>NC_137023.1:20981732-21161732 GCF_032717465.1 Coenobita brevimanus | reverse complement strand
GGCACCCATGACACACAGGCATTCAGGACACATAGGAACCCACGACACAGAGGCATTCAGGACACACAGGCACCCACGACACACAGGCACCCACGACACACAGGCACCCACGACACACAGGCACCCACGACACACAGGCACCCACGACACACAGGCATTCAGGACACACAGGCACCCACGACACACAGGCACCCACGACACACAGGCATTCAGGACACACAGGCACCCACGACACACAGGCACCCGCGACACACAGGCATTCAGGACACACAGGCACCCACGACACACAGGCATTCAGGACACACAGGCACCCACGACACACAGGCACCCACGACACACAGGCACCCACGACACACAGGCATTCAGGACACACAGGCATCCACGACACACAGGCATTCAGGACACACAGGCACTCAAGATACACATAAGCATCCAAAACATGTAACCTGCATAATCACTCACCACAATATTTCAGCATCCTGGTTCATATCTTCATACACATAGTATATATATATATATATATATATATACACACACACATATGGTCTCGCTTATTAAAGGCTCCCTTATTTCTGAGGTCATACTCTATGACCTCGTCCCAGATCTTTTTCGGTTTAACTCTCGCACCCATACCCCCGAAGTTCACACTTATCACTTTCCGCATCCAAGCGTCATCCTCCATCCTCTCCACATGCCCAAACCATCTCAATCTGCCCCCCCCCCCCCCCATCACAGCCACAATACACTCTAGTCCCATCCTTCCTCTCAACGTATCAGTTGTAAACCTAGGCCCCTGGGCAATGCATTCTGGGACGCAATATACATCCATCTAATCATTGTTATTTCTGTATGTTTGAGCCTACGAATTTCCTCTTCCTTTACTGACTAGGTCTCGCTACCATACAAAACACATACCGCATACAATGGTCCTTCAGTACGGAGGGAGAGCTTTCTCAGTGTTGGGAGAGGCAACAGCTCCCTGAACCTCCTCCAATCTTTGCCCTAGCCACAGAATTAGCACCAGCGCAAAACACGTCCCCCAAGCAAAAAAAACCCTTCCACACACTCAAGAGACTCACCAGCATGATCAGTTCTTTCAAGCCTGACAATTTGTATATGCTCTTCCCGACACACTGCACACCCGAAGTAAGCATCATCTCGTAGATTTTTTAATACCATTGCATTTCTTGTACACCTACTTATCACTGTTACTACAGAAGATGGAGCTGCTTCCTACACCCTTGTGGCAATGGGGACATGGCCATTCTCCCTCTGCTTTGATAATATCGCCACCAGCCGTAGATATTATCTATCCTATCAATTCTATTGCCAGACGCCTTAATCCCGTATGGGGTGGCCACAAACAAATCGCCTCCACGTCGCCCTGTCCCCCGCCATTTCACTGCCCTGCTCCCAACTCACACCCCCCTCTCTCATATACCTCTCCACTCCATCCCTCCATCTCATCCTCGGCCTCCCCCTCCCTCTCCCTCCCTCCAACTCACTCACATACACTCTCCTCGTCAGTCTCTCACCTTCCATCCTCTCCACATTGCCAAACCTCCTCAGTGTGTTCCTCCTAACACTTCCTATCACATCCACATCTACACCACAACGCTTCTTGATATCCTCATTTGTCAGCCTGTTTCTCCATGTGACTCCACAGGTTCCTCTTAAATAACTCATTTCCACTGCTCTCACACTTGACTTGTGTCCTTCCAACAACGTCCAAGCTTCACTTCCATATGTTAGAGTTGGTATCACAATACTGTCATGTAGTAACTTTTTCACTTCCATGTTCACTTCCCTGTTTCTTATCACTGCCTTCAAGGAACCAGCAACCTTTCTTCCTTGTTGTATTATTACTTTTGCATTTGTTGTAGATATTATCACTTTTGCATTATCCACAGTTAATCTCATATACACACATACATACATACATACATACATATATATATATATATATATATATATATATATATATATATATATATATATATATATATATATATATATATATATATATATATATGTGTGTGTGTGTGTGTGTGTGTGTGTGTGTGTAGATGCCTTAATCCAGGCAGGACTGATCAGAAATGAACCGCCTCGTTGACATTTTCTCGCTGGCCATCAGGCTGCCTGATCACTAAGTCACACACCTTCACCCGAATATCTCTCCACCCCATTCATTCATCTCATCCTTGGGTTTCTCCTCTCTCCCCTTCAGGTTTACTCAAATACACTCTGCTAGTTAGTTTCTCATTCTCCTTCCTCTCCACATGGCTAACCACCTCAAGGTACTTCTAATGCTTTCCTTAACATTCACATCAACTCCACAACGCTCCTGCACTTCCTTACAGGCCCTCTCTGTTTCCGCGTATCTCCAGTTCAATTTGACTGGTTCAGGTCTTGACTTTTGTATTTCCAACGATTTCCATGTTATATTTCATACGTCTATGTGTGGATCGCAATATTGCCATGCATCGACTTTATTTATTTATCTTTTTTTTTAATCTTCTATGCTCACTTCCCGTATTTTGTATGACAGCGCTCAGTGAACCTGCTACCTTTTCCTTCCCTGCAGTGCCCTTTCACGAACTTCATTCATGCTCATCATACTACCTAATAATTTGAGTCTACTCACATTCTCCATATCCTAGCTAGTTCAGCCTCATTAAGCACTGCGGGACTTTATTCCTTTAAATAAAGTAAAGGTTTGGTTTCTTACACACGCTTCGAAACTCATTCACCACGCCCCGCATCTCCCATTCATCTACATTCAGCAGTATTGTACAGCATCGTCAGAAAACAACAGCAGAGGCAATTTCCAGATTTACTCTGTACCACCTCAGACACTCCGGCATTCACTGCCTGTCTTGTATTTTTTTGAATGACACCGCCCATACATTTACTACACAACTATGAAGACATGACACGTATGTGTTTCACTCCCATAGCCAAAACAAAGCACTCCCTTTGTTCACCCTGCACATACACTGCCACACTGTTGTTTAATGACAATGACAATTTTCAACAATTTCCAGTCTACTCCATATAACTTCAGCACCTGCATTCTCTCTCCCTCTCCCTCTCTCTCTCTCTCTCTCTCTCTCTCTCTCTCTCTCTCTCTCTCTCTCTCATACATAAAATTATATATATATATATATATATATATATATATATATATATATATATATATATATATATATATATTGCGGAACTGGTTTCCATGTAGACCATTGCGGAACTGGTTTCCATGTAGACCATACAGAAAACATCAAGGGAATATACAGAAATCATCAGAAAAAACATATGGAGCCTCTTAAGCCTTCAAGTATATTTTTCTTTGTCATATCAGTAGAATATATAATTATATTCTGTCCACTCGACCTTGACATAAAATTAGCATCTCTCCGCCTAGAATGGTTAGCTGAAACAAATAATTCACACTAAAGTATAATGCTTGTCGCGAAGAGTCCAGTGGAAAGGATATAAATTTTATCATTCTGCCACTGAGCAATGAGAAATAAGCTACAAAAATGCAAAATCTCCACGTAAAGGGGTGCGAACCATCGGAGGCTATGATATCAAAGCACTGCACCAGAGTCCATACAACAGGTTACTGCTGCCGCCAATAGCACTTTTATACCATTTCGAAATTGACTTAAAACACAATGAAAGCCTGATAAATCAGCCAGTAGAACACCAGGGTGTTGGAAGGGCATTATCTCTTCACATTATTTTTGAGCCTCACACTTTTAAAGGAATTAGTAACTAAAACTCTAATTATCATGCCATTCACTATAAAATGTTCTTGCTGACATCATCTTCATCACTACTAGAAATTGCTCCTCGACTTCCTAGAATTATCTGAGGAAACAAGAATTAAATACAAACGACTTCACGACCCGAAATATTTAATGAAAATTCCCAGCGCCTTCACAGCCAGACGCAGCACCTAGGCTAATTAAAGTCGACTGACAAGAACAGGAATAAAATAAAGAAGTAACACATCATAGTGAAGTTAAAGACCAAAGGATGCACCTCTAAAACTACTCATCCGGTCACAAAATACCTGGCTTCCGAATTCCATAGACCACACTTTACTTTATCATCCCTGGTCTTAATACCAGTGTACAGTCATGGACAAATTTCTCTTACTATTCTGCCGCGTTTCCTTCACACATCGAACATGTCCTCCAGTTTCCTTTCTGACACATGACAGATAGGAAAATCATCGAGGGTAAACTCACCAAGCCTCTCGCAGCTTAGGAACAGCCAGCAGAGGAAAGTGAGAAGCAAAGGTAGTGAAGGATTAGGCTAACTTTTGTCTTTGACTATCCTCCCAATCGCGGTCATACCTAGTTACTCGATCCCTGAGTCACGGATTTCCTTGTTTACACGTTCGCCACGACTTCTGCTCGACACTGTGAAACAAACTAAAACCAGTTTTTTTGTTTATGTTGATTTTCACGCTATTTCTGATCAATGTCAATGCGTAGATTCCGAATATGCTATTTGTTTTTGTGTAAATCTAGAGTTACAGGAATTATGCAACAACATATATATCGTACATTTGCCAGAAACTCTACCATAGACGATACCAGCCAGAATGTCCCAGTACTAGAACTTGACTCTCCCGAAATTGCCCAACTTAAAATACAGACAAGATACGTAAAATCCATCCTAGACAATTTATCCACCAACAAAGCTCCAGGCCCAGATGGAATTCCGCCAATTGTTTTGAAAAAGTGTTCCCCTGAACTTGCCTCTGTTCTAGCTAAATTATTCAGACTATGCATACGTACTTCTTTGTTCCCAAATTCATGGAAAGAAGCCAATATTCACCCAATTCCGAAGAAAGGAAGTTCGTCTGACCCCTCCGATTACAGACCAATAGCAGTCACATCTTCTCTTGGTAAGGTATTTGAAACTTTAATTAATAAGCACATTGCTAAACATCTTGAATCCAACATCTTAATCAGTGACAGACAATATGGTTTTCGCCACGAAAGATCCACCATTGACATACTCAGTCTCCTAACTCATACCATCCATCAATCAACTGATCAACATGGGGAAACTCATGCAGTAGCTCTTGATATTTCTGAAGCTTTCGACAGAGTATGGCACCGTTCCCTGCTGTCCAAACTCCCTTGCTATGGACTAACGTCTTTTGTTCCTTTCATTTCTTCATATCTTAGTGACAGGAAAATAAGAGTAAAAGTAGATGATGTATATTCCAATTTTCACTCAATTAACGCCGGCGTGCCACAGGGATCAGTTCTGGTGCCAACCCTATTCCTGGTTCATATTAATGATCTCTTATCTGTCACCCACAATCCCATTCACTCATATGCAGATGACTCAACACTGCATAGTTCATTCACACTCAGACACCCATTGACAAAGTCGAATATCTCTACCTCTCAACTCAGTACAGCCATCTCCATAAATCAAAGATCTATCTACGATCAGTGAATGGGGACAAAACAACCTTGTCTTTATTAATGCTAGTAAAACTAAATATATACAGTTTACTAATAGACAGATATTGCCAGATTCGTACATTACATTCAGTGCTACTAATATTCCCATCTCCAAAAGTATTGAAATTCTTGGCGTCTCACTTAACAATGCCCTCAGCTGGACCTCTCATGTCAGATCACTTGCTAAAACCGCCTCAAAGAAACTTGGGTTATTGTATGGAGTCCGTAATTTCTTCGCTGATGAGCAGTTAGCTATAATTTATAAGAGTCATGTGCGCTTTCAGCTTGATTATTGCTCACCCTTGTGGAATGGTTGTGGAGAGGTTGCATTAAAACAACTAGACAAAATTCAGAACAAAGCTGTTAGAATTATTAACAACCCTGCCCTTACAAATAAATTACCTCCCCTGGAAGTAAGAAGGAATGTTATCTCCCTTGCATTATTTTACAGTTTTTTTTTTGGGGTGAATGCTCAGACGAAGTTGCGTCCATGGTGCCACATCTCTATGCCTTTCCTCGTGCTACACGGGCATCTGGTAGCGCTCATGACTGGAATGTCACTCAGCCATATTGCAGAACTTCTGCCTATCAGAATTCTTTCATTCCCAGACCTGCATCTCTCTGGAACTCGCTTCCCCTGAGTTGTTTCCCTCCAAATTTTAACTCACAACTGTTTAAGTCTAACTGTTACAGATATTTTATGAACAAAGTACACCAGTAATCTGGTGTATGGATTGTTTTTTTTTTATTCACTTGTTTTTCCTTCCTCTGTTCTGTTGTTAAAAAAAAAAAAATCGTACAAGGACAGGAACTGCAACATGTTACCATTTTGAGAATGTTAAGAATGTCAAGGAATTTATATATTTTCAGGTGTATATTATGAATATAACCAGAAAATGAGCAAACAGTATTATCACAAGGATTGCAGGGCTCATAGCATCTAGAAATACACTTTTGATCTGTAGCTGTGATCACAATCGCGCAATAATCCCCAAACGTAATTGCCCATCATCGCCTCGTTCCAACTGCCCTGATATCTGGTTCCATCAGCAGAATGTCCTGGTGGAGCCGTTGGCCATGCTTCTCGCTGACTGCACCCAAATTACTTTTGAAGAAACCAAGGTGGGAATGCAGATAGTGCAATTTTATTGACATTCTTCATTCAAGCAGGTGGAATGCACCGATCAGGTCATTAACGAGCTGTGTGGAATCTGGTCTCCTCTGGTTGTACAGATAACCTTCCACAACCCCTCTGAAAGCATTCCAAGCACACACTTCATCATCGGTCATTTTACTCTGGAGTTTATGACTTGCAAGCATTCATCGGACTTGCGGCCAGGTGAATGTGCCAGCCGTCACCTTTCCCACGCTCAACTTGGGAAACATTGATTAGATATGCAGAAACACATTGCCATCCTTGCTGATGGCTTTCCTTAATTGTTTCACAAGGCCAAGTTTTATATGTAACGGCAGTAGCAATACCCCTTCTCTGGCGACCAATGGAGCTCTCAGAACGTTTCCTCAGCCTGGTGTGAGACTCTCTGAGAGGCCAGCCTTTTCTTATGGAATGTTCTTCATCTCTCCGGTTGACCCATAAGCATAAAACAACCATGAGTACTTCTTATAACCGCATTGTATTCCAAGAAGGAACGAAATCATTTTGAAATCCCCAGAAACCTCTCAACTGTGATCTGAGTACTTTTTTCTTTTTTAATAACAGAACAGAGGAAGGAAAAACAAATGAATAATAAAAAATAATCCATACATCAGATTACTGGTGTCCTCTGCTCGTAAAATATCTGTAACAGTTAGACTTAAACAGCTGTAGGTTGAAGTTTGGAATGAAACATCTCTGGGGAAGTGAGTTCCAGAGTGATGCAGTTCGGAGAATGAAAGAATTCTGATAGGCAGAAGTTCTGTAGTATGGCTGAGTGACATTCCAGTCATGAGCGCCACCAGATGCCCATGTAGCACGAGGGAAGGCATGAAGAAGTGGCACCATGGAAGCAACTTCGTCTGAGCATTTGCCATAAAAATATCTTGAAAATAATGCAAGGGAGGCAACATTCCTTCTTGCTTGTAGAGGAGGTAGTTTATTTGTAATAGCAGGGTTGTTAATAGTTCCAACAGCTTTGTTCTGAATTTTGTCTAGTTTATCTGTAAAATAATGCAAGGGAGGCAAAATTCCCTCTTGCTTGTAGAGGAGGTAGTTTATTTGTAATAGCAGGGTTGTTAATAGTTCCAACAGCTTTGTTCTGAATTTTGTCTAGTTGTTATAATGCAACCTCTCCACATCCCTTCCACAAAGGTGTACAATATTTACGCTGAGAGCGCACATGACTTATAAATGCTAACTGCTCGTCAGTGAAGAAGTTGCGGACTCTGTACAATAATCCAACTTTCTTTGAGGCGGTTTTAGCAACTGATTTAACATGAAAGGTCCAGCTGAGGGCATTGTTAAGTGAGACGCTCAGAATTTCAATACTTTTGGAGATGAGAATGTTAGTAGCACTGAAGGTAATATGCGAATCTGGCAATATCTATCCATTAGTAAATAGTATATATTTAGTTTTACTAGCATTAAATGAGACAAGGTTGTTTTGTCCCCATTCACTGATCGTAGATAGGTCTTGATTTATGGAGATGGCTGTACTGAGTTAAGAGGTGAGATATTAGACTTTGTAAACGGGTGTCTGAGTGAGAATGAACTATGTAGTGTTGAGTCATCTGCATATGATCTTTGTCAGACAAATCTTCACATTCTCGTATCCTTCTTTCACTTCCACAGAATGTGCAACTGGTACTGATGGGAGTCCGTTGCCGTTATGCAAAAGTACAGCTATTAGGCTCTTCATGGAACTGTCTTTGAAAAGTCGCCATTCTGAGGCCTTGTAATCCACTCCCATGGCTTAGAACAAACCCTTAACATCGAAACAATGACACAACGGGGATTCTTCAAAAACTTTAAAGAAGGATACTTGCCGTGGCGATTCCTATAGCTCAGCTTGCAACTGAGATCCAGCAAGTTCCATACACTTAGACGTGACTCCAGCAGCTCAGCATTGGACTTGGTGAGTCCTCTATCTCGGACCAAGTTATCCAGTTTTTGCTAATTGGGAAAATGTGGATTGTCTCTGGAACATTCTCCAACATACGATTCATCATTGCTTTTCCCTCCGTCATCAACGATGTCCTCATGGTCAGAGACGACTGCCGTGTCCTCAGAAGGGACAGGAATTGCCAGCTCATCCTTGTGAGGCACTGGAGAGATCGAAGAAGGCAAATTTGGATATACAATATTCTTTCTGCCTTTAATGCTCTTAACAGCACTTACATCAACACTGCAAAAATAACAATCGTCGTGGTGATTCGAAGGCTCTCGCCACACTCACGGAACTGTGAAAGGCATCTTCTTTCTCACTCCTCGTAGCCTAGCTTCAAGCACAGAGCGACAGCCACAACAGGTGTAGTGCAGAGCCCAATCCATATCTTGATCGCCCATCGCCTTGCCAAAATATGCTTTGTATGCATGCCCAAATTTGGTATCAAGGTGGATTTTGTGTTTGATCATTTTCAGTCCAATATTTTCTCCACATACATAACACAGTGTATCGGCTAACAGCTTGCAAGAACGCCTACTAGTCATTCTCATCAAGAGAATCAACTTTCAGAACAGCTCAAAAACACGTCGACAAGCCAAACTAGCAATGTGAGACTAGCTCATCAAATGAACTGACTCGATTCACGTTACATGACGCAGTAATGGTCATAACAGCAACATCTGCATGGTCGCAGATGGTGTGTGTGTGTGTGTGTGTGTGACCCATTACATCGGCACGCGGTAACAAGACTGGAAACAAACAATCGCCAATTGTTGACAAAACCTAGGGATAGACAAACAAAACATACACCAATGGAATCAGCGTGAAAAACTGAGTCTAACAAGACCAAAAAAAAAAAACGAATAAACAAATTCTTTTTTACACAGTGAATTAAAATTTCGCAGTGTCTTTCAGTCATATTTCCGGTTGGACTCTTAATCACATATTTCAGACACTTGCATATTACTTAGTGTAGGTCACCCATTCTCAGTCTTGAGGTAGTTATTCTCCAACGGTTAAGAGGCTTTATGTTATATCATCCATAACTCTTAATTTGCATTGCATATATTAATTCTCTATTGCATGCCATTCATACTTTTTTCCCTACTAGTATAGTGTTCATCAAAAACATACCAGGTAATTTTAAGGTGACATACTCAATTGAATAACTGTTTATTACTGATAACATCATGTTGCATTACATTTTGTCAACACAGAGATGATTTTTCTACAGTTACATGCCTTTGGACTAGAGAGGTTAAGAATATACTCCTCACTACCAGGATGTTTTCCTAAGCTGAATAAATTCGTCTGGTAAAAATTACAAAATAATGGAAATTATTTCCTCGGGATGATGGGATAAAGTAGGACGTATCTTTTTATGCATGAAAATAAAATCGTTCTTAGAGCTTATAAAACCTGTCCCTTCCATGCAAAAATGAACACAGAAGAAAGCCGAATGAACTGAATATTAGTTCATTTCCAGATGATTGGACGCAATGCTTTTAAAAGACTAGAGGTCACTAAAAAAGAGAAGGACAGCCATAGGAAGATAGTTCCAAAGTTAGGCAGTTGCAACGATGATAAATGAGGGTACAGACTGACTCTTGCTTGAGTTAGTTGGCCAGAGAATGGGTGAACTTGTGTAACTTGACGGGAGTGGAGGTGCAAGCAGAGGTAAAAAAGCAATGGCCAGAATAGTGGTAATAATGTATATAGTTAGACAGATAGACAATGAGATAGGCAGAAAGATAGACAGACAGTTAGATAAACAGACGGACTTTTTTTTTCACAAAAACCTATACGAACTTTATTCTGTAGTTGCATGTTTGTGAGTACGTCCAACATATACGAAATTCAGTATTAATTTTATTAGCTCGTAGTTGGGGTACGATCTTGAACTAAAAGAATCCTTGATTTAATGGCGTCTATATCATTATCTAAAGTTATTATCCCCATTATGCATATTAAACACAACTGTTCCGACGTCCTTAATTCGAAACTATTTTGTTTCGATATATAAAAAACTGTTACATTAAAAGACACAGGGCTACCTAAGCATCCTGTATGCAAACCTTAGCTTCTGCCAGTTTAAACAAATTGATTCCAGTTAAGAAACGAGCTTTATGATTGCTCTGCTAATACACCATGTCACATAACAGTTCAGACAGGTCAACGAAATTCAAAAACAATTCACCTATGGCTTTGACACGTTTTTTCATCTTTTGACATTCCCCTGTAATGAAGTGACGCCGTAACAAAATGGTTTGACAGATGATTTGATCACATAATAACTGACAAAGCGCTAAATATATTGACAATGACAATAAAACAGTGGATAGTGTGTAATGTCTCAATTTTCAGCTGGAGAGAGCTCCAACATACTTGACCTCTTCCTTACAACTAATCCTTCTGCTTATACTGTTAATCTTTTCTCTCCGTTGGGCTCCTCCAATCACAACCTTATCACCTTAACCTGTCCTATCACTCTGGCATGGCCTGTGGACCCTCCAAAGAAACGTCGTCTGTGGCTGGAGCTGCGGATTGGGAGGCCCTCAGGCAGTACTTCTTTGATTTTCCCTGGAATGATTATTGCCTCCATGGCCAGGAGCCATCTGAGTGTGCCTTGCGCATCACGGAGGTTATTCTCTCGGGCATGGAAGCATACATTCCTTTCTCATATCCTTTGACTAATGCAAGAAAGCCTTGGTTTAATCACGTTTGGTCTAATGCTGTCCGCAACAAAGAGAGGGCCTAGAAAAGGTACCGGAGCCAACCCACTCCTGAATCACATATTTTATACGTTTCTGCCCGGAATCGTGCCAAGTCTGTTCTCCGCTCTACTAAAAATAATTTCATCCATACTAAATGCTCTCAACTCTCTAACTCGAATTCTTCACGCTCCTTCTGGCATCTTGCCAAAAATCTTTCTAACAACTTTACCTCATCATCCTTCCCTCTTCTTTTCTACTCTGATGGCTCTGTAGCTATTTCTTCTACTGATAAAGCAGATCTCTTCACTCAGACTTTCTCCTCCAAGTCCACCTAAGACGATTCCGGTGCTGTTACTCCATCACTTCCCCCCCCCTCTGACTTCCTCATGGCTGACATTAAAATTTCTTCAGCTGATGTATTTTCTGCCATCACAGGCCTCAATACTTACAAGGCATATGGGCCTGATGGAGTCCCTCCTGTTGTCTTCAAGAACTGTGCTTCTGTGCTTACACCCAGCCTAGGTAAACTCTTTCGCCTTCGTCTATCAACTTATACCATTCCTTCTTGCTGGAAGTTTGCTCTCATTCAACCAGTCCCAAAGAAGGGTGACCATTCCCAACATTCTAACCCTCGTCCAATTGCTTTAGCATCCTGTATCTCAAACGTTTTCTAGTCAATTCTTAATAGAAAAATTTTAAAGCATCTTTCCTATCACACCCTTCTTTCTGATCGTCAGTATCGGTTCCGTTAGGGACGCTCCACTGGTGATCTTCTCATCCACCTTTCAGACTCCTGGTCATCCTCCTTTGGGGACTTCGGCAAAAGCTTTGCCATTGCATTTGACATCTCAAAGGCTTTTGATTGAGTCTGGCATAAATTTTTAATTTCTCAACTGCCCTTTTACTGTTTCTCTCTTTCTATCTGTGCCTTCATCTCTAGCTTCCTTTCTGGTTTCTATAGCCGCTGTTGTGGACGGCCATCGTTCTGCTCCTTGATTTATCAACAGTGGTGTTCCTCAGGGCTCTGTCCAATCACCAACTCTCTTCCTTTTATTCATCAATGACCCTCTAAGCTGTACATCTAACCCTATCCACTCATACGCTGATGACTCCACCCTTCACCTTACTATTCGGTTCCTGCAACGCCAATCTCAGTAGTTACTTCAACAAACAAGGGATGAGGCTATGGCACACCTAATGTCTGACTTGGCTCCTATCACTGAGTGGGGTAAATATAATCTTGTTGTTTTTAATGCATCAAAGACTCAGTTCCTACATCTATCAACCAGACAAAATCTTCCACAGGCATACCCACTGATGTTTAATAATATTCAGCTTAATCCTGCATCATCCTTGAACATGCCTGGGGTTTCATTTACTCGGGACTTATCTTGGAAAGATCATATTACATCTCTTGTAAAATCTGCTTCCAAGAGATTAGGTGTGCTAAGCCGACTCCGTTCCTTCTTTACCCCTGCACAGTTGTCGACTCTATACACGGGTTTTATCTGCCGCTGTGTGGAGTACAGCTCTCATGTGCGGGGAGGCTCCCCACACACAGCTCTTCTCAATAGGGTGGAGTCAAAGGCTTTTCGTCTCATTAACTCTCCTCCTCTTACTGACTCCCTTCAACCTCTGTCTCTTCACAGCACTGTTGCCTCTTCATCTCTTTTCTATCGCTGCTTCCATTGTCACTGCTCCTCTGAACTGTCTGCATGCATTCCTCCACCTCTACGACGGGCATGTAGCACCCGTCTAGCAGCAAACTCTCATCCCTTTTCTGTCCAATTCTCTAATGCAAGAGTTAACCGTTACTCCCAGTCCTTCATTTATGCAACAGGTCAACTCTGGAACTGTCTTCCTCTGTCTGTATTTCCTACTTCCTACGATCTCCAGTCTTTCAAACGCAGTGTGTCCAGGCATCTCGAAATGATCGGCTCTTGAATTTGGCTCTCTCTTGTATTTCGTTTTTTCCCTTGGAAGGAACAATTAGCTGGCTCATGGCCTTTGGTTCCTTCTTCCTTGCATTAAAGAAAAAAATTCATATCGTATGTCAATCATTTCTGTTAGGTTGGTCGAACAGATATGTGTCACTCGACATGTGTTGTCATTCAGTTATGAGGTATATATGTCAATTAGCTGTATATGTAACTATGTTTCAACAAGTATGTGAAAAGGTGTAGTTCAATTTCAGCATTTTCGTAGCTGTCGTCTGGTAGCCGATGGAAAATTGTTATAAAAGAAAACTCACATTTATTATTCAAATCTATAGTTCAACTTCAAATAACTTGTAAAATGATTCATACAAAATAACTTGTTAAATGATTCATACAAACATTCAAACTGTCAGTAGAGAACTTTCTTAAATTACAGATATATTCTTTATGAAATATGATTCCGCATTTCACAATATATCTGATGATAAATTATTATCTTATATGTCTATCTATCTATCTATAGATAGATAGATATAGATAGAGATATGTAGATAGATAGATATAGATATGTAGATAGATAGATAGATAGATAGAGATATAGAGAGACAGATAGACAGATAGGTAGATGTAGACATAGATAGACAGATATAGAAAGATATAGATAAATAGGTAGATAGATAGGTAGATACATAGATATTCTAGATACATACGTTCATGAACAATATTTAATACTGTTTCATCAAGGAAGATCATTGAAAGAGAGAGAGAGAGAGAGAGAGAGAGAGAGAGAGAGAGAGAGAGAGAGAGAGAGAGAGAGAGAGAGAGAGAGAAGGAGGCAATGCTATGGGAAAAAGTGAAGCAGAAGGGGGTCCAGGAGAGGAGAAGTGTTGTTGGGACAAAAAGCCTTTGACTCCACCCTGTCTGGATGCGATGTATGCGGTCCTGTACAACTGCGTACCTACACCTCACAGTCCCTCCTCGAGCACACGAACACTTTCCTCACACACACACACACACACACACACACACACACACACACACACACACACACACACACAGCCCTAGATCACACATACATTATATAGGCCTCACAGTTTCCAGGTCATATATTCGTCCTTCCCCCCACCCCAACCCACACACCGCCAAGGTCACATATTCTCTCCGCCACACAATACCACGTCGGGTCACATACCCCCAGGCACAACAAAGGAAGCGCAACTGGGAAACTGCATTTGTTTTTAATGTTCGCTGTGGAATCTCGCCGTGCGTGAGAAGGATGGATTATTTTCTTGTGAAATTGTCTGCTTGGGGAACTAGGAAAACTTTTCATTTTAGTGTGTATTTGGTTGATGTAAAATATCAAATCTTTGTGGCGTGTTATATTACTAATATATCAGTGCTGATATACTGTAACTTTTGATCAAAGTTTCAATAACGTATTCCACAGAAGAATTTACCACAACTACAGTGCCGAAATGTAAGGAGAAATGTCAGTTACTTTCCTGTAAATACCTATATTTATGAAGAACCTGAAATGGTGGAAGGTGAAAAGAAAACGAAATGGTTTACTTAGCCTTCTATATATTGATAGTAAAAAAAGATAATCCTAGTACACACACTGTAACAACAAATTAATGTAATTTTTCTGGAGTTCCGAATCGTACATCAGGAATACGGCAGAAACAAGCACTAAATAAAGCCCCCGTGTGTTGCAGAAGGCTCGACAAACACTCCATCCACAACCGGCATTGGGAATGCATACTCGAACTAAAAGTTACTGTGCGAAATATAATTTTGTCAACAAAGGAAAACGAAGCGTGCTGGCCTGCCAGCCAATTTACGCCGAAACATGGAGTGAGTGAAAGGGAAGTGAGAGCTAGTCACACAAAGCAACCTGCTCTTGCTTTGCACCGAAATTTTACACATATTTATATCCAGTGGGAATATTCTGTTATCGGTTATTGCGAAAAAACTGATGTGTGGAAAATAAACGAATAAGTAAAAACCCTCTATGGAAAAATAATTCATGTGATGGAGAGCTGATGTCAGTGCATATGGAACACGCTTGGTTCTTCTTTAATTGTTTACTTATTTAGCATTTACATTTACATTTCAGTGCATCTGGAAGTAACTCGATTCTTATTGTATTTATTTTATTTGTGAATTTATTAAAATACATATTTACTCATTTACATATTCATTTATTTATTTAACATTGTACCATTTCCCATAGCCTGTAACATCATGAAAATCTACATTGTCATAAATATCCAGTTTAAATTTCAGCTTTGTTTACTGTATTATATGTTAATACAAAAGTCATATTACTTTGTTAATGAAATGGCTATCATTCTGTTAGCTGCTTAATGATATAAGAGAGCAATACTAGGGAAAAAAAAACTAGCAAAAAGGATCAATGGAAACTAAAAAAACATGGCAAAAGGCATGTAAAGAATCCTTAACCTGGAGACAGAAAAGGTATAAGTGGAGTGTTGGTTGTGTGGCATAAAGGACAGTAGCTGCATGTAAAGAAACCGATACCTAAGAGACAAAAATAGTGATAGTGTCAACTGTGTGCTGCTAAAAAGTGTTACAGTGACATGTAATTAGAAATCCATATATTAAAAAATGCTGGCGAAAGGCTAGTAGTGAAATGTAAAAAAAAAATATATATATATATATATATATATATATATATATATATATATATATATATATATATATATATATATATATATATATATATGTAAAGGCGAAAAGCATAACAGTGAAACAGTGCTGGTTGTATGGCCTAAAAGGTATCCAGGCAACATGTAAAGAAGCCAAAACTTAGGGACGAAAAGGTGAAAGAGAGTTGGGTGTGTTTGGTGGCCGTACCAGAGTTCCCCCTGGCAGGATGTGTCGGTGGGCGGGCGGGCCGGGGTGGTGGTGGGCGTGGGCCGGGGTGGTGGCTCTAGTGACCCGTCTTGCCTTGCCTCACACCACCACAGCACCAAACGACGACGAGGACTGGGATGAGTACTCATGAGTTGTTGTTATGAACACTGACAGAGCAAAGATATGAACAGTAATTTTAATGGACATGTACAAGTTATCATCATTTAAACTGAGAGGGCAATGTTGTAGGGAAGTGTTTTTAGTGGTTATTCACGAAACACCAGTAACTTGTTAAATGCGATCAGCCTTCATCCTATATTACAGAGCATACTACAGCCTGCAAAAGATAAAGGACAATCACATGTGTTCTTTCATTATCACATGGTTAATAACTATCGTGCTGTGGCTCGTTAAAACCCCGGGGCCTCTCAGTGTTAATAATACGGTTCATAATCTTATTTAATTATTAAGACCCATATTAGTCTGGTTTGGAGGCTTTCTAGCACCTGTTCCTCAGTAATTTACTTTGCATATTTCGCCTTCACTATTCTCTTTCTTTGTTTTTTAAGGCAATAGACTGCAGGGAAACCATTCACGAGATTATTATCCCGTCAAATGGAGAAATAAACTTGTGAAAAAGAGCAGCAAAGGAGCTTCCTAACCAAACGAGAGTAGTGTCCATAATATTTATTGATCATTACTTGTACCCAGCTGACTCTCACTGCCTAAATTTCAACCCCTTCACTAAGATGGTGTCCTACTTATATGTTCTATCACCATACGATTATATTCACTCAGGAGAAAATTAACGAACATGACTTGTTGGATATATGCCCCATTAACCAGTACATTTCTAAAAGGCTCTCCTAAGTTGAATTAAATACACTTGGTTTTGCTAGGAATAAACGGTAAAATACGTCATCTTACTGAAACAAGTGGTGCCAGGCACAACAAACCTCACCCGACAGCAGTTATTTTATTTCTGTTTAAAACTGAATCGCTACTGCCACTTAGTGTCGATAAACAATTAAAGTCTAGAGTAAAGGTGCAAATGAAATGGAGCTTATTATTTGTCAATACTAATTATTTGTACAATATCTTTATTTTCAACCGTTTTCAAGTTATAGCCCTCTGAAAATCCGTGAGCTTGCATATGACCTTTCGAGGTCCCTCAGGGTCAAAGGTCATGGTGCCAAATGAATGCTCGCATGAGACTTATATCCTGATATTAGTAAATACCGATTTCTTCAACCGTTTTCATGCTATAGCCGTCTGAATATCCGTGACCTTTAGTTTTACCATCCAAGGACATTTAAGGTCAAAGGCCAAAGGTCATGGCACCAATTAATAGCCCACATGGGATACCGTTTTCAGTTTATAACGCTATGGAAATCCGTAACACTGTTTGACCTTTGAAGGTCAAAGTAGGCTACATGGTACCAAAAGGAAGGCCATACTTGTCGATGAGAGTAAACATCTTTTCATTATCAACCGTTTTCAAGTTATAGCCCTATGAAAATTCGTGATCTTGCTTTTGACCTTTCAAGGTCAATCAAAGTCAAAGGTCATGGTGCCAAATGAAAATGCACTTGAGACTTCCTATCTCTTGATAATAGTAAATATCTCTATTTTCAGTTTCGAGTTATAGCCCCCTGAATCTCCGTGACCTTGAGTTTGACCTTGAGGTTACTTAAGGTCAAAGGTCATGGTACCAATTAAGAGCCCATATGGGACTTCCTATACGTTGACAATAGTAAATATTAATCTGCAACCACTTTCGACTTATAACCCCCTGAATATCCATGATTTTGAGTTAGACCTTTCAAGGTCACTCAGGGTCAAAGGTCTTGGTGCCATATGAAGGTCCATATGGGAGTTCCAGTATGCTAATAATAGTATATATCTCTGTCTTCAACCGGCTGCAAGTTATAGCTCTCTGAAAATCCGTGACCTTGATGTTTACACTTCCGGGTCACTCGATTACCTCCAAAATGTAATAACTTCCTTTTGGAACCAGTGGCCACCTATCCTGAAAGTTTCATGTAATTTCACACAGCCGTAATTACGTAAAGTTGCTAACAAACAAAGGAACAAAGAAACTCGACCAAAAACAATACCTCGCCAGACTCCGTCCCAGGCGTGGTAAAAAAAAAATAAGTTCCAAGCAAGCCTCTGGTATTCAACTGCAATTTGTGGTACGACAAAGATAACTGGATGCTTTCAGTCTGTATCAACATTACTGTGAGGTTATCAACGATATAGATGGGTCAGACACGTTGTCTCCAGTACACACTTCAAAAATGATAGTTAAATACTTGGGGGTTTGCTTTCCCTTTCACGATATAATCATGCACTGAAACATCACATTTTTCTTTTTTCGTCATAAATCAGTGAAAGTGAAACTGACAATAAAATACGAAGAGGAGTACAGTATAAGGTGAGCATAAGAAAAATAGAAACCTGCAGTGAGCGAAATAGTACAATAAGGCAATGAAGTTAGCACAATATATCACCAAATCTATTTCTCATCCCGCTGGGCCACACATTCTTCCCAAGCAAAACTCATTTATATTTTTTTGTAGGAAGATAATTCGTTGACTTATGTCCATGGCAGAAAAGAGACACGCCGCAACTGGGTAGCAGACGTTGTAGGTTATTAAAGAAATCTGTAATCTTGACCATTCATTATATGAGAGAAAGAGAGAGAGAGAAAGAGAGAGAGAGAGAGAGAGAGAGAGAGAGAGAGAGAGAGAGAGAGAGAGAGAGAGAGAGAGAGAGAGGGAGAGAGGTAGAGATGGTACATAAGTATTTACTGAAAAAGTAAAATTATGTACAACTAAAAGAAACATTCACCGTGCCCACCTCAGCTCGGGGGGTTCCGTAGACGAGGGAAAACAGGGAGTGGAAGAAAACTGTGGTGAAATGTTGTCTTTCTGGCGGTACAAATAATAATGCAGATATGCAAACAATATCAAATACGTGCTGATCAATGTTCAGTGGAAAAAAAAAAAAAAAATCAGTAAAGTTGGCGAACTCTTATTAGTGAAGCCATGGTGAAAACGAAACTGCTAAATGTGCTCTGTAGTGTGGCGTGCGGGCTGGACATATCTAATGCTTACAAATGCTCCGTTATGACCCTCATCAACGGGGCCTAACTCACACCCACTCTCTATTTAGAGTATTGCCATGAGACACAGTTGTAAGAATAACCACACTAATCTTAGTACTGAAGTTGTTGGTGTGGTCCAGTTCCGTCAGAGCATATTTAAGGGCCAAGTAGGTCCAGCTTTGTGGTTGTGAAGCTTTTCTGGGTTCACTATAGGTACTGTTGTAGCGCATTAGCCATGATAATGCGCAGGTGAGAAAGTAATCACTGGCTGAGATATCGGTGAATACATAACAAAACAGTTCTATGTGCTTTCCATTTTCCTGGACCATCTAACTTGTATTATCGAGGAAAAAATATATATATTATAGAGAAAACGTGAAGGATGGTGGTATTCTTAATAACAAGAGTAAATGAAAAATATTTTGATGCATCAGCTGTATTTGTGCGCAAGAAAACAATAAATTGCTGCGTCATTTTGAGGTATATTATATCTGTTGCCGTGAAGATCATTAGGAGTGAATTTCCACTGTGCCATGCTCTCATAGTTCCACTAAGATCTATATGTTCTTACACTTGTACAAATTGAAGTGTATTCGCATAATCTCTGTTTACCAGTTTACACGACTCCCGCCCCCCCCTCTCTCTCTCTCTCTCTCTCTCTCTCTCTCTCTCTCACACAAGCCTAGGTTTCTCTACTGGCACTCCAGGTAATTGCCCCCTGCCTGGCCCGTGCCACTAATCTATCTATCTATCTATATACCTAGGCTGCTTCTCCCAAGGAAAGGGAGGTAGCCGAGACAGGACGACACACTCCCCATTTACTCATCCATTCAAACACTTTCATTCTCATCTTAGCCCCAAAGGGGAGAACGGACAGATCCTCACCGCAGCACACAGCACAAAGGTCAACTGCGCAATGCAATCAGTGACATCCGCAGCAGGGCCCGACAGCAGAGCTGGTTTACCCCTGCCACATCATAACAGACTCATCCCCTTACCCGCACCTGACCTGAAATAGCTGATCAGACCAAATGCGGGAGAATATCCCCTCAGGGCTGCGTTATCACTTATTCATTCACAATTTCTCTCCACCCATTTCTGTCACGCACAGCCACTAATGCCTAAAGATTTTTCATCAATCCCAGCAGTTAGTGTCCAGCCCCAGTATCTCAAGCCATACTTTACGTTGTATTCTCGTGGCTGTAGCAGGTTTCTTACTACTTCCTCGTTATCAACTTATTTTGCATTATCACGAATAAAAGTTCGCCCACAGTTCCCTACCAGTATTGATTCCTACCTTCCATATCATTCATTCCTCTCTGGACATCATACAGCATCCTTTCATCTGATACTCTATTTTTGTGCACTTGGCTTTGGTATCACACATATATATATTATGCAACACCCTCCATCACCATAGCCGGTAGGGATTTATTGGCGGAATTTTAATCGTGATGAACTGTTTGTCTGGTTAATATTTTTGTGGCCTCATGAAGTTTGTTAATATCTGTTCCTTACCTATTTTATTTCTTCATTTTGCACGTTAGTTTTCTCGCTGACTTGTAAGTGATCTGATAATCTCCTATTTGCTTGCTTATTTTTAGAATATATATATATATATATATATATATATATATATATATATATATATATATATATATATATATATATATATATATATATATATATATATCACCTCAACCTCCTCCGCCTAAGGACCCAATTTGTTATATTTTTTTCTGTCTAGAGGCATTTTCATTCAGATTAGGGGAACCCTCGCGTAGTGAAATGATAATGGCAATGGATATAAACAATCACTTCATTTCGGGAAGTATCCTCTGGGATAAATAAAAATGGCCCGAGAAAGCAGGTACGAAACATAGTCATCTGAATAAACATTCGCGTGGACTAGGGACAGCGAGGCAATGTAGCACATCAGCAGTACTTGTATATTACTACATACATAGAAGCTAAACATTCTCCCGGGTTAAGTAGGCTCCTTAACACCTCCTCACTATAGCCTGTTCGATCTCATCCGAAAAGATAAGAGCCATAAGTTTTTGAAAGTTGGTTTGCAATTGGTTCCTCCGAGTGCATTTATTAGTAACAATGATTTTATTATAAATGTTCTTTTTTTAAGGGTTGCAATATTCATTTCTGAAGATAAGACTGCTCAAATTTGAGAAAGAGAGAGAGAGAGAGAGAGAGAGAGAGAGAGAGAGAGAGAGAGAGAGAGAGAGCGCTGTGTGTGTGTGTGTTTATATATAATCATTTGCATGGGTTAATCAAAAACCGAGGGCTTGCAATGTCAATCTGATGGCCTACTTATGAAATTTTCAGCCCTGCGCGATGAACACTTGCACAAAGTTTTACGATGTCCTTTATCCCTTCCCTTCCATGATAAGGGAAATTTAGGTAAATAACACGCCATTACTGCGACATAATGTAAATTTTAACCATGCAAGTCATCTGAATTTTAATTACAAATAATTCCCTAAATGTTGATGAATCACTGTTAGACACAGGCGGGGTGGAGGGGGGGGGGGGTCGTTGGAATGCAGCCAGTCAAGACGAGAACTGAGATGTCGCCTATGACTAAGCAGACGAGTTTTCCAATTAACCTGAGAGCGTTTTACTGTCCCATCACTTTACAATATTCTTAATATTCTTGAATCATCAGAAAGTTTTTTATATTATTGTCTTGAATATCTACAGTTACTATAGCTATGAAGGGTTGCAGGATATTGAAGGGCAACAGGTGTCAATATACTCTTCTTCACCCATGCCTTGCAGTCATGTATGAGAATTCAGGGAAATGGAACATTTCGCTGTAATTGCTGTACATAATTGGGTTAGATTTTACATTAAATCGCAGTAATGAAGTGTATTTTACCTAAACTCGTCAGAACATGGGGGGGAGGGACATCAAGGAACTCCAGAAGTTTTTCCCGAGTGTTGTTTTGCCAGAAGTGATAATTAATTTTTAAATTAATCAATGCAGACTCTTTCTTAAATTGTTTTTGTTTTTTCTTAGGGGTACCAATATGTTGGCTCCTGGCCATTGGTTATTTCATTCTTGCATTAATTTATATATATATATATATATATATATATATATATATATATATATATATATATATATATATATATATATATATATATATCATCAGCCGTTGAGGTCCACTGCAGGACCGGCATATTCCTACCGAAGCAGGGACGATACAGACAATGTATCTCTACCCAGTGGCTTAGGCTGTCTGGTAGAGATTATAATGTAGGGTGAGAAGTGCTTGTGAGTGTCATTGTAGTGTTGTAGTGGTTTTGGATGTGAGTGTAGTCTGTGAACCAAGTGTAATCGACACGCCTTAAGCCGACTGGATGCAAGCATACTAGTAGGCGACATTGATTCAACCCTGTGTCCGCCAAAGTAGCAAGTGGCTTGGTGAACGCTGTCAAGGGGTTTTTAATATAAATGCATAAGATAAAGTTCAAGAATTGTCCTGCTAAATCAAGCAATGATTACTTTACGCTGGCTTGCTTCGCACGATTCTCTAAGAACGAGAATTTGTAAACTTTCTCAACAGTACACAGCAGAGACTAATTACTCAATTGCTGTTTATTAGTACTGTTACCCTCTGGAGAAAGTTACTTCACCCCTGACAATAAATAACTAATACTATTAATAATATCAGGTTCTTGCTGATGCGTAACTCCTAGAAGGCACAACGGATTTTAAGCTTAATACAACAAGACTGGCCTAAGTACCAGTTATGAATAGCAAAACGTTTATGCAAGCTTGGAGCTATAAGGGAAATAAGCTTAATTGTGGAGAAATGAAACACGACTTTACATTACATTAAGCTAAAGAAAAAGAACTGTTAAATTTATTGATTACAAAGAAATAAATTTAACGTTACATTTCAATTGAATTCAAATAAAGAGATCGTACTCACTCACTCACTCAAAAGCTAAATTCTTACGCCTAGGAAAAGGACCTTAACTAAATTCTTAAGTCTAGGAAAACGAAATGGAAATACTGGTCAATGAATGTGGTGTATCACCAACGAAGGGAGCCTGGAGAACTGTAGTCTAGTGGAGTCTAGGTGCTAGCTGACCTCTCACTACTCTCACTGCCGGAGCACAGAACCTCCCTCTGTCACGACAGACACTTGACTGAGTAACTCATGGGAAAGAAAAGGAGCGCTATGGCCGCATTTTTTTAACGGCTAGAGTGAACAAAATGCGCCCAAAACAAATCGCTCAGCGGAAGCGCTAATGTCTCACACAAAGACGATCACTTATGGCAATGAAAAATTGATTTGAAAAGACTCCTGACCAAATGAGCGGTTAACTGAACAATAAACTGGGATTCTACTAAAGTTCGCGGTTTCCCACAAAAGCCAATGTCACTAGCCGACTCGTGACATTACACCCCATGAAAATCAAATCATTCTTTCTTCAGAAAAAAATATTTCAATATACATACATATAATTCCTAACTCAGTCACACAAGATTCACACTGTGGTGTGTGTGCTATCCTGCTACAGGAGAAAATCATTATTGCCAATGAGCGTAAAAACCTCGTATTTAGGTTAATAGAGGCAAGCTTGAGGGAAAAAACTCCGTGACGACGGTGAAAATCCTGTACTTAGGTCAAACTGAGTGAAAGTTCGCGACATTTACATTAACAACTAATTGTTATGTAGCGTAATGTATGTAATACATGGTGTAGGTGTGACAGTTGTGGTGAAACTGTACCTATGTGTAAAATGACACAGTAAATATTAATAATATGGCAACGACAAAGGCAGAGGAGAAGAGGCTGCAGCGTGCGGCAGACGATCAGCTGGCCCGCACAGCAAAACTGCTACACCCATTGCTGTACCTGCAAAATCAATTAAGGTGGAGCATCAAAAGTGTCAATGAGACAAAAATTCTTATTACGTTACAATTACTCTCTCTGCCTAGCAGTCAGTACATGCTACGAAAGGTATGCTCTAGCTGAAAAATACGAGTGACAGCCTAAGCTTCGTACATTCGAGGTTACCATTAATTTATTAGGTAGATTATTAACCAGGAAACGTAGTCCCTGGACGCCGTTTTCTCGAGGACTCGTGTAGTTTACTGGTTAAACTTTACTCTACACTTACGATTAGTGTCAGCAAGTTGAGAATCCTTATGCAAATTCGGGCTCACGTAGCCTCGAACTGCATACGGGTCCTCAACCTGTGCCTTAACTTAGTGCCTATATTAATATCGGGGAGCTGAGAATCCTTGTGCAAACTCGGGCTTACATAGCCTCGAGTCCATTCTGCGGGGTTCTCTCTCGAACTTCCCCCTTAACCTACAGCACTTATATTAATATCGGGGAGCTGAGAATCCTTGTGCAAACTCGGGCTCACATAGCCTTGAGTCACCTCTGCAGAGTTCTCAAACTTCCATCCTTAAACTACGGAACACGTGTATGTACAGGCCCTGGACATACTGTGTCCTGTGGGGCCAACAAGTGAGACGTCAGGTCTACACTTTTGACTGGGAACCAGGCTGGGCTTTGGATTACTCAAATCTCTGAGGATGCCTATCTTATGGAACCCAGCATACAACATTTGCTAGTTAGTAAGCAGTTAGTAGGTGAGACATCAGGTCTACACCCACATTACCACTACCCTGTCTCTCAACTGACTCAGAGATTACGGGTGTGGTTACAAACGGTGCAGGAAGGACCTGTCCCTGATTGGTGTTACATGGACACACATTGCAGGAACGCACAAAACTATCTATGTCTCGTTCCATCCCTGGCCAGAAAAAGTCAGCTTGGATACGGCCCTGGGTCTTCCTTTTGCCCATGTGACCTTCTGAGGCTGAACAATGACCCCATTGTAACACTGCTAGGCGGTACTTGGCGGGAACGACAAACTGCAGTCGAACCTCGCCCTCGGGTGTTCGTGACTCACGGTAGAGCCATCCTTGTTTGCGAAGGAACTTGGCTCGACCTCCCCGTGAATACTTAATCACTCTACCCTTTTGTTTGTTCCGCATGGCAGCAAGTGTCGGGTCAGAATGTTGTTCTTGAACAACAAGTTGGCTACACATCAGATCTTGTGGTGATTCAATGGTCACTGGGGTAACAGTCTGGAGCCTCAGCAATGGCCCATGTTACTGTAGCTGAAGTCTGAGTAGCATCATGTTCGGTGCAACTATCCTTGACACCGGGAATGTTGCTTATAATAAGGTCAAATAAAGGTTCTGGCATGACAACTGCGAGTGTCGTACCAGTATAAAATGGAGATGCCACCTGGATACATGCCTCAGGACACAATCTCACTGATCCATCAATAAGGTTTGCATGGATCTGTCGACCTGTATACTGCTCAGGCCGAACTAGACTCTGCTTGACAGAGCAATCTGAGGAACCATTGTCTCTCAGGACCTTCACAGGGATGCCTGCCACAAACCCTGGCTGAACAAGGAAGGTACTGTCACCTGTGGAAGGGCCTGTGGAGGAAGCAGCTAGCCACTCATGAGGCTGCTGAATTGATGCGGCAAACATAGTGCCCTAAGAATTTGATACTTGAGTGGTCGTACTCACTGCCCGTGGAGATGGAACATTGGCCATCTGTGGAGGGGGGTTCACTGTCACTGTGGGACTAGTGAACTGTGGGGGAGTACCCATACTGGTAGGGACGTGACCACCGTGCTGCTGCTGAGGAATGAAGGGTGCATTTGCTTCCTGCCTCTTTTGAGCTGGTGGTGAAAAAGTTTGTCCCGACGGTCGGTTGCGTGGCTGATACTGCTGCTGGTTAGGGTACCTGTTCTACCTCTTCCACTCAGGTTTCTGAGTGTTTTGCCCCTGGTCCTTCTGCGGTTTGCTTGGACCTTGGCCATTACTCTGAGAACGGCCTTGGTGCTGGAATTCAGTCTGAGATGGCTTCCCAAACTTGGCAGTATCTTTTTTGCTGTTCCAGGTGTTTTGCTTACGAGTTTGATACCCGTATGCAGTAAAATATGCGTCAGCCTTTTCTACTATTTGGCTGGCATCTTTCACCTGGCAGATCTTAAGCTGTGCTATGAGCTCAGCAGGCCACGACCTCTCTAGCTGTGTACGCAGCATAAGGTCAATTATCCCCTCACGCGTGGAAGGAGTTTCACCTTTCTCCATCCACTCATTTAAGTAAGCAGTGAGACGGTCGAGGAACTGAACAGCTGTCTCCTTGTCTTGGAGATGAGCTCGCATAAACTGAACTTTGGCGGCGTCTACTGTGAGACCATACGCCTAAATGAGTGCAGCTTTCATCATCTCATACATGAGATTGTCTCCACGAATTCTGTGGAGAATATCGAGGGCAGGGCCCTCAAATAAACTAAGGAATTGGAGCCGCTTAGCTGCCTCATCCAGTTGATACATGTCTGCCATGTCCTCAAAACGAGCTATGTACGGCTTGATTCGCTCGCCTTCCTTGTATGAAGGAAGCTTGATGTGTGGGGTCGCCAGGACATGTGCAGGGAGAATGCTCGTGGAGCTTGGACCAACTGCACCAGACATGTCTGAAGTCAAGGAATCTCACTTGAGCTTCAGCACTTCAAGTTCATGTTTTTTGCGTGCTTCTCGCTCGGCACGTTCGTGTTCTCATTCTCTCTCGCGTTGTTCACTCTCATATTCGCGTTGTTCTCGCTCTTGTTCGTGCTCCTTTTCGCGTTCCTCACGCTGTTCTTGCTCGTATTCGCGCTGAATTTTACGCTCTTCACGGGCATCGTTCTCGCACTTCTGCTCCTGATTATGGCGTGAGAGTATGTACTCTTTAATTTCGGTTGGATCCGTAAGACCCATTTCTTTGGCTTCCTGTAAAAATACAGTGGTAGCCATGTCGCTAATTTACTGAGCAAGCCGAAACTGAGTACTGACTGCTGCTTCGCAAACGAATACTAATAAACACAAGTAAAGAATACAGACACAATCTAGTGGTGACCAGTCTTATCTAGTTAACTGGCAAAGAATAAAGCAAAAATGCAAATGACTGGAAAGACTCAATAATTAACGCAATATGTACGGCGGCTACCCAGGAGCGAATAAAATCGTCTGGTGTTACCAAAAATAAAGTACTAAATAGAGTTAAGTACTCTATGGATTAATAAAGCAAAAATTCACTTACTAAATTAACGGTAAACACCAGTAAACTTGTGCCTATAAACTTTAATGATAAATACCTAAATATGAACGAGTGAGTTTTATCTCGTGAATAGCTTTAGAGCTAGGAGTTAATATCCTAGAATGAGGTCGCCAATTGTCACGGGGTTTTTAATATAAATGCATAAGATAAAGTTCAAGAATTGTCTTGCTAAATCAAGCAATGATTACTTTACGCTGGCTTGCTTCGCACGATTCTCGAAGAACGAGAATTTGTAAACTTTCTCAACAGTACACAGCAGAGACTAATTACTCAATTGCTGTTTATTAGTACTGTTACCCTCTGGAGAAAGTTACTTCACCCCTGACAATAAATAACTAATACTATTAATAATATCAGGTTCTTGCTGATGCGTAACTCCTAGAAGGCACAACGGATTTTAAGCTTAATACAACAAGACTGGCCTAAGTACCAGTTATGAATAGCAAAACGTTTATGCAAGCTTGGAGCTATAAGGGAAATAAGCTTAATTGTGGAGAAATGAAACACGACTTTACATTACATTAAGCTAAAGAAAAAGAACTGTTAAATTTATTGATTACAAAGAAATAAATTTAACGTTACATTTCAATTGAATTCAAATAAAGAGATCGTACTCACTCACTCACTCAAAAGCTAAATTCTTACGCCTGGGAAAAGGACCTTAACTAAACTCTTAAGTCTAGGAAAACGAAAAGGAAATACTGGTCAATGAATGTGGTGTATCACCAACGAAGGGTGGGAGCCTGGAGAACTGTAGTCTAGTGGAGTCTGGGTGCTAGCTGACCTCTCACTACTCTCACTGCTGGCGCACAGAACCTCACTCCGTCACGACAGACACTTGACTGAGTAACTCGTGGGAAAGAAAGGGAGCGCTATGGCCGCATTTTTTAAACGGCTAGAGTGAGCGAAATACACCCAAAACAAATCGCTCAGTGGAAGCGCTAATGTCTCACACAAAGACGATGACTTATGACAATGAAAAATTAATTTGAAAAGACTCCTGACCGAATGAGCGGTTAACTGAACGATAAACTGGGATTCCACTAAAGTTCGCGGTTTCCCACAAAAGCCAATGTCACTAGCCGACTCGTGACAAACGCTTCCCAAAGTTTTTGCAATTCTGGTGGGAGGAGAACCGGTGCTCACCAGCGTGCGAAACGCACACTCTACCTCTGTACCACAGAGGCTCCAATATATATATATATATATAGACAGATAGATAGATAGATAGATAGATATAGATAGATTGATAGATAGATAGATAGATAAATGGATATATAGATATAAATATAGATATAGATAAACACACACACACACACACACACACACACACACACACACATATATATATATATATATATATATATATATATATATATATATATATATATATATATATATATATAGATAGATAGATAGATAGATAGATAGAGAGAGAGAGAGAGATGAGTGGATGTTGAGAGGTCCACTCACTCAATGTAGTGCTGCTCTCGGGTGTCTGCCCTGTCCTCTCCTCCATCCTTCTTTCCTGCCATCATCTTCTATCTTTCTTTCCTTCATTCTTTCCTCGTCCTTCTGCCTACGGGTGACTTTACACTCCCTCTTCTGTCTTTCATTCCTTCATTCTTTCCTCTTCCTTCTGCCTGTGGGTGACTCTACACTGAGTGACAAGCCAAATGGTTTCCTGTACACCAGGAAACTATTTACTACGCTGGGTGATAACCAAATTTTGGCGCCTGGTGGTTTAGTGGGTAATTATTGTGCTCCAATCGGATTGAGCCGGTGAAGGTTTATATCCATGGGATGGTTGGGGTTTATTGCTCACGTAATGCCACTCAGGAATGAGTGAGGTTGGTCACTCTCATCTTATATATATATATATATATATATATATATATATATATATATATATATATAGATATATATATATATATATGTATAATACTCTAATCCTACTTGTTCTAGTTCAGTCATTCTTTCTACTCCACAAACATCATGTATGAAGAGCTTCAGGAACTTTTTTATTTCAGCTTTCGGAGACTAACGCAGAATATTTGACCGCACTTTTTTCCTATTTCCCGTGACCTCAGATGACCTCAGTTGTCAACAACACATAGCCTATGTCCGAAGTGGAGGTCATGTGAGTCTCCATGCCAAAAATTGGGCTGCAGGGGTACCCGGCGTTGCCAGGGCCAAAAACTCGAACCCTACCAGCGACCTAAAATGACCCAGATAGGAATTTTGACCCCACCCTAAAACCATCCTTGTGCCATCCGTATTAAAAATATATATGGGTGTAGGGGTCTCTGGCTCATGGTTTGGGAGTGAATGAAGGACAAACAAACAAACAAGCAAACATTGCGGCTCATATATAAATATATATATATATATATATATATATATATATATATATATATATATATATATATATATATATATATGTGTGTGTGTGTGTGTGTGTGTGTGTGTGTGTGTGTGTGTGTGTGTTTGTGTCAGTGTGTGTGTGTGTTTGAGCAGTCTTATGGTCAAACGGCTAATGTAACCCTTTTAGTAACATAAATCACTTAAAATACATCATAACTAATGAATGCCCTCGGACAGCCAATTAGCTGCCAGGTTTCAAAAGCTTAAGGCTTTTCTCTCAGGTGGGGTTGAACAGGGTATATCCTGTATGTACTATTTGGCACGATAAGCCATTACTGTCATTTCTGTTATTATTATTATTATTATTATTATTATTAGTAGTAGTAGTAGTAGTAGTAGTAGTAGTAGTAGTAGTAGTAGTAGTAGTAGTAGTAGAAGCAGTAGTAGTAGCAGTAGCAGTGGTAGTAGTAGTAGTATAGTAGTAGTAGTAGTAGTGGTAGTGGTAGTAGCAGTAATAGTGGTTTCAGTATTAGTATTAGTATTTCTGTCTGTGGATAATCTGAGTTCATGAATATGTCCAGTAGGGGAGGGATTAGAAATAAACTAAGTTAAGCTTATTACCAAAGGTGCTTCTCAATTTCAGTAAAATTATCAGGAAGCAGCAAGTATGTTCTCGTTCTGAAAGGATTCCCCATGGTCTAATATAACATGACCGGGACACTTTTGGTTAAAAAACGTCCCATTCCTTACTTGACTTCCAGGGCGAACTGTGAGGCCGCCATGGTGACAAATTGCTCCAAATTATTGGTGGCATTTTCACAAATAATTTCTGGCAGTTTCAAGTTTATTTTAGGAAAAATAAAGAAAACTAGAATTTTCTTGGCACATGACAAACTTTGGTATCTAAGTTTTGGCACAAAATACCTTGGTGCAGATGCTCCTTTAAATGTTCAACATGTATACAGAAGCAATTAGGTCTTTTGTAGACGCTAACGTTAAAATGTTGATCCTTCTTATTAAATCTGTAGATTAAAGTACAAGCAATTAAACAGAAAATCAGCATCAAAGGCAGACAAGGAATGAAATATCGGAAAAGGAAGTATATAAAACACAAACAAAGCAGTAATACAAGCATTTCAATTAAGAAAAATAAGCATGGAAAATACAATGACTGAGATAAAAGTTAACATACACATAGCCTTTTGTAACGAATTTCAGTGTCAGAGTAACACAATAACAATACAATGGCTCAGCATCCTTTCCATAGCACTACTTCTAGACTATCACTATGTTCATGTGTAAATCTGTTGTTACTACTCGGCGTTCAAGCTGGAGAGATGGCAAATTTAGGCCGTGTTAAAGTAAGATGGATATAGTATGTTATCGTAATCACCCAGAGAATATTCTTTGGTCTTGAGGGACTTACATGAGAGTTCAGATGGTAGGCGGTGATGACACCATCCACTTATTTGATGTAGTGATGTCCATTTATTCCTTTGCCGTTATGTCTATCTATCTATTGCCAGACGCCTTAATCCTGTAAGGGGTGGCCACAAACAAATCGCCTCCATCTCGCCCTGTCCCCCGCCATTTTATTGCCCTGCTCCCAGCTCACACTCCCGTCTCTCATATACCTCTCCACTCCATCCCTCCATCTCATCCTTGGCCTCCCTCTCCCTCTTCCTCCCCCCTTGCACCTCACTCACATACACTCTCCTCGTCAGTCTCTCACTTTCCATCCTCTCCTCATGGCCAAACCACCTCAATGTATTTCTCCTAACGCTTCCTATCACATCCACATCCATACCACAACACCCCGTGACTTCCTCATTTGCCAGTCTGTGTCTCCATGTGACTCTACAGGCTCCTCTTAAATAACTTATTTCCACTGCTCTCACTTTTGACTTCTGTCCCTCTAACAAGGTCCAAGCTTCACTTCCATACGTTAGAGTTGGTATCACAATACTGTCACATAGTAGCTTTTTCACTTCCCTGTTTCTTATCACTGCTTTCAAGGAACCAGCAACCTTTCTTCCCTGTTGTACCCTTTCAAGCCCTTCACCCTCTAAACTTCCATCCTTACTCATCACACTACCAAAGTACTTAAATGCACTCACATTTTCCATTTCCTCCTCATCCCAACCTCACTGTACATTCAGTGACTTCACTTCTCTCGAAGAGTGTGTGTGTGGGGGGGGAGAGTATCTACCCTCCCCTCTTCCTATTTCTCCCATATTTTCTGTTGTTTTTTTATTACTCTTCATTTCACTTCAGGTGGATCTGCACTGACTGACAAACCTGTGTTAGGACTCCATATTATAATTGCAAATCATAATAGATAGATAGATAAATAGATAGATAGACAGCCCTATGCGAGCCTGGGAAAAGGAAATGAGCTTGCAAATTACACTGAGGAAAGCTGACGACAGCGGCCAGTAAGGAGATGATGCAGTAACTTGTCAGCAGTCCACCGGTTAACAAAGCGCCTAGTGACCATACACACACATACACACATACTCACAGACAGGCTGCTAGAATTTTCCACTCACAAGGAACACACGTGACACACCCCTGCTACACCAGAATTTAGGAAAGAGAGCTCAGAAGGAGACAAGCGATACAAGAGGCTGGTCGCAGGGGAAGGGCTTGGCAACTTGAGAGAGAGAGACAGAGAGAGAGAGACAGAGAGATAGCTAGCGGGACTGGACTCTATACTCCGCTCCGTGTGAGAGACTTGTTAATATTTCCAAGACAAATAAAAATAGTCCCATACTATTCTTTACCTCTCCTGTCACTACATGACAAATGGGAAGCTACTCCAAGATATAAAACCGCTCGTCCACAAGTCTAATATATATATAACTCAACCACAAAGGAACCACAAAGTCTTTTATGACATTTAGTCATTTTATGACAAACCTAATGGTTTTCTGTAACACAAGAAACTATTTACACACTGAAAGGTAATCATATAACCAGATAACGGGGGTATGTGAAACCCACTATGATGGCCCTGTTAACTGGGTGGAGAGATGCAAATGAGGCGTCCATCCTGGAAATTAACCACGTTCTTCCCCGAACCTCGCTGTGGCTAGGCGCTGCCTGCTGCAAGGGAGCTTCGGGTCGCTGCATGGGACGGCCCTACAGAGGCCGTTGTTTCCCTGCCCTTGATAGGTCTGCTTTTCCAGTCAGACCAGGGTATATGAAAAACAGCAACAACGAGATAGTTCATATTCAAATAGTTTTGTCTGCTTTCTGTTCGTTATCAGCTTTGTAACATCACTATTATAATCCCTCTCACAGTGCGCGTGTTCCGGCCAAATTTAATTAGACCATGGGGCTCTTCATCACTTCAATATCCACCGTATAATTTATCCTACCGGTAATTTTCTTCAGCAGCTTCATTTTCAACAGGAACCGCTTTTCTGGCTGAAGGTTGAAATAATAAGAGAAGGAAATGAAATACCTAGAGTTCGGACCCCAAGTTGTTGACGCAAAGAGTAGCTCCGTATGCATCTACCAAGCCTTGCTCATGGATTCGCTATACAACCTCCATAACAGGGTTCATTGTGGGTTGAAATGAGACTAAAGATAAACTAAGTCGACCCTTATAACCTTGATCTTTGACTCTTTGGCCTTGCTGACCTAATCAGTTTGTTATCCTTTCATTCTGTATCACTGACAAAAATTTAGTAGAATTCCGTCAAGGGGTTCAGGAGATATCGCGCCCACACCCATATGACCTTGACCTTTGACCCCTTGACCTTGCTGGCCAAATCAGTTCATCGTTCCTTCATACTGTATCCCTAACAAAATTTTTGTCGAATTCTGTCGAGGGTTTCAGGAGACAGAGATCCAACAAGGATAAACTAAGTCGAATGACCTTGACCTTTGAACCCTTGACCTTACTAACCTAATCAGTTCACCGTCCTTTGACATTTTATCGCTGGCAAAAGTTTGGTCGAAATCTGTTGAGGGTTTCAGAAGAAATCCCTTTTCTGTCCAACTCTCTAATGCAAGAGTTAACTGCTACTTCCAGTCCTTCACATATGCAACAGGTCATCTCTGGAACTGTTTCCCTCTGTCTGTACTTCCTACTGCCTATGGCCTCCAGTCTTTCAAATGCTGTGTGTCCAGGCATCTCGAAGTGAGCAGATCTTGAATTTGGCTCTCTATTGTCTTGTTTTTGTTTTTTCTTAGAGGGAACAATCTTGCTAGCTTCTGGCCTTTGATTCCTTCTTCCTTGCACCTTTGTATAAACAAAACTAAGTCAACCCCTTACAACCTTGACCTTTGATCTCTAGGTCTAGCTGGCCTAAATGGGTCATCATCTCCTCATACTGCATCACTGACAAAAGTATGGTGGAAATCCGTCAATGGGTTCAGGAGATATCACTCCCACAAGAGTGTTACGGACGCACGGACCTACTCAAGCATACACGCACGCACACACTGACAGAGCAATCATTAAATTCCTACTCCACCATAGGTGAACGGAGGCATATTAAAAGTATCAAAAACCATGATAATTAAGAATGCGTTTTCAGCGATAATATTATTGTTTGGTAGAGACATTGTCGCCCGGAGTTAATCCACATCACATAACTAAGGACGACGTTACCAGCAAGCAGTTTATATAATACATAATTATAATCACCATCACCATTACTAAGTGGAGCCAGAAACGCCTAGAGGTCAGTGTGTCGAGGTCATCCCCTCGGTAGGGGGTGACATCAGGTAACAGAGACAGACAATTAGTAAATCGTACATTTTATGCATCACCATCAACGCACTTTTGAAATACATCTTTTATATTATGTTATTGCTACCGCCAGAAGAATTTATTACACCTTTCATAAAGCTCTGTCATAGTGGTGAGATTAATCAACAAGTTAAATGGACGTACACCTGAAAGTCCAGACTACTGTAACTCATAGGTAATAAAGTAACCTACATAATATAAAGTAAATAAATTACATGGAGGCAGTGGAATAATCCGTACTAATTTAATACGTTACAGAGTAGCCTACGTTTGAAATGAAGAAATTACATGAACGTAACCGAAAATTTAGCACAACTGCGATACGTTAATCAGAAGCTTACATGGGACATAGTGAGCCAAAGCAGGAAAGAATAGGAAGCTAGAGAGAAGTTATAAAAGAATATCGTGGGCAAACAGAGCAGGGAGAAGGAGACTTAGGCGTTATGCATATTTTAGTTTCCAAGAATGTGATCTACTGTAATCGACTTGTAATCAGCCCCCTGTTTATACTGAGGAACGAACAATTACAAGGGGGAGAAACAAAAATGAGTCTGCCAGTCTGACCTACCTGGAATCGAACTAGAGTACTTCCAGTTAATTGTTGGATGCGCTAACTCATGCACCTCTGGCTCCAACTTATACAAAGTGAAATGAAGGAGCTGTGTTTTACGGAGTAAGCAGTAGGAGTTGTAACGTGAGATACCATCTACAGAGGATGATGTTTGTGAAAAGAATAGTTATGTAACAAGTAAAATGGAGTCGTGTAATATGATTTGAGCAGCAGGTGAGGTTGCATGAGAGAACAGTTGTAGAGGCAGATTAGGGATACAGAGAATAGGTCGGTAAGGGATGATAGAGTGGAAAGTTGATTACTGAGTGGGTAGCAAGGGACTCACACCCCCAACAACAGCGACATGACAGCTGTTGACATAACACCTACGGTTTAGTCATAAGGCACAATCCGCTGCACCACCTGGCAAATGTCGCTTTGTACTATGCACCCCACATCCATTATTGCAACATTCCATTACCGTAACGTTCCTTTGAACTACACAGCATTTTTTTATTTCTGTTGCGTATGATAAAATATTTTAATGGTCTATTAATGGGCTCTTTGAGTAGCGGGTTAAACATGAATTACTTCATCTGCGTCATCATTTCTAAAGTATTTTCAAGGTTCTAATGTTATGCATGAGATGAATAATATCTAGAAATAAAGAAATATAAACCTTTAAGAATAAAAAATATGTTGAGTGCAATAGGACATATATTTTTCTTCATTTTCGCTTCACAGGTTATTGGTTTCATTAAACCAAGCAATAACCCATATCAAAAAGCTTTGTCGTAATAACCTAACGTGCAGGACTGATCAGTTCCGCCAAACTAAATTACAATGCATCGTCTTGTAAAGTTAAGGTATTCGTAGCTATGACTTGTCCATTCTACTTTTCTCTCAGTTTCCATACCAAATTTTCTTGCTTCTTCACATCACGTAACATCTTCCAAATCTCTCTCACCTCCTTCAAATTCACATAAATACATACTTTGATTCACTATTCAGTACGAAGAAGAGGTCAGATGGTCAAGACTTGCTCAATCCAAATCATCCTCTAGAATACGACTGGCAATGTTAATGTTACATCCGGGATCCCTGTATCAACGCAGGGTGAACAGGGACAAAGGGGAAACAGACTTTGTCCATAGTCTGACCGACTCAAATTTCAAACACGGGTTCATTCTGAGAGTTATTGCTCGGCGATATAGGCGGTCATTTTGATCATCAGTGACTTTGGAGACATGTACAGTGCATTCACTTTATACTAATGATCTACAGCTCCATTCAGCTAGGCTGAATCCGATGTTGTCCACAAGCACTTCATTCCACTTATATTCTGTCTGTTCTTTATACCCTCTACCTACACCTAATGCAGTTCCTTTCTACATATATATTGTAGGTGTCTTCAGTTTTGACGTTAGTATTTCTCAGATGTCATATATCCTCCTTGAAAAAACTCCAGTTTTAACATCTGCTATGTTGTCCAAATTCACATCTATAATTTTTTAGATACTCTTTCATTTGCATATTCTGCATGCATTATATTCGATTTTATTATTTTTGAGTATTATTTATTTATTTCACTTTTTATCCACAGGCACTTATTTATCACTCTACCTCCTCTGTAAGCCTTTTTTATCCTAGTACTTCTGTCACGCCATGATTTTGTCCATTAGCAACTGTTTTGACTTAATTTTTGGTGCAAGATATACTTTCTTTAATGACAAAGGCGCACCTGACTCTTGGGGTTTGTATTTTGATTTGCATTATCTGTCTGTTCTTCTTTCTGTCCTTTAATATACCTGCTTGTTAGCAAGATGAAGGAATGCTATGTAGTGGAATTGATCCTAACTTGTAATAATGGCATGGGATCCTCAGATGAACAAGTAGATATATACATTTTGTCTTAAAAGCCATAGGCCTAGGGGAAGGTTAATTCAGTCAGTTCTGATTTTGACCAAAGTTTGTGGAAGGGCCGAGCGTCAGATTCAGTTTTGACAACAATCAAACGTAGGGACGCGGGGCTAAGTCAAAAGTTCGGTTCTTTAACTTTAAAAGCTTTTATCCCATTTGAACCAATCTTGGAAGAATAATGATATGTCAGGAAAGAACCAGAACGGCAGGTTAAATGCCAGAGCCAAAGAACAACGCCAGCTTCTGTTCGGATTCGAATTAGACCATACGTCTTAATGGATTTCCTGAGCATTATACAACGATGAATTCATTCAAGTCCGAGAACAATTAATTGAAACGCCATGTCACAGGGCAGGGTCAGAGGTTCGGCCTTTGATTGGGTGTTGGGCGCAGCTGTTACAGTTTTTTTAATGTTCCTACTTGTGGGGGAGACTTTTATGCATCTGCCATGTCAAATTACTTTTTGCTTAAGATTTGCACTGCAGATGATAATGTTCTGCTTAGAAATGCAGAAGGAAATGTACTGAAGTATGTAAGTGTGTAAGAGCGACAAAATTTGCGAATAAATGTGTGTGGGGGGATGTAACGTTATGACGTTTTGAAGAAACACTGAAAACAGGTGTGCATTAAATTCGTCAATAAATGTAAATATCTAGAAAGGGCAATTAGCAAGACCGGAACAGTTGAAGTGCAGTTATAAGAGACATTCCATCAGGGTAGGAAATTGGAAGTGGCATGAAAACAGCTGACTCACCCCCTCAGCCTGAGGACATATTTTGTTTTATCTTTGCTCTCTCCAGGTGATTTTATCCAACTTAGAAAAGGTTTTTCATCTCGAGGCATTAAGGATTGCCTTCTTTTACTTTCCGTGGTTTTCTAAAGTTAAATAAAATCGTCCAAAGTTAGTAAAAAAAAAATGAAGTGAAGGGAACGAATGTGATCATGAGGATAAAGAAATGAAGTGAAGGGAACGAATGTGATCATGAGGGTAAAGAGATCTCTGCATTTCTATGTGTTGGAGTCAACTTTGACCTGTAAGGGTCAGAAGTATACACTTCCAGAATGGCAGAATTTAAGAAAGGGGCGTAAAATGAGTTACCTGAGAAGTGCATTGTAGTTACGTTCATTTCTTCGTTAGTGAAGAAATGAATGAGATCGCAAGACGTGGAAGAGAATGGAAGTACCAACTGTTGGCAACAGGAGGACTATATCACAGGGCTTGGAATTATGGCGCACCTGGGGAATGGGATAATAAATGTAGATGGTAGAATGATGGGATGACGGTAAACAATACTGAAGGTTAACTGGGGAAGTATATGCACGAAGGCGGCCTGGACTGGCAGGAGGGAACAGGGAAGGTAACTGGTGAAAGAGGAACTTGGTGATTTCATATTCGCAGTCGACCGTCCTGGATAAACAAGAAGATTGAATTAAGCGTCTGGAAGTAGATAGTTAAATGTCATCACTGTCTGTCGCATTATTCAGAAGTCTTACCATGTTTTAGATTTAGTCATCCTCTCACAAACTTTTGTAAATTTACTATGGTTTAGAGAAATATTCGAAAATCATAAGTTGTTCCTAAATAGTTACGGCTCACTTTTGTTCTTTGTTGTAATGACATGCCAGGCTATTCGTTGTTAGACTTATTCATTTATTCATCTGGGCAAAAGAGCTGTTGACTGAAAAAAAAAAAAAAAAGTTAAATGTATGAACTGCTGTTGAAATTCGCACACTTTAATGAGAAGCAGTAAATTAAGAAAATCGGTAAAGTTTCGCCGTCTCAAAACGCTGACTGTGATACTGTTTTGGTACCAAAAATATCATGTAGCGTTTCTTCCTTTATATCATTACTAATTATTGTGATCATACAATAAACAGTTTCTTGGTAATATGTTTTTTAAAGATTTGATTATTCTTATTGCAATGCATATTATATTATTAGTAAAGTGTTCTATGAATGTGTCTACTGGTAAGATTATTCTCTCAATTTTGACACCAGAATGGCCGCACTAACCCAGTCATTTTTCTAGTACTGTCTTCTATTTCCTCTATATTAGGGTAATTCAACAAGCTCACCAAGTATTCAGTAATCTGCAATATTCTGAACAGCCATAGCCTCTATTATTGCTCATATAAACTCTCACATAATGCCAAGGGTCATTCCATTTCAATTACCTCCGGTAGCTCAGCATTTGCATTGACATTTAAGTTAATTCAGCCTCGTACCAGAGCTAGTTGAAGTCTTGAGGACCGTGACGGGATAACATTTTGACGATTATACCTTCTTATGACATGGATTTGTGATGCTTAGCTATTATACTGGGTGGTCCATATATAACGCTCCTCTTCCACTTTGTCAGCAGCGTTCTCATGTGTTGTGGGACGGCTCAGTGAGCGTCATCAGTGTCTTCCCTGTATCATTTATTCAGTTCCTTCTCCCACTGCCTCATTCACGCCAGCGCCAGCAGACTGAGCCGTTCCCGCAACGCAAAGGATACCAGTAGATGAGTTTCTAACGGAGCACCATTTACGGACCTCCCTGGATAATTTGTATTGACTATAATGAATTAGTATTTGTCAGCGTATTTTAGTTTTGCCAGATCAGTGACATACAAATTAATAACACATTAACACTAACCCACGGTTTCATAATTCTCCTGCACAAAAATGTGAATTTAGTTAAATGTAATGAAGCAGTAAGCATTCCTTTCAAAGCCACTGTTTCAGATTACATTACGATGCATCGTTAATAAGACAATCATTATAGGAATCGAAGATGTAGATGAACATTCAAATCAGACGATAAGGACAGTCGGATACGCACATTACCTCTGAAGAAAGCACCTTATATGATGACGCTAAGAAGCAATGCAACACAGACAGTGAAAATTATTAGTTATTGTGTCTGTCGAAGATTACAAACATTTCGTGAGTCTGAGATTTGCATTTCCTTGTCAGGTACTGGATAACCATTAATAAATCTCAGTCTACAGGAACAAGAAGTATTCAACATATAACAAGTATATGCTGGTTAAGAGAGTTCTACAAAAACACTGCCTGTTTCAGTATTAAAGTTCGTCCTCCATTACTTCACAGAAATTTCGTCTGTTTGGCAGCCCATTTCCCGAAGCTCAGTGGCAGAGTAAAACAATGTTCTGGCTCTGCGTCCTGTCCATAACTCTTCTTCGTGGTCAGAAACATATTCTGGTTCTACTGTTGCTAGAGTCCAGAAGTCTGGCATTGTGATTTTACAGATGGCCGGATTTGGATTTCACGGATTCAGTTTATCGAAATATTATATAGGAGAGGTATTAGGTTAGGTTAGATTAGGTTACTAGATTAGGTCAGGAATAAACCGAAGTAGGCTTGCTTGTGAGTCCTAATTTCAAAATATAACACTACAGCTATACAACATTTCGAAAAATGTAATCAGTGGATTCTAAATCCGGCAATCAGTAAACTCACATTTCGCCAGAAGTCGTGATGCAGGAAATGACAATTTATCGACAAGTTTAAGTGAACAGATCAGGAGGAAGTGAATCTGTCAGTCGAAGGATAGTGCATCCTAATTCCATTCTAACTATTCCCAAAATACTTAGCAGTGCGTCAGCCAGCCACTGTTACCTCATTATACTCGTGGAAGTAGGAGTGTTACGTGTAAATTTACCTTTAGTCACGAAACACTGTTAGCAGGGAGGCTTCAGCACTGCAAGCGAACATTGTTCAGCTCCTCAGTATCAGTTTCTTCGACAATTAATTACAGCCATCTAATATGCACAATAAAAATAAAAAATGAGCTTTATAAGAAACAGATAATCAGACCACTGATTAGTACTAATGAAACTGCCTGTTTATTCTGACTTTCTTTCCCATGAGGTATGTTATTTGGTCACTCAAGTTTTCATCTTGATAAACTTTATCAGAAAAGTTCTTTGTCCAAAGAAAATATGTAGGTTGCCTCATTTCAAGCGCAATTTCTCTGAAGTAATACTAACACGGTAAGGGCCTTAAAGCTTATCAGGTACCGTGTACCCTTGAGGCCTTTCATTGTCTAGGGGCCTTAAATTTATCAGGTGTACCGTTTACCCTTGAGGCCTTTCATTGTCTCAGTTGCACTAAAAGGTTACTGTTATATAATTGTGCAATCTAACTTTAAAAAGCAGCTCTGTGACCGATGGGAAACCCTCCCTTTTTTAACAACCAAATAGCCCGGGATAATATTACCCTTTATTTACAGATACCTCGGTGATGGTATGTGAAGTTCAGGAAATGAGTCTCGAATTATCACGAAGTTTCTCAAATACATATGACTGTTGAATACCGCACGCTAGCATTTTCTGAGCTACAGCAAATCCAGGAAGTCCACACCAAACATGGCAGCTCTTGTGATGAAGGTCTAGGTGGTGGGTGTGGTGTATGTGTGTGTATGTGTGTCACATTACCTCTCCCTGGCCAACGTGGTGCTGCCACTCTCACATCTGACCACCATCATCACAGACTGCTGCTGCCTCAGCTCAACTGAGGGAGACTGGCAGCACCATAACTTGCTGCCTGTCGGCCTGGTTGCCGCCAATCTGTCTGTGGCTACCTCACGGTTTCTTGAAACCTGTCTCGGTACCCCTGTGCAAAACTGAGTTCTGGAGCAACGAAGACCACATCATTCTGAAACTAGGTAGTTCATGGACTGTGTAAGTATTGTATCTTTGAGCTAATTTTGTTCGTTAATGTTCACTTGTAATTTATAAAATGGGCGGATTCTTATCAAGTATGTTCCTTGCACCTACATCTTTGAAAATGTATCCAGTGAATAACATTGATCTACCGATTACTGTTCTTAACCAATTCAACAACAGTTGAATTTTTAATCAGTTGAGCTGCTGAAATTTAGAGGAAACAAATCGGCGGTTGCTGTTGCACAATGTCAGAAATTATAGTGCAAACAATAACTGAAACACAGGAGCCAAATATCAGCCGACACTATTTCAGAATACTGCCCCACAGTAGCGCAGGAACATAGATGACGCAGCTATTCACATTCTTCTCAGTATTTCTAACAGCATGAGCCACCATTTGTGACGCTTTATGTGATCCAGGTAACAGCCGTGGGACGTGATCGTAGTTGTATAGCGTTTCAATCATTTGTTCATCAAAGCTGTTCAGTAAACCATATAAAACTCGTCTGACCTGTGTTCATGACACCTACTGCTGCAGGGTTCAATCAACTTTTTAATAGTGTCAAAAAAAGTTTAAGTGTTAATCTTTCGGTTCGAGTCGAGAATGTTCGTACTGATAATCCTTTTGACCAGTATTGACCATTTGAGACTCCCTTGATATTTACGGACGTTCATTTTCTCTCTTTCAAAAGCAACTTCTCTCTCCATTTTTCCTTTTCGATTAGTGGGTCCGAGTTTACAGACAAATTTTGTTTTTCTGCGACTTTTTACTTTCTCTAATCTCACTTGTCATCAAAGGTAACTGTTTAGTCTTTGTAGGGAAGACCCTTATTTTCATTCTCTTCTCACTATGTCTGTACGTTTATTTTTTTACCAACTTCCAGACTTTGTTGTCTGTCACTTACCGAAATTATAACGCAGTAAATATCCATTCAGAAGACCCGTTCTTGACCTCTCCATACACTAATTAATGAAGTTAGAAAAAAAAAAAAAAAAGGCTTCGCGTTATGTGTGCCAGACAACCTGGTAGTAACTCTTAAACTATGTTAACTCTTTTAGTCAAACAACTTATGTTTTAATCATGCTATCTTCAGACGTCTTAACTCTTCTTAGGATTACGTTTCGAACAACTGGGGTGGTTAGATACAACCTTCATATACTCATCATTGCGTGAGGTCTCCCATAAAATGAGAAATATTGTCCCGTAGCAACCAAAATATAATGGAAGGATACGTCATCAAAGAAAGGCAAAAAAGTGAATCTAACTATCCTTGCCCTCACACCACTAACTCCCCTGCTTCTTTTCATAGGTTCTATGGATGATATTCGCATTCTGGTACAGCCCTAATGCCCAAGTAAGGCTCTTAGACCATTCTAAGAAGCGTATGGCGCTGCCATGCTGTTGGACTGTGTGCCCTGAGTGTGTTGCGTTTATTTTCTGCATGGAATACAGTAACTACTGCTTTCTTTGACTGGAGCTTTGAGAGTGTGCAGTCCACACTGCAGAGATTGTTTTCTAAACGTGGTGAAGTGTGTGTGTGTGTATATATATATATATATAATTTTTGTTTTCCTTTAGTATTTACTTAGATATTGGAAAGATTTTCCGAAACTATCGATGCTCACCAATCATATATTCATCAATTAACGTTTCTTTACTTGTGTATTAAATATTTTTCAACAGATCAAGTACATGTATACTGTACACTCAGTCAAAGTGAAATGCCTCTTAAGTAGTAGTCCTTCTTAGACATTCTTATTCAAAATCAGTTTGCCACAGCATTTTTCTTTTCTTTTCCTTCAGTTTTCGTTTGACGGTATTGCCTAGTATTTCTTATCCACAAAAATTATAGCTATTAACACTCAAGATCACGCAGTCCTGGTAACCCCAAACGATTTTTATTTTCTGAATGTGTCATCCGAGTCTGAAAGTATATGCAGACAACTATAATAAAAGAAGAATGAGTCATAGTACCGTGAGGTAAGCTTGAAATGTTGAAAAATTCCTGAACTGTTCCTCGGTATGTTACCCAAGTCTATTTTTCTTGTATTTGTCTTGAGATGAACAGAGTTCTGTATGTCAGCAACTTTTGTCTTGTTGTTCTTTGGCTAAAGTAACTTTAATTCCACTTTTTCTATGGCCTACTTTGGATTTAGTTCTTGTTGCTTTCGCACGATTTTATAAATGTTTGGAGAGACTTTCCGAACTAAACGGTCTGCACATAGCCTTCGCCACCATATTGAAAATCAGAGGTCTATATGGATTAAATAAAATCGTCGGCTGTAAATACAAATAATTCATAAAAAATACATCATCAGATTCGGTCACTGTCCTAGGCATAGGTGTCACCCAAGATCTCGAATCGTGAACGGGCCAAAAGAGGTCTCTGCGCTGCGAGATTCGCGATATATATATATATATATATATATATATATATATATATATATATATATATATATATATATATATATATATATATATATATATATATATATATATACAGTATATAATCAGGAATCTGAGTTATTTGAGAGGAGCCTGTGGAGTCACATGGAGAGACAGGCTGACGAATGAGGATATAAAGAAGCGTTGTGGTGTGGATGTGGATGTGATAGGAAGCGTTATGAGGAGCACACTGAGGTGGTTTGGCCATGTGGAGAGGATGGAGTGTGAAAGACTGACGAAGAGAGTGTATGTGAGTGAGGTGGAGGGGGAAAGAGGGAGGGGGAGGCCGAGGATGAGATGGAGGAATGGGGTGGAGAGGTATATGAGAGAGGGGAGTGTGAGTTGGGAGCAGGGCAGTGAAATGGCGGGGGACAGGGCGACTTGAAGGCGATTTGTTTGTGGCCACCCCAAACGGGATTGAGGCGTCTGGCAATAGATAGATAGATAGTTTCCTTCCCTGGCATCGTTTGTACCCAATTATCTCACATCTAGCCAATAAACCAGCCTTCTGGTTTATGTCCAATGTATTTTCGTTTTCAGCCAGATGTGGCACAAAGGGGATGACATGTACTCGTATTAAGGTCGGCGTGTGTAGCGTCGGTGGTGCGTGGTGTTGGATGTGTCCCTAGGGGTCAGAGTGGAGTGGGGTGGCGCTCCAAACACTCTCTCGGACGCCTTCACTGCAATGTACCCTCACTCTATAGCCACCTATTCCTTTCCATTGTTTAGCTTTCGAGTAGGGCAAATGTTAAATGTATTGTGAAGATGGGAAACTGCTAAACCCACTCATCCGGAGAACTGTCATCCTTATGCTACCTAAAATGATCTGGTGGAAGCTAAAACGATAACAACTCGCAGCTTCATCATATTGTTTTGGAATGTTTGTAGACTATTTGATGACAGTTTTCACAAGAGTACAGAGTTCTTCAAACGACAATTAACATACTAATTCATAAGATACTGTCTGTTACAGGCAAGGATATGAGTGGTACATATTTCTTTACCGAAGGGAAAAAAAAGATTATGAAATATGCTGAAAAAATGCCAGTTACCAGCTTCACGCAAGTGTTGAAGAAGGATCACTAACCCAATAACGTTTCTGATTTCAGTGCTTGTGTTTATTGTGTTTATTTCCTCCTTCAATTCATGGTCACTCTGCGAAAACGTATTGGTTGTGCAAAGGACTTACAATCGATTTTCCTGCCTGTGCCAGCACCTGCCTTCCCGATCAGTGCTGGCTGGGACAAAAGGATCATGTACAGTACCTTGAAGCTGCTTGGACCCGTATCAGAGGCTTTCGTCTTTTATTCCTTCCGCATAGTCCTCTGCCGTCATACAATATTCCTGATATTGGGTGTTGTTAATGAGGTCTAATACGCTAAAAAGAAAAAAAGAAAAAGAATTGTTTTATTCCTTTTGGGCACTAGAAACGGGGTTATGGGTTAGATGATAAACTTCAAGGTATCACTGAGTCACAACCTGTCGCATCAGAATAAGTCACCACGTCGTCAAATATGACAGATGGAAAATGAGCGTCAAAACTAATCTTTAATATTTACAGTCACGCATAACGAAACAAATAAGTGTATAAATTAATAAAATAAATAAATACGTATCGGGATCAGTTACAACCAACGTAACCGTGACATGTATTTAACAGCAGGTAATGTAGAGTGACAAGGTTGCGTGACTAGGTAGCCTATGGTTACAAGAAATGTGTAGAAATGTGTCTTAGTTTAATGTAAGGTAATATCTGTACCATAATATTAATCAAGAAACTGTCAACAATAGGTAAATATGAAAATATTGTATGCAGTTCATTTACACGCAAATAATTAGTCGTCTAAACTGCACTGATATGTTGCCAGCAATAAAGTTTGATAGGCCTCTCTCTCTCTCTCTCTCTCTCTCACACACACACACACACACACACACACGTGTGTGTGTGTGTGTGTGTGTGTGTGTGTGTGTGTGTGTGTGTGTGTGTGAGTGAGTGTGTGATAGGCCTACCAAACTTTATTTGGCAACATTTTAATACGATATACACGACTAATTATTTGCATATAAGTGTACTGCATACAGTATTTTTATATTTACGTATTGTTGACAGTTTCTTGCTTAATACTATGGTATAGTATACAGTACTACCCTATGTGAAACTAAGACACATTTTTACAAAAAACAAATGAATAAAAAATGAAATCCATACACCAGATCACTGTCCTCCATGCATACAAAAATCTGTAACAGCTGAACTTGAACAGCTGTAGGTTGAAGATTATGGGAAACAACTGTGGGGAAGTGAGTTCCAGAGAGATGCAGTTAGGGGAATAAAAAATTTCTGATAGGCGGTAGTTCTCCAATATGGCAGTGTGATATTCTAGTCATGAGCACTACCAGATGCTCATGTAGCACAGGGGAAAGCATGGAGAGATGGCACAATGGATGCAACTTGATCTGAGCATTCGCCATAAAAGTATCTGTAAAATAATGCAAGGAAGACAACATTCCTTCTTACCTGTAGGGGAGGTAGTTTATTTGTAATGGCTGGGTTATTAATAATTCTAACAGTTTTGTTCTGAACTTTGTCTACTTATTTTAGTGCAACCTCCCCACATCCAGTCCAGAAGGGTGAGCAATATTCCATCTGAGAGTGCACATGACTTATACATATAGCCAACTGGTCGTTAGTGAAGAAGCTACGAACTCCGTAAAATAATCCACGTTTCTTTGAGGCGGTTCAAGCAAGTGATCTGACATGAGAGGTCAGGCTGAGGTCATAGTTAGTGAAATACCGGGAATTTCAATATACAGTGTAAGACAGTAATATTAGTAATACCCCCCCTGGGGGTAGGGGGGTTTCAAGAATACTCCCCCAGTATCCCTGCTTGTCCTATGAGGCGACTAAAAGGGTTGGTGGTGGGTTAGTGCCCCACCCCGTAAAAAGAACCATCTAAAAAAGCGAATAAAACGTCTCGGACCCGGACGGACCATACGTTGACGACTAAGGAACGGACAAAGGGCATTCTTAGGGTGGGAACATGGAATGTGAGAGGAGTCAATGATGAAGTGAAAGAGAGAGAGATTGTTCAGGTGCTTGAGGATGCAAAAGTGGATATATGTGGATTGACTGAAACTAAATGGCAAGGTGAAAGGGTGAGAGAATGGGAATATGGTGTAGGTATATGTGCGGGAGTCAGTGAGAATCAGAGGGCAAGAGAGGGAGTATGTCTGATGATAAGCAAGAAGTGGAAGGAGAATATAAAAGAGTATGGAACAGTGGGTGCAAGGATTGTATGGGTGAGGATGAAAGTAGGTATACAAGCATGGGCGATTGTATGTGTGTATGCTCCAACAGAGGATCGAGTGGCAAGAATGAAAGATGAGTTTTGGGCGAGAGTAGAAGTATGTATGGACAAGTTTGAGAGGAGCGAGAGAGTGCTGTTGATTGGAGACATGAATGGCAAAGTTGGGAATGTACGATGGAGTGGTTGGTCAGTGGGGTGTGCCAGCTGAAGTACATGGGAATGGTAGTGTTTTGGTGGACATCTGTGCTTGTAAGGGGTTGGCAATAGCCAACACCTACTTTCGTCATAAGATGATCCACCGGTATACATGGAGAGTAATGAGGAGGATGGATGGTGAACTTGTTGAATGAAAGGCAATGATAGACTACGTGTGTGTGGATGAGCGAATGAGAAGACAAGTGTTGGATGCAAGAGTGTGGAGAGGGTGGAGGAATGGAGTCTCGGATCATAACTTAGTGATGGCCAAGGTAAAGATGCAAAGAAAGTGGTTGAGGAGGCGAAGGGGAAGACAGGAGGAAGCAGCTCCTGTGAGAAGAGTGGAGAAATTGCAAGATAGTGAGAAAATTACAGAGTATAAGAGCAGAGTGGAAGAAAGATTGGGAAGGTATGAGCTAGAGCAGATGGAAGGGGTGGAAGACGTAAGATATTCACAGAAGAGATAGGCGCAGCGTGTGATGCGGTTTGTGGAGTGAGGAGGAGATGCAAGGGTGTGCAAGGGACAGCATGGTGGAATGATGAGGTGAAACGAGCTGTGGAACAAAAGAAGAAGGCATATGGTGAATGGTTGGCGAGTAGAGGTAGAGGAGAAGATGAGAGAGAGAAGAGAGAGGTATATGTGAGCAGGAGAAGGGAGGTTAGGAGACTGGTGAAGGAGAGTAAGAAGAAAGTGGATGAAGTGTTTGGGAGGAATCTGAGTGTGAAATGGAGGAAGAGTAAGAAATTGTTTTGGAAGGAGGTAAAGAAAGTAAGGCAGTGTGAAAGGGGAAGTAATAGGGGAGTGAAAGATAGGAATAATAGATTGTTGGTGGAGAAGAGAGAGAAATTGAGGAGATGGAAGGAGCACTTTGAGGATTTGTTGAATGTAGAGAGTGACAGCAGTGTGAGTATAAGTGGTTGGGGAATGGCTGGGAGAAGAGATGAGAGGAGGGAGGGAGAGATCAGTAGCGCGGAAGTAGTGGAAGCGATGAAGAAGATTAAGCTGGGAAAGGCCCCGGGAATTGATGGAGTGTGTGGTGAAATGCTTAGGTATGGGGGTGAGATTGTTGTGGAGTGGATATGGAAGTTGTGTAGATTGGCTTGGGAAGAGGGAAGGGTTCCAGAGGGCTGGAAATCAGGTATAATTGTTCCTCTGTACAAAGGAAAAGGGGAGAGAGAAGTATGTGTAACCATAGGGGGATTTGCCTTCTTAGTGTGACTGGTAAAATATATGGTAGAATACTCATTTATAGGGTTAGGCATATGACAGAGGAGCTAGTTGGAGAAGAACAAGGGGGATTTAGGAAGGGAAAAGGGTGTGTAGATCAGATATTTGTTCTAAGATGTTTAGTGGAGACGTATCTAGAGAAGGGAAGGAAAGTGTATGCTGCCTTCATGGACTTGGAGAAAGCTTATGACAGAATAGATAGGCAAGGTATGTGGAAGGTATTAAGAATATATGGAGTGGAGGGGAAATTGTTGAGTGCTGTGAAGAGTATGTACGATGGAGCTAGGGCTACGGTGCGAGTGGATGGTGAGCTGAGTGAGTTCTTTGATCTCAATGTGGGACTGAAACACGGATGTGTGATGTCTCCATGGCTGTTTAATATATATATGGATGGAGTTGTAAAGGAGGTGCAAGGTAGGGCAGTGGATGTGGGGCTGGCCCTAATGAATAAGGGTGAGATTTGGAAGCTTCCTACATTGCTGTTTGCTGATGATACAGTATTGTTGAGTGAAGATGAATGGGAGTTGCAAGGTTTGGTGAATGAATTTGGGACAGTGTGTAGGAGGAGGAAGCTGAAAGTTAATGTAAACAAAAGTAAAGTTATGGTGTTTGAGAGGAATGAAGTCACAGAGTGTGCAGTGAGGTTGGATGGTGAGGATATGGAGAATGTGAGTGCATTCAAGTACTTGGGTAGTGTGATGAGTAAGGATGGAACTTTGGGGGATGAAGTACGTGAAAGGGTACAACAGGGAAGGAAGGTTGTTGGTACACTGAAAGCAGTGATGAGAAATAGGGAGGTGAGTATGGAATTTAATAAGTCACTGCATGATGGTATTGTGATCCCTACCCTGACGTATGGAAGCGAGGCGTGGACCTTGCAAGAGGGGAACAAGTCAAGAGTGAGAGCAGTGGAAATGAATTACTTGAGAGGAGCATGTGGAGTGACGTGGAGGGACAGGTTGACGAATGAAGAAGTGAAGGAACGTTGTGGGGTAGATGTGGATGTGGTTGAGAAGATTAGGAGAAATACACTGAGGTGGTTTGGACATGTGGAGAGAATGGAGAATGAAAGACTGACTAAGAGGGTATATGTAGGTGAGGTGGAGGGAGGGAGAGGGAGGGGTAGACCGAGGATGAGGTGGAGGGATGGAGTTGAGAGGTATATGAGGGAGGGGGGTGGTGATTTGGGGGGAGGGTAGTCAAATGGTGGGTGACAGAGTGACTTGGAGGCGTTTTGTCTGCGGCCACCCTTTGCGGGATTAGGGCGTCGGGCTATAGATAGATAGATAGATAGAATATAGGAATCTGGCTATATCTATCTATCTATCTATCTATCTATATATATATATATATATATATATATATATATATATATATATATGAGTGTGTGTGTGTGTGCGTGTGTGTGTGTGTGTGTGTGTGTGTGTGTGTGTGTATACCGTATCTATCTATCTCTCTATCTATCTATATAATACACACACACACACACACACACACACACACACACACACACACACCGCTCGCTGGCTCAGTGGTAACATTCTCGCTTGCTATCTGGTAGACGGGAGTTCGCGCCTCGCTCAGGTTGCTAAAAGTTTCACTGACGAAGTGGGTGGTTACTGTCCACCTTGAGCAAGGGGACGGGTGTGTGCATGTGTGAAGGTCACAGCCTTGCCCTTAGATCAGACAATATGAGCTCTCAGCTCCCTTCCGCGAGGGTAAAAGCTGACAATCACGACTATCAAGTGATCCTGACCTACGCGGTGAATTACACACACACACACACACACACACACACACACACACACACACACACACACACAAACACATAAGGGCACACAGAGAACGCTTTCCTCTGACAAGTTTTCACAGTCCAAGGTTATGTTTTGTCAGATGTGGCCTTGATTTTTTGACAAAAGCTTAATACAATATACAGTACCAGCACATAATACGAAATGAAGGTCGTTCTGTAAAAAGCATTGTACAGTAGTTTTGTTTTCATGTTTTTGTTCTATTCGTGAGATATGTAAAATTTTCTTCCATTTATTTGATACTTTCAGGACCATAATCTTTGAACGTTTTTCGCTCACATGTTCCTTTGATGGCACTCAGTCATTATTCGAAATAAGTTGGAAATTCAGTCAAATTTTCACGGTTTTCGTGACCCTGACCCTGGCCTGACATTGTTCGCCTCACAGTTAGGCACTTGTTCCACTGAACGTCCTGTCATTAGAACAAATATAGCGCAATTCTATTCAATGGATTTTCGATCACGTTGGAGGACGACAAACTGAACTACAAGTGAACCTAGCCAAAAACACAGGCTTCCTTGACAGAGATATTTATGTACCTTATAGTGGTGCGTAAGTATTGATTTTTCCATGAAGACTTCTTCTTTTAGCACTACAGCAATTAATTTTGAATAACTCGGTTTGGTATGAGTTATTTACTTATTTATTTTTTCTTGCGATCTACTGTTCAAATGAGAACGACTTAAACAGATGGAAAGAACTCATGTACCACGTGCTGTAGTATAAAAATGAGGCAGATATGTAAAGGAAGTGGGTAAAAAGAGTGGCTCGATTAACACCCATTAACCTATGGGTGTGAGACTAGCATAACATGCCTTTATAAGTCGAGAGAAAGTACACCAGAAATAAGATTGTGCAAGTTCCGTCGGGTGGATGTAGATAGGATAAAATACAATGATTCTTTGACAATGTGATGTAAGGAAGTCTGTTGATAAATGAGTGGAGATGAAAGGGTTTACTTGTTGGGGTCAAGTAGAGAGAATGGATATAGGTACCGTGGTGAAAGGGTATATACAAGTATGAGGGAGTTTGATAGTGGAAGGAGGCATGGTAGGCCAAGAAGGTATATGATTATGGTATATGAGATTATGAGAAAGAGAGGTGTGGAATTTTATGAAGGTATGAAACGAACAAGGAATCGATACGAATGGATGAAGCAGGAAAGCACAATACGAGGTGTCCGGCACCCCGTTTTAAATTTGGTAGTTAAAGAAAAGCGAAAATATATGTGCAGATGATGATGCCTGTGAGATGGAGTCAAGAATTCGAACGCTCTAATGATTTCTGACTTTGTTTCTCAATTCACTGGTTGTTGTGTTTGTAGAGCTCCCACTTTGGTGCTTTTTTCTATTATTTGAAGTTCTTATCTCACCCTAACTCTTTAGACAGGAATACAGGTAGGGATGATGATGATGATGATGACGATGATGATGATGATAGTGATTCATATCTGTCCAGCTGACCTACTCTGTAAAAACTTTCTTTTTAACTACAGTATTGTTGAGCTGTTACAGATTACTTACGTGTAGTCTCATGCTAATGTTTTAAATTATGTTCAGTTAATTAATATTTAGTTGGGAAAAAGGGATTCCATCACTCATGATCTTTTATTATATGGTCAATATATTCATTGTGCTATCATAATTTTTCATGGTGTATTGGGACAATTCATTAAAAAAAAAAAAAAAAAAAAAAAAAAAAATATTTAGGGGCAAGTAGAATAAACCAACCATCCCTTCGTTTGTTATTTGAGATTCCCAATATCGTTGGTCTTCTGTACATGAAATACCATCCACCCGCATTTTTTTCACAATCATCTGTGTGGCAGAACCATTCCGTCCACTGTCAAGATATACTGCAGTTCGTTACAGCCTCATCTGCCTAGTTCTCTAATGCGTCATTTTTTTTTTTTTTTTTCTTTCTCAGATTCATTCATCGTATAAAGCCATCTGTTTGGCCACCTTCTGCCTCCAATTTCATTTACATATATTATTTTTTGTCACACATTAGTGAGTCCACCACAATGTAGAGATTTTCGTCATACTGTAATTTATTTCACGAATCTCAATGGCAGAGTATGACAGTACTGCCGCACTACATTGTTTCCAAGAACTTCTTTTTAAGTAATATCTAGTACTAATCTCCGGGTACACATCAGCATTCAAGATGGAGAGATGACAGATTCTAGACCCAATAAAAGTGGACAACGCATTACTATATCTGTTTTCTTCGTGTGGCCTTACCATATCAGAAAATTCTTTTCAAAATTAATCCCTCGTCGATCCTAATCTTGATCCTTCTCTCTTCATTACAGGCATCCCAGTTCCATTTCTGAACAGTTCTATAATTCTTATCCTCTATTTAGCCTACTTTTCGAAATAATGTCAAACCAGTTTCAGAGTTATACAACTACTGAGAGTATTCGCTTTTGCAGTCATAGTGCATCTCGCACATGAATCACTGTTTCTTCTCCAACGCAATCTATGAAGCTCACATATATTTCTCAAAAGATCCATTCTCTCTCTCTCTCTCTCTCTCTCTCTCTCTCTCTCTCTCTCTCTCTCTCTCTCTATCCGTTGTCGCCGTATTCATTTTGACACCAGTGTGAACAGTGTGAAGCCTAACACTCGCCTGCTCTCTTCTGCTGTAAACTCGTTAGTCTTTATTTTGTTATGCACGAAGACCTTAAGATACTTAACCGCAAGTCTTACCTGAATTTTTTTTCCACATCCCTGGCGCATTTCATTAATACCTTTCGTAAGTTTTTTTGTTTTTTGTTTTTTACAATAATTTTCCGCGGGTAGACAGAAAAAGAGAATTACTGGGGAAGTAATTTTCGGTTGATCCTAAACTCCTCAACTCGAAAGAAATTGTCGGGGCCATATATACCTGTCTGGGGCTCTTGTTACCAACAATTAAATAGTTCTGCACATCGGCAACTGTGCAATGGAAACTTTTTTTTTCCTTCCAGAAAAATTCAATTCCATTGTTTGTAAACATAAAAACATAAACCACAATTATATTCATCATCCAGTATCAGGATTTCCGCCATACTGTTTATTCTCCCTCATCATCCAAGCATACACGTATTGAATAGTGGTAGCGTTCTCGCTTGCCATCTTGTAGACGGGAGTTCGCGCCTCGCTCAGGCTGCGAAAAGTTTCACTGACGAAGTGGGTGGTTACTGACACCCTTGAGCAAGGGGACGGGTGTGTGCATATCTGAAGGCCACAGCCTTGCCCTTAGATCGAACTATTTGAGCTCTCAGCTCTCTTCCGGGAGGGTTGAAGCTGACGATCATGACCATCATGTGATCCTGACCGACCCGGTGAATTACACACACACACACACACACACACACACACACACACACACATATATATATATATATATATATATATATATATATATATATATATATATATATATATATATATATATATATATATATATATATATATATATATATATATAAGAGGCGCGTTGTTTGTTTTTCAATTACTCCCAAATCACGGGCCACAGATCCCCAGACACATACATATTCTAAAGGAGCGTTGAGGTGTGGATGTGGATTTGATAGGAAGCGTTATGAGGTGGTTTGGCCATGTGGAGAGGATGGAGGGTGAAAGACTGACGAAGAGTGAACGGGCCAAAAGAGGTCTCTGCGCTGCGAGATTCGCGATATATATATATATATATATATATATATATATATATATATATATATATATATATATATATATATATATATATATATATCAGGAATCTGAGTTATTTAAGAGGAGCCTGTGGAGTCACATGGAGAGACAGGCTGACGAATGAGGATATAAAGGAGCGTTGTGGTGTGGATGTGGATGTGATAGGAAGCGTTATGAGGAGCACCCTGAGGTGGTTTGGCCATGTGGAGAGGATGGAGGGTGAAAGACTGACGAAGAGAGTGTATGTGAGTGAGGTGGAGGGGGAAAGAGGGAGGGGGAGGCCGAGGATGAGATGGAAGGATGGGGTGGAGAGGTATATGAGAGAGGGGGGTGTGAGTTGGGAGCAGGGCAGTGAAATGGCGGGGAACAGGGCCACTTGGAGGCGATTTGTTTGTGGCCACCCCAAACTGGATTGAAGCTTCTGGCAATAGATAGATAGATAGATAGATAGTTTCCTTCCCTGGCATCGTTTGTACCCAATTATCTCACATCTAGCCAATAAATCAGCCTTCTGGTTTATGTCCAATGTATTTTCGTTTTCAGCCAGATGTGGCACAAAGGGGATGACATGTACTCGTATTAAGGTCGGCGTGTGTAGCGTTGGTGGTGCGTGGTGTTGGATGTGTCCCTAGGGGTCAGAGTGGAGTGGCGTGGCGCCCCGAACACACCCTCTCTCGGACGCCTTCACTGCAATGTACCCTCACTTTATAGCCACCCATTCCTTTCCATTGTTTTAACTTTCGAGTAAGGCAAATGTTAAATGTATTGTGAAGATGGGAAACTGCTAAACCCACTCATCCGGAGAACTGTCATCCTTATGCTACCTAAAATGATCTGGTGGAAGCTAAAACGAGATAACAACTCGCAGCTTCATCATACTGTTTTGGAATGTTTGTAGACTATTTGATGACAGTTTTCACAGGAGTACAGGGTTCTTCAAATGACAATTAACATACTAATTCATAAGATACTGTCTGTTACAGGCAAGGATATGAGTGGTACATATTTCTTTACTGAAGGGAAAAAAAAGGTTATGAAATATGCTGAAAAAATGCCAGTTACCAGCTTCACGCAAGTGTTGAAGAAGGGTCACTAACCCAGTAACGTTTCTGCTTTCAGTGCTTGTGTTTATTGTGTTTATTTCCTCCTTCCATTCATGCTCACTCTGCGAAAACGTATGGGTTGTGCAGAGGACTTATAATCGATTTTCCTGCCTGTGCCAGCACCTGCCTTCCCGATCAGTGCTGGCTGGGACAAAAGGATCATGTACAGTACCTTGAAGCTGCTTGGACCCGTATCAGAGGCTTTCATCTTTTATTCCTTCCGCATAGTCCTCTGCCGTCATACAATATTCCTGATATTGGGTGTTGTTAATGAGGTCTAATACGCTAAAAAGAAAAAAGAAAAAGAATTGTTTTATTCCTTTTGGGCACTAGAAACGGGGTTATGGGTTAGATGATAAACTTCAAGATATCACTGAGTCACAACCTGTCGCATCAGAATAAGTCACCACGTCGTCAAATATGACAGATGGAAAATGAGCGTCAAAACTAATCTTTAATATTTACAGTCACGCATAACGAAACAAATAAGTGTATAAATTAATAAAATAAATAAATACGTATCGGGATCAGTTACAACCAATGTAACCGTGACATGTATTTAACAGCAGGTAATGTAGAGTGACAAGGTTGCGTGACTAGGTAGCCTATGGTTACAAGAAATGTGTAGAAATGTGTCTTAGTTTAATGTAAGGTAATATCTGTACCATAATATTAATCAAGAAACTGTCAAGAATAGGTAAATATGAAAATATTGTATGCAGTTCATTTACATGCAAATAATTAGTCGTCTAAACTGCACTGATATGTTGCCAGCAATAAAGTTTGATAGACCTCTCTCTCTCTCTCTCTCTCTCTCTCTCTCTCTTTATTTGGCAACATTTTAATACGATATACACGACTAATTATTTGCATATAAGTGTACTGCATACAGTATTTTTATATTTACGTATTGTTGACAGTTTCTTGCTTAATACTATGGTATAGTATACAGTACTACCCTATGTGAAACTAAGACACATTTTTACAAAAAACAAATGAATAAAAAATGTAATCCATACACCAGATCACTGTCCTCCATGCATACAAAAATCTGTAACAGCTGAACTTGAACAGCTGTAGGTTGAAGATTATGGGAAACAACTGTGGGGAAGTGAGTTCCAGAGAGATGCAGTTAGGGGAATAAAAAATTTCTGATAGGCGGTAGTTCTGCAATATGGCAGTGTGATATTCTAGTCATGAGCGCTACCAGATGCCCATGTAGCACAGGGGAAAGCATGGAGAGATGGCACAATGGATGCAACTTGATCTGAGCATTCGCCATAAAAGTATCTGTAAAGTAATGCAAGGAAGGCAACATTCCTTCTTACCTGTAGGGGAGGTAGTTTATTTGTAATGGCTGGGTTATTAATAATTCTAACAGTTTTGTTCTGAACTTTGTCTACTTATTTTAGTGCAACCTCCCCACATCCAGTCCAGAAGGGTGAGCAATATTCCATCTGAGAGTGCACATGACTTATACGTATAGCCAACTGGTCGTTAGTGAAGAAGCTACGAACTCCGTAAAATAATCCACGTTCTTTGAGGCGGTTCAAGCAAGTGATCTGACATGAGAGGTCAGGCTGAGGTCATAGTTAGTGAAATACCGGGAATTTCAATATACAGTCTAAGACAGTAGTATTAGTAATACCCCCCCCTGGGGGTAGGGGGGTTTCAAGAATACTCCCCCAGTGTCCCTGCTTGTCCTATGAGGCGACTAAAAGGGTTGGTGGTGGGTTAGTGCCCCACCCCGTAAAAAGAACCATCTAAAAAAGCGAATAAAACGCCTCGGACCCAGACGGATCATACGTTGACGACTAAGGAACGGACAAAGGGCATTCTTAGGGTGGGAACATGGAATGTGAGAGGAGTCAATGATGAAGTGAAAGAGAGAGAGATTGTTAAGGTGCTTGAGGATGCAAAAGTGGATATATGTGGATTGACTGAAACTAAATGGCAAGGTGAAAGGGTGAGAGAATGGGAAAATGGTGTAGGTACATGTGCGGGAGTCAGTGAGAATGAGAGGGCAAGAGAGGGAGTATGTCTGATGATAAGCAAGAAGTGGAAGGAGAATATAAAAGAGTATGGAACAGTGGGTGCAAGGATTGTATGGGTGAGGATGAAAGTAGGTATACAAGCATGGGCGATTGTATGTGTGTATGCTCCAACAGAGGATCGAGTGGCAAGAATGAAAGATGAGTTTTGGGCGAGAGTAGAAGTATGTATGGACAAGTTTGAGAGGAGCGAGAGAATGCTGTTGATTGGAGACATGAATGGCAAAGTTGGGAATGTACGATGGAGTGGTTGGTCAGTGGGGTGTGCCAGCTGAAGTACATGGGAATGGTAGTGTTTTGGTGGACATCTGTGCTTGTAAGGGGTTGGCAGTAGCCAACACCTACTTTCGTCATAAGATGATCCACCAGTATACATGGAGAGTAATGAGGAGGATGGATGGTGAACTTGTTGAATGAAAGGCAATGATAGACTACGTGTGTGTGGATGAGCGAATGAGAAGACAAGTGTTGGATGCAAGAGTGTGGAGAGGGTGGGGGAATGGAGTCTCGGATCATCACTTAGTGATGGGCAAGGTAAAGATGCAAAGAAAGTGGTTGAGGAGGCGAAGGGGAAGACAGGAGGAAGCAGCTCCTGTGAGAAGAGTGGAGAAATTGCAAGATAGTGAGAAAATTACAGAGTATAAGAGCATAGTGGAAGAAAGATTGGGAAGGTATGAGCTAGAGCAGATGGAAGGGGTGGAAGACGTAAGATATTCACGGAAGAGATAGGCGCAGCGTGTGATGCGGTTTGTGGAGTGAGGAGGAGATGCAAGGGTGTGCAAGGGACAGCATGGTGGAATGATGAGGTGAAACGAGCTGTGGAACAAAAGAAGAAGGCATATGGTGAATGGTTGGCGAGTAGAGGTAGAGGAGAAGATGAGAGAGAGAAGAGAGAGGTATATGTGAGCAGGAGAAGGGAGGTTAGGAGACTGGTGAAGGAGAGTAAGAAGAAAGTGGATGAAGAGTTTGGGAGGAATCTGAGTGTGAAATGGAGGAAGAGTAAGAAATTGTTTTGGAAGGAGGTAAAGAAAGTAAGGCAGTGTGAAAGGGGAAGTAATAGGGAGTGAAAGATAGGAATAATAGATTGTTGGTGGAGAAGAGAGAGAAATTGAGGAGATGGAAGGAGCACTTTGAGGATTTGTTGAATGTAGAGAGTGAGAGCAGTGTGAGTATAAGTGGTTGGGGAATGGCTGGGAGAAGAGGAGATGAGAGGAGGGAGGGAGAGATCAGTAGCGCGGAAGTAGTGGAAGCGATGACGAAGATTAAGCTGGGAAAGGCCCCGGGAATTGATGGAGCGTGTGGTGAAATGCTTAGGTATGGGGGTGAGATTGTTGTGGAGTGGATATGGAAGTTGTGCAGATTGGCTTGGGAAGAGGGAAGGGTTCCAGAGGGCTGGAAATCAGGTATAATTGTTCCTCTGTACAAAGGAAAAGGGGAGAGAGAAGTATGTGGTAACCATAGGGGTATTTGCCTTCTTAGTGTGACTGGTAAAATATATGGTAGAATACTCATTGATAAGGTTAGGCATATGACAGAGGAGCTAGTTGGAGAAGAACAAGGGGGATTTAGGAAGGGAAAAGGGTGTGTAGATCAGATATTTGTTCTAAGATGTTTAGTGGAGAATTATCTAGAGAAGGGAAGGAAAGTGTATGCTGCCTTCATGGACTTGGAGAAAGCTTATGACAGAATAGATAGGCAAGGTATGTGGAAGGTATTAAGAATATATGGAGTGGAGGGGAAATTGTTGAGTGCTGTGAAGAGTATGTACGATGGAGCTAGGGCTACGGTGCGAGTGGATGGTGAGCTGAGTGAGTTCTTTGATCTCAATGTGGGACTGAAACACGGATGTGTGATGTCTCCATGGCTGTTTAATATATATATGGATGGAGTTGTAAAGGAGGTGCAAGGTAGGGCAGTGGATGTGGGGCTGGCCCTAATGAATAAGGGTGAGATTTGGAAGCTTCCTACATTGCTGTTTGCTGATGATACAGTATTGTTGAGTGAAGATGAATGGGAGTTGCAAGGTTTGGTGAATGAATTTGGGACAGTGTGTAGGAGGAGGAAGCTGAAAGTTAATGTAAACAAAAGTAAAGTTATGGTGTTTGAGAGGAATGAAGTCACAGAGTGTGCAGTGAGGTTGGATGGTGAGGATATGGAGAATGTGAGTGCATTCAAGTACTTGGGTAGTGTGATGAGTAAGGATGGAACTTTGGGGGATGAAGTACGTGAAAGGGTACAACAGGGAAGGAAGGTTGTTGGTACACTGAAAGCAGTGATGAGAAATAGGGAGGTGAGTATGGAATTTAATAAGTCACTGCATGATGGTATTGTGATCCCTACCCTGACGTATGGAAGCGAGGCGTGGACCTTGCAAGAGGGGAACAAGTCAAGAGTGAGAGCAGTGGAAATGAATTACTTGAGAGGAGCATGTGGAGTGACGTGGAGGGACAGGTTGACGAATGAAGAAGTGAAGGAACGTTGTGGGGTAGATGTGGATGTGGTTGAGAAGATTAGGAGAAATACACTGAGGTGGTTTGGACATGTGGAGAGAATGGAGAATGAAAGACTGACTAAGAGGGTATATGTAGGTGAGGTGGAGGGAGGGAGAGGGAGGGGTAGACCGAGGATGAGGTGGAGGGATGGAGTTGAGAGGTATATGAGGGACGGGGGGAGAGTAGTCAAATGGTGGGTGACAGAGTGACTTGGAGGCGTTTTGTCTGCGGCCACCCTTTGCGGGATTAGGGCGTCGGGCTATAGATAGATAGATAGATAGAATATAGGAATCTGGCTATATCTATCTATCTATCTATATATATATATATATATATATATATATATATATATATATATATATATATATATATATATATATATATAAATATATATATGAGTGTGTGTGTCTGTGTGTGTGTGTGTGTGTATGCCGTATCTATCTATCTATCTATCTATCTATATAATACACACACACACACACACACACACACACACACACACACACACACACACAGCTCGCTGGCTCAGTGGTAACATTCTCGCTTGCTATCTGGTAGACGGGAGTTCGCGCCCCGCTCAGGTTGCTAAAAGTTTCACTGACGAAGTGGGTGGTTACTGTCCACCTTGAGCAAGGGGACGGGTGTGTGCATGTGTGAAGGTCACAGCCTTGCCCTTAGATCAGACAATATGAGCTCTCAGCTCCCTTCCGGGAGGGTAAAAGCTGACAATCACGACTATCAAGTGATCCTGACCTACGCGGTGAATTACACACACACACACACACACACACACACACACACACACACACACACACACATAAGGGCACACAGAGAACGCTTTCCTCTGACAAGTTTTCACAGTCCAAGGTTATGTTTTGTCAGATGTGGCCTTGATTTTTTGACAAAAGCTTAATACAATATACAGTACCAGCACATAATACGAAATGAAGGTCGTTCTGTAAAAAACATTGTACAGTAGTTTTGTTTTCATGTTTTTGTTCTATTCGTGAGATATGTAAAATTTTCTTCCATTTATTTGATACTTTCAGGACCATAATCTTTGAACGTTTTTCGCTCACATGTTCCTTTGATGGCACTCAGTCATTATTCCAAATAAGTTGGAAATTCAGTCAAATTTTCACGGTTTTCGTGACCCTGACCCTGGCCTGACATTGTTCGCCTCACAGTTAGGCACTTGTTCCACTGAACGTCCTGTCATTAGAACAAATATAGCGCAATTCTATTCAATGGATTTTCGATCACGTTGGAGGACGACAAACTGAACTACAAGTGAACCTAGCCAAAAACACAGGCTTCCTTGACAGAGATATTTATGTACCTTATAGTGGTGCGTAAGTATTGATTTTTCCATGAAGACTTCTTCTTTTAGCACTACAGCAATTAATTTTGAATAACTCGGTTTGGTATGAGTTATTTACTTATTTATTTTTTCTTGCGATCTACTGTTCAAATGAGAACGACTTAAACAGATGGAAAGAACTCATGTACCACGTGCTGTAGTATAAAAATGAGGCAGATATGTAAAGGAAGTGGGTAAAAAGAGTGGCTCGATTAACACCCATTAACCTATGGGTGTGAGACTAGCATAACATGCCTATATAAGTGGAGAGAAAGTACACCAGAAATAAGATTGTGCAAGTTCCGTCGGGTGGATGTAGATAGGATAAAATACAATGATTCTTTGATAATGTGATGTAAGGAAGTCTGTTGATAAATGAGTGGAGATGAAAGGGTTTACTTGTTGGGGTCAAGTAGAGAGAATGGATATAGGTACCGTGGTGAAAGGGTATATACAAGTATGAGTGAGTTTGATAGTGGAAGGAGGCATGGTAGGCCAAGAAGGTATATGATTATGGTATATGAGATTATGAGAAAGAGAGGTGTGGAATTTTATGAAGGTATGAAACGAACAAGGAATCGATACGAATGGATGAAGCAGGAAAGCACAATACGAGGTGTCCGGCACCCCGTTTTAAATTTGGTAGTTAAAGAAAAGCGAAAATATATGTGCAGATGATGATGCCTGTGAGATGGAGTCAAGAATTCGAACGCTCTAATGATTTCTGACTTTGTTTCTCAATTCACTGGTTGTTGTGTTTGTAGAGCTCCCACTTTGGTGCTTTTTTCTATTATTTGATGTTCTTATCTCACCCTAACTCTTTAGACAGGAATACAGGTAGGGATGATGATGATGATGATGATGATGACGATGATGATGATGATAGTGATTCATATCTGTCCAGCTGACCTACTCTGTAAAAACTTTCTTTTTAACTACAGTATTGTTGAGCTGTTACAGATTACTTACGTGTAGTCTCATGCTAATGTTTTAAATTATGTTCAGTTAATTAATATTTAGTTGGGAAAAAGGGATTCCATCACTCATGATCTTTTATTATATGGTCAATATATTAATTGTGCTAACATAATTTTTCATCGTGTATTGGGACAATTCAGTAAAAAAAAAAAAAAAAAAAAAAAAACACTATTTAGGGGCAAGTAGAATAAACCAACCATCCCTTCGTTTGTTATTTGAGATTCCCAATATCGTTGGTCTTCTGTACATGAAATACCATCCACCCGCATTTTTTTCACAATCATCTGTGTGGCAGAACCATTCCGTCCACTGTCAAGATATACTGCAGTTCGTTACAGCCTCATCTGCCTAGTTCTCTAATGCGTCATTTTTTTTTTTTTTTTTTTTCTTTCTCAGATTCATTCATCGTATAAAGCCATCTGTTTGGCCACCTTCTGCCTCCAATTTCATTTACATATATTATTTTTTGTCACACATTAGTGAGTCCACCACAATGTAGAGATTTTCGTCATACTGTAATTTATTTCACGAATCTCAGTGGCAGAGTATGACAGTACTGCCGCACTACATTGTTTCCAAGAACTTCTTTTTAAGTAATATCTAGTACTAATCTCCGGGTACACATCAGCATTCAAGATGGAGAGATGACAGATTCTAGACCCAATAAAAGTGGACAACGCATTACTATATCTGTTTTCTTCGTGTGGCCTTACCATATCAGAAAATTCTTTTCAAAATTAATCCCTCGTCGATCCTAATCTTGATCCTTCTCTCTTCATTACAGGCATCCCAGTTCCATTTCAGAACAGTTCTATAATTCTTATCCTCTATTTAGCCTACTTTTCGAAATAATGTCAAACCAGTTTTAGAGTTATACAACTACTGAGAGTATTCGCTTTTGCAGTCATAGTGCATCTCGCACATGAATCACTGTTTCTTCTCCAACGCAATCTATGAAGCTCACATATATTTCTCAAAAGATCCATTCTCTCTCTCTCTCTTTCTCTCTCTCTCTCTCTCTCTCTCTCTCTCTCTCTCTCTATCCGTTGTCGCCGTATTCATTTTGACACCAGTGTGAACAGTGTGAAGCCTAACACTCGCCTGCTCTCTTCTGCTGTAAACTCGTTAGTCTTTATTTTGTTATGCACGAAGACCTTAAGATACTTAACCGCAAGTCTTACCTGAATTTTTTTTCCACATCCCTGGCGCATTTCATTAATACCTTTCGTAAGTTTTTTTGTTTTTTGTTTTTTACAATAATTTTCCGCGGGTAGACAGAAAAAGAGAATTACTGGGGAAGTAATTTTCGGTTGATCCTAAACTCCTCAACTCGAAAGAAATTGTCGGGGCCATATATACCTGTCTGGGGCTCTTGTTACCAACAATTAAATAGTTCTGCACATCGGCAACTGTGCAATGGAAACTTTTTTTTTTTTTTCCAGAAAAATTCCATTCCATTGTTTGTAAACATAAAAACATAAACCACAATTATATTCATCATCCAGTATCAGGATTTCCGCCATACTGTGTATTCTCCCTCATCATCCAAGCATACACGTATTCAATAGTGGTAGCGTTCTCGCTTGCCATCTTGTAGAAGGGAGTTCGCGCCTCGCTCAGGCTGCGAAAAGTTTCAGTGACGAAGTGGGTGGTTACTGACCCCCTAGAGCAAGGGGACGGGTGTGTGCATGTCTGAAGGTCACAGCCTTGCCCTTAGATCGAACAATTTGAGCTCTCAGCTCTCTTCCGGGAGGGTTGAAGCTGAAGATCATGACCATCATGTGATCCTGACCGACCCGGTGAATTACACAAACACACACACACACACACACACACACATATATATATATATATATATATATATATATATATATATATATATATATATATATATATATATATATATATATATATATATATAAAGAGCCGCGTTGTTTGTTTATCAATTACTCCCAAATCACGGCCCACAGATCCCCAGACACATACATATTCTGAAGGAGCGTTGAGGTGTGGATGTGGATTTGATAGGAAGCGTTGAGGTGGTTTGGCCATGTGGAGAGGATGGAGGGTGAAAGACTGACGAAGAGTGAACGGGCCAAAAGAGGTCTCTGCGCTGCGAGATTCGCGATATATATATATATATATATATATATATATATATATATATATATATATATATATATATATATATATATATATATATATATATCAGGAATCTGAGTTATTTAAGAGGAGCCTGTGGAGTCACATGGAGAGACAGGCTGACGAAGGAGGATATAAAGGAGCGTTGTGGTGTAGATGTGGATGTGATAGGAAGCGTTATGAGGAGCACACTGAGGTGGTTTGGCCATGTGGAGAGGATGGAGGGTGAAAGACTGACGAAGAGAGTGTATGTGTGTGAGGTGGAGGGGGAAAGAGGGAGGGGGAGGCCGAGGATGAGATGGAAGGATGGGGTGGAGAGGTATATGAGAGAGGGGGGTGTGAGTTGGGAGCAGGGCAGTGAAATGGCGGGGAACAGGGCCACTTGGAGGCGATTTGTTTGTGGCCACCCCAAACGGGATTGAAGCTTCTGGCAATAGATAGATAGATAGTTTCCTTCCCTGGCATCGTTTGTACCCAATTATCTCACATCTAGCCAATAAACCAGCCTTCTGGCTTATGTCTAATGTATTTTCGTTTTCAGCCAGATGTGGCACAAAGGGGATGACATGTACTCGTATTAAGGTCGGCGTGTGTAGCGTTGGTGGTGCGTGGTGTTGGATGTGTCCCTAGGGGTCAGAGTGGAGTGGCGTGGCGCCCCGAACACACCCTCTCTCGGACGCCTTCACTGCAATGTACCCTCACTTTATAGCCACCCATTCCTTTCCATTGTTTTAACTTTCGAGTAAGGCAAATGTTAAATGTATTGTGAAGATGGGAAACTGCTAAACCCACTCATCCGGAGAACTGTCATCCTTATGCTACCTAAAATGATCTGGTGGAAGCTAAAACGATAACAACTCGCAGCTTCATCATACTGTTTTGGAATGTTTGTAGACTATTTGATGACAGTTTTCACAGGAGTACAGGGTTCTTCAAATGACAATTAACATACTAATTCATAAGATACTGTCTGTTACAGGCAAGGATATGAGTAGTACATATTTCTTTACCGAAGGGAAAAAAAAGATTATGAAATATGCTGAAAAAATGCCAGTTACCAGCTTCACGCAAGTGTTGAAGAAGGATCACCAACCCAGTAACGTTTCTGCTTTCAGTGCTTGTGTTTATTGTGTTTATTTCCTCCTTCCATTCATGCTCACTCTGCGAAAACGTATGGGTTGTGCAGAGGACTTACAATCGATTTTCCTGCCTGTGCCAGCACCTGCCTTCCCGATCAGTGCTGGCTGGGACAAAAGGATCATGTACAGTACCTTGAAGCTGCTTCGACCCGTATCAGAGGCTTTCATCTTTTATTCCTTCCGCATAGTCCTCTGCCGTCATACAATATTCCTGATATTGGGTGTTGTTAATGAGGTCTAATATGCTAAAAAGAAAAAAGAAAAAGAATTGTTTTATTCCTTTTGGGCACTAGAAACGGGGTTATGGGTTAGATGATAAACTTCAAGGTATCACTGAGTCACAACCTGTCGCATCAGAATAAGTCACCACGTCGTCAAATATGACAGATGGAAAATGAGAGTCAAAACTAATCTTTAATATTTACAGTCACGCATAACGAAACAAATAAGTGTATAAATTAATAAAATAAATAAATGCGTATCGGGATCAGTTACAACCAATGTAACCGTGACATGTATTTAACAGCAGGTAATGTAGAGTGACAAGGTTGCGTGACTAGGTAGCCTATGGTTACAAGAAATGTGTAGAAATGTGTCTTAGTTTAATGTAAGGTAATATCTGTACCATAATATTAATCAAGAAACTGTCAACAATAGGTAAATATGAAAATATTGTATGCAGTTCATTTACATGCATATAATTAGTCGTCTAAACTGCACTGATATGTTGCCAGCAATAAAGTTTGATAGGCCTCTCTCTCTCTCTCTCTCTCTCTCTCTCTCTCTCTCTCTCTCTCTCTCTCTCTCTCTCTCTCTCTCTCTCTTTCACGTGTGTGTGTGTGTGTGTGTGTGTGTGTGTGTGTGTGTGTGAGTGTGTGATAGGCCTACCAAACTTTATTTGGCAACATTTTAATACGATATACACGACTATTATTTGCATATAAGTGTACTGCATACAGTATTTTTATATTTACGTATTGTTGACAGTTTCTTGCTTAATACTATGGTATAGTATACAGTACTACCCTATGTGAAACTAAAACACATTTTTACAAAAAAACAAATGAATAAAAAATGAAATCCATACACCAGATCACTGTCCTCCATGCATACAAAAATCTGTAACAGCTGAACTTGAACAGCTGTAGGTTGAAGATTATGGGAAACAACTGTGGGGAAGTGAGTTCCAGAGAGATGCAGTTCGGGGAATAAAAAATTTCTGATAGGCGGTAGTTCTGCAATATGGCAGTGTGATATTCTAGTCATGAGCACTACCAGATGCTCATGTAGCACAGGGGAAAGCATGGAGAGATAGCACAATGGATGCAACTTGATCTGAGCATTCGCCATAAAAGTATCTGTAAAATAATGCAAGGAAGGCAACATTCCTTCTTACCTGTAGGGGAGGTAGTTTATTTGTAATGGCTGGGTTATTAATAATTCTAACAGTTTTGTTCTGAACTTTGTCTACTTATTTTAGTGCAACCTCCCCACATCCAGTCCAGAAGGGTGAGCAATATTCCATCTGAGAGTGCACATGACTTATACATATAGCCAACTGGTCGTTAGTGAAGAAGCTACGAACTCCGTAAAATAATCCACGTTTCTTTGAGGCGGTTCAAGCAAGTGATCTGACATGAGAGGTCAGGCTGAGGTCATAGTTAGTGAAATACAGGGAATTTCAATATACAGTCTAAGACAGTAATATTAGTAATACCCCCCCTGGGGGTAGGGGGGTTTCAAGAATACTCCCCCAGTATCCCTGCTTGTCCTATGAGGCGACTAAAAGGGTTGGTGGTGGGTTAGTGCCCCACTCCGTAAAAAGAACCATCTAAAAAAGCGACTAAAGCGCCTCGGACCCGGACGGACCATACGTTGACGACTAAGGAACGGACAAAGGGCATTCTTAGGGTGGGAACATGGAATGTGAGAGGAGTCAATGATGAAGTGAAAGAGAGAGAGATTGTTCAGGTGCTTGAGGATGCAAAAGTGGATATATGTGGATTGACTGAAACTAAATGGCAAGGTGAAAAGGTGAGAGAATGGGAATATGGTGTAGGTATATGTGCGGGAGTCAGTGAGAATGAGAGGGCAAGAGAGGGAGTATGTCTGATGATAAGCAAGAAGTGGAAGGAGAATATAAAAGAGTATGGAACAGTGGGTGCAAGGATTGTATGGGTGAGGATGAAAGTAGGTATACAAGCATGGGCGATTGTATGTGTGTATGCTCCAACAGAGGATCGAGTGGCAAGAGTGAAAGATGAGTTTTGGGCGAGAGTAGAAGCATGTATGGACACGTTTGAGAGGAGCGAGAGAGTGTTGTTGATTGGAGACATGAATGGCAAAGTTGGGAATGTACGAGTGGATGGAGTGGTTGGTCAGTGGGGTGTGCCAGCTGAAGTAGATGGGAATGGTAGTGTTTTGGTGGACATCTGTGCTTGTAAGGGGTTGGCAATAGCCAACACCTACTTTCGTCATAAGATGATCCACCGTTATACATGGAGAGTAATGAGGAGGATGGATGGTGAACTTGTTGAATGAAAGGCAATGATAGACTAGGTGTGTGTGGATGAGCGAATGAGAAGACAAGTGTTGGATGCAAGAGTGTGGAGAGGGTGGGGGAATGGAGTCTCGGATCATCACTTAGTGATGGCCAAGGTAAAGATGCAAAGAAAGTGGTTGAGGAGGCGAAGGGGAAGACAGGAGGAAGCAGCTCCTGTGAGAAGAGTGGAGAAACTGCAAGATAGTGAGAAAATGACAGAGTATAAGAGCAGAGTGGAAGAAAGATTGGGAAGGTATGAGCTAGAGTAGATGGAAGGGGTGGAAGACGTATGTAAGATATTCACGGAAGAGATAGGTGCAGCGTGTGATGCGGTTTGTTGAGTGAGGAGGAAATGCAAGGGTGTGCAAGGGACAGCATGGTGGAATGATGAGGTGAAACGAGCTGTGGAACAAAAGATGAAAGCATATGGTGAATGGTTGGCGCGTAGAGGTAGGGGAGAAGATGAGAGAGAGAAGAGAGAGGTATATGTGAGCAGGAGAAGGGAGGTTAGGAGACTGGTGAAGGAGAGTAAGAAGAAAGTGGATGAAGAGTTTGGGAGGAATCTGAGTGTGAAATGGAGGGAAAGTAAGAAATTGTTTTGGAAGGAGGTAAAGAAAGTAAGGCAGTGTGAAAGGGGAAGTAATAGGGGAGTGAAAGATTGGAATAATAGATTGTTGGTGGAGAAGAGAGAGAAATTGAGATGATGGATGGAGCACTTTGAGGATTTGTTGAATGTAGAGAGTGAGAGCAGTGTGAGTATAAGTGGTTGGGGAATGGCTGGGAGAAGAAGAGATGAGAGGAGGGAGGGAGAGATCAGTAGCGCGGAAGTAGTGGAAGCGATGAAGAAGATTAAGCTGGGAAAGGCCCCAGGAATTGATGGAGTGTGTGGTGAAATGCTTAGGTATGGGGGTGAGATTGTTGTGGAGTGGATATGGAAGTTGTGTAGATTGGCTTGGGAAGAGGGAAGGGTTCCAGAGGGCTGGAAATCAGGTATAATTGTTCCTCTGTACAAAGGAAAAGGGGAGAGAGAAGTATGTGGTAACCATAGGGGTATTTGCCTTCTTAGTGCGACTGGTAAAATATATGGTAGAATACTCATTGATAAGGTTAGGCATATGACAGAGGAGCTAGTTGGAGAAGAACAGGGGGGATTTAGGAAGGGAAAAGGGTGTGTAGATCAGATATTTGTTCTAAGATGTTTAGTGGAGAAGTATCTAGAGAAGGGAAGGAAAGTGTATGCTGCCTTCATGGACTTGGAGAAAGCTTATGACAGAATAGATAGGCAAGGTATGTGGAAGGTATTAAGAATATATGGAGTGGAGGGGAAATTGTTGAGTGCTGTGAAGAGTATGTACGAGGGAGCTAGGGCTACGGTGTGAGTGGATGGTGAGCTGAGTGAGTTCTTTGATCTCAATGTGGGACTGAAACAGGGGTGTGTGATGTCTCCATGGCTGTTTAATATATATATGGATGGGGTTGTAAAGAAGGTGCAAGGTAGGGCAGTGGATGTGGGGCTGGCCCTAATGAATGAGGGTGAGATATGGAAGCTTCCTGTGTTGCTGTTTGCTGATGATACAGTATTGTTGAGTGAAGGTGAATGGGAGCTGCAAGGTTTGGTGAATGAATTTGGGACAGTGTGTAGGAGGAGGAAGCTGAAAGTTAATGTAAACAAAAGTAAAGTTATGGTGTTTGAGAGGAATGAAGTCACAGAGGGTGCAGTGAGGTTGGTTGGTGAGGATATGGAGAATGTGAGTGCATTCAAGTACTTGAGTAGTGTGATGAGTAAGGATGGAACTTTGGGGGATGAAGTACGTGAAAGGGTACAGCAGGGAAGGAAGGTTGTTGGTACACTGAAAGCAGTGTTGAGAAATAGGAAGGTGAGTATGGAAGTTAAGAAGTCACTGCATGATGGTATTGTGATCCCTACCCTGACATATGGAAGCGAGGCGTGGACTTTGCAAGAGGGGAACAAGTCAAGAGTGAGAGCAGTGGAAATGAGTTACTTGAGAGGAGCATGTGGAGTGACGTGGAGGGACAGGTTGACGAATGAAGAAGTGAAGGAACGTTGTGGGGTAGATGTGGATGTGGTTGAGAAGATTAGGAGAAATACACTGAGGTGGTTTGGACATGTGGAGGGAATGGAGAATGAAAGACTGACTAAGAGGGTGTATGTAGGTGAGGTGGAGGGAGGGAGAGGGAGGGGTAGACCGAGGATGAGGTGGAGGGATGGAGTTGAGAGGTATATGAGGGAGGGGGGGGTTGGGGGAAGGGTAGTCAAATGGTGGGTGACAGAGTGACTTGGAGGCGTTTTGTCTCCGGCCACCCTTTGCGGGATTAGGGCGTCGGGCTATAGATAGATAGAATATAGGAATCTGGCTATATCTATCTATCTATCTATATATATATATATATATATATATATATGTGTGTGTGTGTGTGTGTATACCGTATCTACCTATCTATCTATCTATCTATTTAATACACACACACACACACACACACACACACACACACACCGCTCGCAAGCTCAGTGGTAACATTCTCGCTTGCAATCTGATAGACGGGAGTTCGCGCCTCGCTCAGGTTGCTAAAAGTTTCACTGACGAAGTGGGTGGTTATTGTCCCCCTTGAGCAAGGGGACGGGTGTGTGCATGTGTGAAGGTCACAGCCTTGCCCTTAGATCAGACAATATGAGCTCTCAGCTCCCTTCCGGGAGGGTAAAAGCTGACAATCACGACTATCAAGTGATCCTGACCTACCCGGTGAGTTACACACACACACACACACATAGGGGCACACAGAAAACGCTTTCCTCTGACAAGTTTTCACAGTTCAAGGTTATGTTTTGTCAGATGTGGCCTTGATTTTTTTACAAAAGCTTAATACAATATACAGTACCGGTAGCAGCACATAATACGAAATGAAGGTCGTTCTGTAAGAAACATTGTACAGTAGTCTTGGTTTCATGTTTTTGTTCTATTTGTGAGATATGTAAAATTTTCTTCCATTTATTTGATACTTTCAGGACCATAATCTTTGAACGTTTTTCGCTCACATGTTCCTTTGATGGCACTCAGTCATTATTCCAAATAAGTTGGAAATTCAGTCAAATTTTCACGGTTTTCGTGACCCTGAACCTGGCCTGACATTGTTCACCTCACAGTTAGGCACTTGTTCCACTGAACGTCCTGTCATTAGAACAAATATAGCGCAATTCTATTCAATGGATTTTCGATCACGTTGGAGGACGACAAACTGAACTACAAGTGAACCTAGCCAAAAACACAGGCTTCCTTGACAGAGATATTTATGTACCTTATCCCGCCCCGTCCCGACCACTTTCTCACCACTGGTACCCCCCAATCCCGACCATTTTTGGACCCAAATTTTTTTTGCTAAGACTTTCGCTTTTGGTCAGAAACAATGGTCAGTCACGAAGAAATTGTTCCCCGGGGTCCATAATTGCCCTAAACAGGTATGCCTTGGTCACACCTGGCACCGTTTTCTCTGTAGGTGGTCTGAGCCTCCAACGTTTTCTATGGTATTATAAGTTTGGAAACTAATGAAAGTAAGTAGATATGTATTTATTACAAACATATAAACATGTGATAAAAGAGTAAATTGGATTTTATACAAAAATAGAGCTGAAATAAGCATTGTACCATCGTGCGAAACGAGCAAAATCGGGCAGACTGGTCAAGATGAATCGCTAACATTCCAGAATCATGATACATATCATTTTTTCTACTTACATAATACTTCTAGAATAACATTATACCATTTTACATTTTACTGAACTGTTTTTACGTATTCACAGGCCTTTCGATAACATTTAGCGTAATGTTAGCGCTTATTTACGTAGTCAGTGAACTCGCTGTGACTGTTGTTTCAACTCGTATTGTGTTTTTTCTACTTACATAATACTTTCCTAATAACATTATACACTTTTTAACTTTAGAGAACTGTTTCGAGATAGTTTCAGGCCTTACGTAAATATTTAGCGTAATAATAGCGTATAATAACACACACGGTGAAGTCGCTATGACAGCTATTTCAACTTACAACCTATTTTTGTACTTATATAATAATTCTTCACTAACATTGCACATGTTTACACTTGACATAATTGATATCACATAATTTCAGACCTTACGATTCTACTGAGCGTCATATTATCGCGTGCTTACACAGTGAGTGTTATCGCGATATCATTTGTTTCATCTTACACTAGTATTCAACTTATAAATTACCTTACTACTAACATTACAACGTTTTCCACTTTATATAATTCCTATCACATACTTACTGACCAGAATGTTCTACTGAGAATAATATTTTCGCAGATTTACACAGTGGGTGTACTCGTGACATCAATTATTACAACTTACATTATTTTTCAACTTATACGTTTTATTCATGCTAACATTACACCCGTTTCCACTTTATTTTCTTGCTATCACATATTTTCTGACCAGAGTGTTATATTGAGCGTCATATTTTCGCAGATTTATACAGAGGGTGTAGTTTTCATATCACTTTGTTCAACTTACACTATTTCTCAACTTATACATTACTTTCCTGCAAGCATTACACCCGTTTCAAGTTTATATAAGACTTAGCACATACTGACTGGCCTTACCATTATACTGAGCGTCATATCGCCATCCCACTCAGTTTCAGTAGTGTAGGAAGTTATGGTACTCTCTGAAACATGGCTGAAGGCACAACCCAACACTGGTGGTGGGGGGGGAGGTGGAGAGCGGCGCCTTTCATCACTCGCACTTCTCTTCCCTCTCCCTTTTCCTTTACCCTTTCCCTTCCCTTTCCTTCCTTTCCCCACATCCTGGGGCTGTGTGGAGGAAGTTTGGGAATATTGTATGGCGAAAGACGTGCTGGGGAGTGGCTCCACCTCCTCTCCCCTAGGCCTACGTGCACCACGTGCTCGTGCTTCCTCCCTCACACCACTTCCCATTCACCCCGCACTCCCACCACACCACTTTCGCCTTCCCCAGACAAAACACTAGGCCATACTTTATTTGCCTTCTCGCCCCACCTTCTGATCCTCGGGGTGAGATTTTTTCCTTCCCCAACCATGAGGCAACATCACGTCCTAAGCTGCCGTCATCATCATCATCCTCATCCTCATCTTCATCAGAATCTCTCTCTAGGGGATGGAGAGAGGTCCATGCAGGTGTTTTGGGTGCAGGCTGGCCTTCCCTTGCCATACGATACGTGACATACAACTTTTTTCGGGGCGAAGGGACCTCCTCATCACTGCTTGTTATTTCCTCCTCAGGCTGCACATAATCTCGATCCACAACATCATCATCAAGTGGAGAATCACTATCTCCAGTGAAGGCATCCAGGGCTGATTGTATTTCGTCATTTGAGAGACCTTTATGCGCCATGTCAGACCTGGGTCACTGCTAACAGGTGAGTGACTGAGACAAGGGTGAGTGCAGGTCACGTGGGGTCTGGGACGCTGCCTGCCTGGCGGCAGGTAGGGGAGGCTTGGGTAGGTGGGCGAATCAAAAATCTCGCACGAATTTTGAAAATTGTGGAAATTATGAACCTTGCAATTGCAGGACGTTGAAGTACGTCAACAGAATTGGCAGTGACAAAACGTGAGGACGTGGAAGTACATCAACGGGACGCCGCGGGTTATAGTGGTGCGTAAGTATTGATTTTTCCATGAAGACATCTACTTTTAGCACTACAGCAATTAATTTTGAATAACTCGGTTTGGTATGAGTTATTTACTTATTTATTTTTTCTTGCGATCTACTGTTCAAGGGAGAACGACTTAAACAGATGGAAAGAACTCATGTACCACGTGCTGTAGTATAAAAATGAGGCAGATATGTAAAGGAAGTGGGTAAAAAGAGTGGCTCGATTAACACCCATTAACCTATGGGTGTGAGACTAGCATGACATGCGTATATAAGTCGAGAGAAAGTACACCAGAAATAAGATTGTGCAAGTTCCGTCGGGTGGATGTAGATAGGATAAAATACAATGATTCTTTGACAATGTGGTGTAAGGAAGTCTGTTGATAAATGAGTGGAGATGAAAGGGTTTACTTGTTGGGGTGAAGTAGAGAGAATGGATATAGGTACCGTGGTGAAAGGGTATATACAAGTATGAGTGAGTTTGATAGTGGAAGGAGGCATGGTAGGCCAAGAAGGTATATGATTATGGTATATGAGATTATGAGAAAGAGAGGTGTGGAATTTTATGAAGGTATGAAACGAACAAGGAATCGATACGAATGGATGAAGCACGAAAACACAATGCGAGGTGTCCGGCACCCCGTTTTAAATTTGGTAGTTAACCCGCCCCGTCCCGGCAACTTTTCGACCACTGGTACCCCCCAATCCCGGGCAATTTTCGACCTTTTTTTTTTTTGCTTAAACTTTCGCTTTTGGTCAGAAACAATGGCCGGTGGCAAAGAAAGTGGTCCCTGGGGTCCCTAATTAGCTTAACCAGGTATGCGATGGTCCCACCTGGCCCCGTGTTCTCCCTATGCGGTGTGAGCATCAAACGTTTTCTATGGTATTATAAGTTTGGGAAACCAATGAAAGTAAGTAGAAATGAATTTATTACAAACATAAAAACATGTGATAAAAGAGTATATTGGATTTTATACAAAAATAGAGCAGAAATAACCATTGTACCATCGTGAGAAACGAGCAAAATCGGCCAACTTGGTTCCCATGAATCGCTAACATTCTAAAATCATGATACATATAATATTTTACTTACATAATACTTCTACAATAACATTATACCATTTTACAATATATTGAACTGTTTTTACGTATTCACAGGCCTTTTGATAACATTTAGCGTAATGCTAGCGCTAAATTACGTAGTGAGTGAACTCGCTGTGACTGATGTTTCAACTCGTATTGTGCTTTTTCTACTAACATAATACCTTTCTAATATTATTATACACTTTTCAACTTTATATAACTGTTTTGAGATTATTTCAGGCCTTACGTAAATATATAGCGTAATATTAGCGCATAGTAACACACACGGTGAAGTCGCTATGACAACTAATTCAACTTACAACCTATTTTTACTTATATAATTATTCTACACTAACATTGCACATGTGAACACTTGATATAATTGATATTACATCATTTCTGAACGTACGATGGAACTTAGCGTCATATTTGCGCGTACTTACACAGGGAGTGTTATCGCGATATCATTTGTTTCATCTTACACAAGTAATCAACTTATAAAATACCTTACTACTAACATTACAACATCATCCACTGTATATAATTCCTATCACATACTTACTGACCAGAATGTGGGTGTACTCGTGACATCAGTTATGACAACTTACAGTAATGTTCAACTTATACGTTTTATTCATGCTAACATTACACCCGTTTCCACTTTATTTCCTTGCTATCACATATTTACTGAGCAGATTTACACAGTGGGTGTAGTTTTGATAACAATTCTTTCCACTTACACTAATTCTCATCTTATACATTACTTTTCTGAAAAAATAACACCCGTTTCAACTTTATATTTGACTTAGCACCTACTGACTGGCCTTACCATTATCATGAGCGTCATTTCGCCTTCCCACACAGTTTCAGAAGTGTACGAGATTATGATATTCCTTGAAACAAGGCTGAAGGCACAACGCAACATTGCACTCGACACACTCGTATCTTGTGTCTTTTCTCTGCGTTGATGGTCTGACTGTCGAGTGCTTACATACATGGCAGCGACGCTGGGGTTTACGACGGTTTGGTTCGGAAGGGATTGCGCTTGGGTAGTGTCGGGCTGCAAGACGTAGGGGAGTCTGAGCAGCACGGGGGGCGCGGGGGCGGTGTGGGGGTCTTTCCTGGGCATGCTTGGCGATTATTTCACGTGCCAGCTCCCTCACAAACCCCTCAAAGGTCTCGGATACTCCGGTGGTCATTGCGTGCAGGTAGTGGGCGTTCAGGACCGTGATGTCGAGCAAGTGGAAAAAGAGTTTCTTGTACCACTTCATCGTTGTCCTGGCACAGTCAACACTTGAAATCATCGAGTCTGACTGATCAACTTGCCTCATGTTCAGATTATAGGCAAGTACAGACTCTGGTTTCCATACGTTGCGCCTCCTCTCGCTACGGTGATCCACGGAGTCTGTGCGGTGCATCAGGGGGCTGTGAACAGTTGATAGGAGGCAAACTTCCCTGTTGTGGTTCCACAGGGTGGCAAGGATATTATTGGCCTGGAAGAAAACCACCTCGTTCTTGTCAAGTTTCCTCCCTATCTTGACCATATGGCGACGGTTTCTCTTGACTGTACCACAGACTCCGGTGTCGTGTTGGTGGAGGAACCTAGCGAGAAGAGGGCTAGTGTACCAGTTGTCCAGGTACAAAACATGACCACGATGAAGGTACTCTTCTATCATTGTCTTCACCACGGCCCCAGAGAGTCCTATACTCCGATCTTCTATTATATCTGTCTGTGCGCCCGTGTACAAGACTATGTCTTGCACATAACCGGTCTTACAGTCACACATAACAAAGATCTTGAACCCGAAACGGTGTCTCTTGCTGGGTATATACTGCCTAAAGGAAATATTGCCTCTCCACAACACAAGACTCTCGTCTATGACGAGGTCTCTGTAGGGATAAAATGAGGAGCGGAACATTTCCCGTAAATGATCAAATACCAGCCTAATTCTCCTCATTTTATCGGTGTTATTTGCATTGGCTGGATCATCTGCATCAAAAAGTGGAGGCGGCCGAGAATAAACTGAAATCTATTACGACCCATCACCTTTCCAAAGAAAGGTGTTAGGATGATTGGGTCCGTTGTCCAATAGGCAGGAATCTGATTTTTCTTCACCACACCCATCAAGATTACCAGGGCCAAAAATAGGAACATCTCTGATATAGTCACGGGAAAGTCATACTGTTCTGCATGCTTGCTAGTGGTTCCTAGGCGTTCACTTTCAAGGCGCTGGGATTGTGAAAATATATTTGTCTCTTCTACTATGCGCCCAACAAACGCCTCATCAAAAAACAAATTGAAAAAATCTAAACGTGACGACCCAGCATTTACACCTGGAGCCGTGCAACCTGACCGCCACTCCTCAGTGAACTGGTGAATGATGGGAGTAAAATTACTCCCATCCTCCCAGTTCCACGTGACACCACCGTCTCCAGCCACGTCACCATCGTCCCCTTCGTCAGGGTGGGGAGGTGTGGGTGGTGGGGTTGGTTGGGGAGGTGGAGAGCGGCGCCTCTCATCACTCGCACTTCTCTTCCCTCTCCCTTTTCCTTTACCCTTTCCCTTCCCTTTCTTTCCTTTCCCCACATCCTGGGGCTGTGGGGAGGAAGTTTGGGCATATTCAGGGGCAGAAAGAAGTGCTGGGGAGTGACTCAACCTCCTCTCCCCTAGGCCAACGAGCACCACGTGCTCGTGCTGCCTCCCTCCCACCAATGGCCCCTTCACCCCGCACTACCCCCACACCACTCTCACTTTCACCCCTGACGCTGCCGCCACAACACTTTCCCTTTCTCCCAGCAATCCCACCACACCACTTGCTACTTCCCCAGACAAAGTACTTGAACCATACCTTAGGTGTCGTCTCGCCCCACCTTCTGATCCACGTGGTGATATTTTTTCCTTTCCCAGCCACTCGGCGATATCACGTCCTAGCCCTCCGTCATCCTCATCGTCCTCATCCTCGTCCTGATCAGAATCGTGATGGAGAGATAGCTGTGCACGTGGTTGGGGAGCAGCCTGGCCTTCCCTTGCCTTACGGTATGTCACATACCGCGATTTTCGGGGCGAAGGGACCTCCTCATCACTGCTACTTATTTCTTCCTCTGGCTGGACGTAATCGCGATCCACCACATCATCATCGAGTGGAGAATCACTGTCTCCAGTGAAGGCTTCCAGGACGGATGCAATTTGCTCATCTGAGAGACCTTTCCGCGCCATGTCTGACCTGGGTCACTGCTGGCAGGTGAGTGACCGAGACAAGGGTGAGCGCGGGTCACGCGGGGTCTAGGACGCTGCCCGCCTGGCGGCAGGTAGGGGAGGCTTGGGTACCCGGGCGAAACGAAAATCTCCCGCGAATTTTGAAATTTGTGGAAATTATGAACCTTGCAATTGCAGGACGTTGAAGTACGTCCTCGGGACTGGCTGTGACAAAACGTGAGGACGTGGAAGTACGTCCTCGGGACGGCGCGGGTTAAAGAAAAGCGAAAATATATGTGCAGATTATGATACCTGTGAGATGGAGTCAAGAATTAGAAGGCTCTAATGATTTCTGACTTTGTTTCTCAATTCACTGGTTGTTGTGTTTGTAGAGCTCCCACTTTGGTGCTTTTTTCTATTATTTGAAGTTCTTATCTCACCCTAACTCTTTAGACAGGAATACAGGTAGGGATGATGATGATGATGACGATGATGATGATGGTAGTGATTCATATCTGCCCAGCTGACCTACTCTGTAAAAACTTTCTTTTTAACTACAGTATTGTTGAGCTGTTACAGATTACTTACATGTAGTCTCATGCTAATGTTTTAAATTATGTTCAGTCAAGTGAATATTTAGTTGGGAAAAAGGGATTCCATCACTCATGATCTTTTATTATATGGTCAATATATTCATTGTGCTATCATAATTTTTCATGGTGTATTGGGACAATTCAGTAAAAAAAAAAAAAAAAAAAAAACACTATTTAGGGGCAAGTAGAATAAACCAACCATCCCTTCGTTTGTTATTTGAGATTCCCAATATCGTTGGTCTTCTGTACATGAAATACCATCCACCCGCATTTTTTTCACAATCATCTGTGTGGCAGAACCATTCCGTCCACTGTCAAGATATACTGCAGTTCGTTACAGCCTTATCTGCTTAGTTCTCTCATGCGTCACATTTTTTTTTTTTTGTTCCTTTCTTTCTCAGATTCATTCATCGTATAAAGCCATCTGTTTGGCCACCTTCTGCCTCCAATTTCATTTACATATATTATTTTTTGTCACACATTAGTGAGTCCACCACAATTTAGAGATTTTCGTCATACTGTAGTTTATTTCACGAATCTCAATCGCAGAGTATGACAGTACTGCCGCACTACATTGCTTCCAAGAACTTCTTTTTAAGTAATATCTAGTACTAATCTCCGGGTACACATCAGCATTCAAGATGGAGAGATGACAGATTCTAGACCCAATAAAAGTGGACAACGCATTACTATATCTGTTTTCTTCGTGTGGCCTTATCATATCAGAAAATTCTTTTCAAAATTAATCCCTCGTCGATCCTAATCTTGATCCTTCTCTCTTCATTACAGGCATCCCAGTTCCATTTCTGAACAGTTCTATAATTCTTATCCTCTATTTAGCCTACTTTTCGAAATAATGTCAAACCAGTTTCAGAGTTATACAACTACTGAGAGTATTCGCTTTTGCAGTCATAGTGCATCTCGCACATGAATCACTGTTTCTTCTCCAACGCAATCTATGAAGCTCACATATATTTCTCAAAAGATCCATTCTCTCCCTCTCTCTCTCTCTCTTTCTCTCTCTCTCTCTCTCTCTCTCTCTCTCTCTCTCTCTCTCTCTCTCTCTATCCGTTGTCGCCGTATTCATTTTGACACCAGTGTGAACAGTGTGAAGCCTAACACTCGCCTGCTCTCTTCTGCTGTAAACTCGTTAGTCTTTATTTTGTTATGCACGAAGACCTTAAGATACTTAACCACATGTCTTACCTGACTTTTTTTTTCACATCCCTGGCGCATTTCATTAATACCTTTCGTAAGTTTTTTTGTTTTTTATTTTTTACAATAATTTTCCGCGGGTAGACAGAAAAAGAGAATTACTGGGGAAGTAATTTTCGGTTGATCGTAAACTCCTCAACTCGAAAGAAATTGTCGGGGCCATATATACCTGTCTGGGGCTCTTGTTACCAACAATTAAATAGTTCTGCACATCGGCAACTGTGCAATGGAAACTTTTTTTTTTCCTTCCAGAAAAATTCCATTCCATTGTTTGTAAACATAAAAACATAAACCACAATGATATTCATCATCCAGTATCAGGATTTCCGCCATACTGTTTATTCTCCCTCATCATCCAAGCATACATGTATTGAATAGTGGTAGCGTTCTCGCTTGCCATCTGGTAGACGGGAGTTCGCGCCTCGCTCAGGCTGCGAAAAGTTTCACTGACGAAGTGGGTGGTTACTGACCCCCTGGAGCAAGGGGACAGGTGTGTGCATGTGTCAAAGTCACAGCTTTGCCCTTAGATCGAACTATATGAGCTCTCAGCTCTCTTCCGGGAGGGTTGAAGCTGACGATCATGACCAACATGTGATCCTGACCGACCCGGTGAATTACACAAACACACACACACACACACACACACACACACACACACACATATATATATATATATATATATATATATATATATATATATATATATATATATATATATATATATATATATATATATATATATATATAAGAGCCGCGTTGTTTGTTTTTCAATTACTCCTAAATCACGGGCCACAGATCCCCAGACACATACATATTCTGAAGGAGCGTTGAGGTGTGAATGTGGATGTGATAGGAAGCGTTATGAGGAACACACTGAGGTGGTTTGGCCATGTGGAGAGGATGGAGGGTGAAAGACTGACGAAGAGAGTGTATATGAGTGAGGTGGAGGGGGAAAGAGGGAGGGGGAGGCCGAGGATGAGATGGAGGGATGGGGTGGAGAGGTATATGAGAGAGGGGGGTGTGAGTTGGGAGCAGGGCAGTGAAATGGCGGGGAACAGGGCCACTTGGAGGCGATTTGTTTGTGGCCACCCCAAACGGGATTGAGGCGTCTGGCAACAGATAGATAGATAGTTTCCTTCCCTGGCATCGTTTGTACCCAATTATCTCACATCTAGCCAATAAACCAGCCTTCTGGTTTATGTCTAATGTATTTTCGTTTTCAGCCAGATGTGGCACAAAGGGGATGACATGTACTCGTATTAAGGTAGGCGTGTGTAGCGTTGGTGGTGCGTGGTGTTGGATGTGTCCCTAGGGGTCAGAGTGGAGTGGCGTGGCGCCCCGAACACACCCTCTCTCGGACGCCTTCACTGCAATGTACCCTCACTTTATAGCCACCCATTCCTTTCCATTGTTTTAACTTTCGAGTAAGGCAAATGTTAAATGTATTGTGAAGATGGGAAACTGCTAAACCCACTCATCCGGAGAACTGTCATCCATATGCTACCTAAAATGATCTGGTGGAAGCTAAAACGAGATAACAACTCGCAGCTTCATCATACTGTTTTGGAATGTTTGTAGACTATTTGATAACAGTTTTCACAGGAGTTCAGGGTTCTTCAAACGACAATTAACATATTAATTCATAAGATACTGTCTGTTACAGGCAAGGATATGAGTGGTACATATTTCTTTACCAAAGGGAAAAAAAAGATTATGAAATATGCTGAAAAAATGCCAGTTACCAGCTTCACGCAAGTGTTAAAGAAGGATCACTAACCCAATAACGTTTCTGCTTTCAGTGCTTGTGTTTATTGTGTTTATTTCCTCCTTCCATTCATGCTCACTCTGCGAAAACGTATGGGTTGTGCAGAGGACTTACAATCGATTTTCCTGCCTGTGCCAGCACCTGCCTTCCCGATCAGTGCTGGCTGGGACAAAAGGATCATGTACAGTACCTTGAAGCTGCTTGGACCCGTATCAGAGGCTTTCATCTTTTATTCCTTCCGCATAGTCCTCTGCCGTCATACAATATTCCTGATATTGGGTGTTGTTAATGAGGTCTAATACGCTAAAAAGAAAAAAGAAAAAGAATTGTTTTATTCCTTTTGGGCACTAGAAACGGGGTTATGGGTTAGATGATAAACTTCAAGGTATCACTGAGTCACAACCTGTCGCATCAGAATAAGTCACCACGTCGTCAAATATGACAAATGGAAAATGAGCGTCAAAACTAATCTTTAATATTTACAGTCACGCATAACGAAACAAATAAGTGTATAAATTAATAAAATAAATAAATACGTATCGGGATCAGTTACAACCAATGTAACCGTGACATGTATTTAACAGCAGGTAATGTAGAGTGACAAGGTTGCGTGACTAGGTAGCCTATGGTTACAAGAAATGTGTAGAAATGTGTCTTAGTTTAATGTAAGGTAATATCTGTACCATAATATTAATCAAGAAACTGTCAACAATAGGTAAATATGAAAATACTTTATGCAGTTGATTTACACGCAAATAATTAGTCGTCTAAACTGCACTGATATGTTGCCAGCAATAAAGTTTGATAGGCCTCTCTCTCTCTCTCTCTCTCTCTCTCTCTCTCTCTCTCTCTCTCTCTCTCTCACACACACACACACACACACACACACACGTGTGTGTGTGTGTGTGTGTGTGTGTGTGTGTGTGTGTGTGTGTGTGAGTGTGTGATAGGCCTACCAAACTTTATTATTTGGCAACATTTTAATACAATATACACGACTATTATTTGCGAATAAGTGTACTGCATACAGTATTTTTATATTTACGTATTGTTGACAGTTTCTTGCTTAATACTATGGTATAGTATACAGTACTACCCTATATGAAACTAAAACACATTTTTACAAAAAACAAATGAATAAAAAATGTAATCCATACACCAGATCACTGTCCTCCATGCATACAAAAATCTGTAACAGCTGAACTTGAACAGCTGTAGGTTGAAGATTATGGGAAACAACTGTGGGGAAGTGAGTTCCAGAGAGATGCAGTTCGGGGAATAAAAAATTTCTGATAGGCGGTAGTTCTGCAATATGGCAGTGTGATATTCTAGTCATGAGCACTACCAGATGCCCATGTAGCACAGGGGAAAGCATGGAGAGATGGCACAATGGAGGCAACTTGATCTGAGCATTCGCCATAAAAGTATCTGTAAAATAATGCAAGGAAGGCAACATTCCTTCTTACCTGTAGGGGAGGTAGTTTATTTGTAATGGCTGGGTTATTAATAATTCTAACAGTTTTGTTCTGAACTTTGTCTACTTATTTTAGTGCAACCTCCCCACATCCAGTCCAGAAGGGTGAGCAATATTCCATCTGAGAGTGCACATGACTTATACATATAGCCAACTGGTCGTTAGTGAAGAAGCTACGAACCCCGTAAAATAATCCACGTTTCTTTGAGGCGGTTCAAGCAAGTGATCTGACATGAGAGGTCAGGCTGAGGTCATAGTTAGTGAAATACAGGGAATTTCAATATACAGTCTAAGACAGTAATATTAGTAATACCCCCCCTGGGGGTAGGGGGGTTTCAAGAATACTCCCCCAGTATCCCTGCTTGTCCTATGAGGCGACTAAAAGGGTTGGTGGTGGGTTATTGCCCCACCCCGTAAAAAGAACCATCTAAAAAAGCGAATAAAACGCCTCGGACCCGGACGGACCATACGTTGACGACTAAGGAACGGACAAAGGGCATTCTTAGGGTGGGAACATGGAATGTGAGAGGAGTCAATGATGAAGTGAAAGAGAGAGAGATTGTTCAGGTGCTTGAGGATGCAAATGTGGATATATGTGGATTGACTGAAACTAAATGACAAGGTGAAAGGGTGAGAGAATGGGAATATGGTGTAGGTATATGTGCGGGAGTCAGTGAGAATGAGAGGGCAAGAGAGGGAGTATGTCTGATGATAAGCAAGAAGTGGAAGGAGAATATAAAAGAGTATGGAACAGTGGGTGCACGGATTGTATGGGTGAGGATGAAAATAGGTATACAAGCATGGGCGATTGTATGTGTGTATGCTCCAACAGAGGATCGAGTGGCAAGAATGAAAGATGAGTTTTGGGCGAGAGTAGAAGTATGTATGGACAAGTTTGAGAGGAGCGAGAGAGTGCTGTTGATTGGAGACATGAATGGCAAAGTTGGGAATGTACGATGTCGTGGTTGGTCAGTGGGGTGTGCCAGCTGAAGTATATGGGAATGGTAGTGTTTTGATGGACATCTGTGCTTGTAAGGGGTTGGCAATAGCCAACACCTACTTTCGTCATAAGATGATCCACCGGTATACATGGAGAGTAATGAGGAGGATGGATGGTGAACTTGTTGAATGAAAGGCAATGATAGACTAGGTGTGTGTGGATGAGCGAATGAGAAGACAAGTGTTGGATGCAAGAGTGTGGAGAGGGTGGAGGAATGGAGTCTCGGATCATCACTTAGTGATGGCCAAGGTAAAGATGCAAAGAAAGTGGTTGAGGAGGCGAAGGGGAAGACAGGAGGAAGCAGCTCCTGTGAGAAGAGTGGAGAAATTGCAAGATAGTGAGAAAATGACAGAGTATAAGAGCAGAGTGGAAGAAAGATTGGGAAGGTATGAGCTAGAGCAGATGGAAGGGGTGGAAGACGTAAGATATTCACGGAAGAGATAGGCGCAGCGTGTGATGCGGTTTGTGGAGTGAGGAGGAGATGCAAGGGTGTGCAAGGGACAGCATGGTGGAATGATGAGGTGAAACGAGCTGTGGAACAAAAGAAGAAGGCATATGGTGAATGGTTGGCGAGTAGAGGTAGAGGAGAAGATGAGAGAGAGAAGAGAGAGGTATATGTGAGCAGGAGAAGGGAGGTTAGGAGACTGGTGAAGGAGAGTAAGAAGAAAGTGGATGAAGAGTTTGGGAGGAATCTGAGTGTGAAATGGAGGAAGAGTAAGAAATTGTTTTGGAAGGAGGTAAAGAAAGTAAGGCAGTGTGAAAGGGGAAGTAATAGGGGAGTGAAAGATAGGAATAATAGATTGTTGGTGGAGAAGAGAGAGAAATTGAGGAGATGGAAGGAGCACTTTGAGGATTTGTTGAATGTAGAGAGTGACAGCAGTGTGAGTATAAGTGGTTGGGGAATGGCTGGGAGAAGAAGAGATGAGAGGAGGGAGGGAGAGATCAGTAGCGCGGAAGTAGTGGAAGCGATGAAGAAGATTAAGCTGGGAAAGGCCCCGGGAATTGATGGAGTGTGTGGTGAAATGCTTAGGTATGGGGGTGAGATTGTATTGGAGTGGATATGGAAGTTGTGTAGATTGGCTTGGGAAGAGGGAAGGGTTCCAGAGGGCTGGAAATCAGGTATAATTGTTCCTCTGTACAAAGGAAAAGGGGAGAGAGAAGTATGTGTAACCATAGGGGTATTTGCCTTCTTAGTGTGACTGGTAAAATATATGGTAGAATACTCATTGATAAGGTTAGGCATATGACAGAGGAGCTAGTTGGAGAAGAACAAGGGAGATTTAGGAAGGGAAAAGGGTGTGTAGATCAGATATTTGTTCTAAGATGTTTAGTGGAGAAGTATCTAGAGAAGGGAAGGAAAGTGTATGCTGCCTTCATGGACTTGGAGAAAGCTTATGACAGAATAGATAGGCAAGGTATGTGGAAGGTATTAAGAATATATGGAGTGGAGGGGAAATTGTTGAGTGCTGTGAAGAGTATGTACGAGGGAGCTAGGGCTACGGTGCGAGTGGATGGTGAGCTGAGTGAGTTCTTTGATCTCAATGTGGGACTGAAACACGGATGTGTGATGTCTCCATGGCTGTTTAATATATATATGGATGGAGTTGTAAAGGAGGTGCAAGGTAGGGCAGTGGATATGGGGCTGGCCCTAATGAATAAGGGTGAGATTTGGAAGCTTCCTGTGTTGCTGTTTGCTGATGATACAGTATTGTTGAGTGAAGATGAATGGGAGTTGCAAGGTTTGGTGAATGAATTTGGGACAGTGTGTAGGAGGAGGAAGCTGAAAGTTAATGTAAACAAAAGTAAAGTTATGGTGTTTGAGAGGAATGAAGTCACAGAGTGTGCAGTGAGGTTGGATGGTGAGCATATGGAGAATGTGAGTGCATTCAAGTACTTGGGTAGTGTGATGAGTAAGGATGGAACTTTGGGGGATGAAGTACGTGAAAGGGTACAGCAGGGAAGGAAGGTTGTTGGTACACTGAAAGCAGTGATGAGAAATAGGGAGGTGAGTATGGAAGTTAATAAGTCACTGCCTGATGGTATTGTGATCCCTACCCTGACGTATGGAAGCGAGGCGTGGACCTTGCAAGAGGGGAACAAGTCAAGAGTGAGAGCAGTGGAAATGAATTACTTGAGAGGAGCATGTGGAGTGACGTGGAGGGATAGGTTGACGAATGAAGAAGTGAAGGAACGTTGTGGGGTAGATGTGGATGTGGTTGAGAAGATTAGGAGAAATACACTAAGGTGGTTTGGACATGTGGAGAGAATGGAGAATGAAAGACTGACTAAGAGGGTATATGTAGGTGAGGTGGAGGGAGGGAGAGGGAGGGGTAGACCGAGGATGAGGTGGAGGGATGGAGTTGAGAGGTATATGAGGGAGGGGGGGGTGATTTGGGGGGAGGGTAGTCAAATGGTGGGTGACAGAGTGACTTGGAGGCGTTTTGTCTGCGGCCACCCTTTGCGGGATTAGGGCGTCGGGCTATAGATAGATAGATAGATAGAATATAGGAATCTGGCTATATCTATCTATCTATCTATCTATCTATATATATATATGAGTGTGTGTGTGTGTGTGTGTGTGTGTGTGTATACCGTATCTATCTATCTCTCTATCTATCTATATAATACACACACACACACACACACACACACACACACACACACACACACACACACCGCTCGCTGGCTCAGTGGTAACATTCTCGCTTGCTATCTGGTAGACGGAAGTTCGCGCCTCGCTCAGGTTGCTAAAAGTTTCACTGACGAAGTGGGTGGTTACTGTCCACCTTGAGCAAGGGGACGGGTGTGTGCATGTGTGAAGGTCACAGCCTTGCCCTTAGATCAGACAATATGTGCTCTCAGCTCCCTTCCGGGAGGGTAAAAGCTGACAATCACGACTATCAAGTGATCCTGACCTACGCGGTGAATTACACACACACACACACACACACACACACACAAACACATAAGGGCACACAGAGAACGCTTTCCTCTGACAAGTTTTCACAGTCCAAGGTTATGTTTTGTCAGATGTGGCCTTGATTTTTTGACAAAAGCTTAATACAATATACAGTACCAGCACATAATACGAAATGAAGGTCGTTCTGTAAAAAACATTGTACAGTAGTTTTGGTTTCATGTTTTTGTTCTATTCGTGAGATATGTAAAATTTTATTACATTTATTTGATACTTTCAGGACCATAATCTTTGAACGTTTTTCGCTCACATGTTCCTTTGATGGCACTTAGTCATTATTCCAAATAAGTTGGAAATTCAGTCAAATTTTCACGGTTTTCGTGACCTTGACCCTGGCCTGACATTGTTCGCCTCACAGTTAGGCACTCGTTCCACTGAACGTCCTGTCATTAGAACAAATATAACGCAATTCTATTCAATGGATTTTCGATCACGTTGGAGGATGACAAACTGAACTACAAGTGAACCTAGCCAAAAACACAGGCTTCCTTGACAGAGATATTTATGTACCTTATAGTGGTGCGTAAGTATTGATTTTTCCATGAAGACTTCTTCTTTTAGCACTACAGCAATTAATTTTGAATAACTCGGTTTGGTATGAGTTATTTACTTATTTATTTTTTCTTGCGATCTACTGTTCAAGGGAGAACGACTTAAACAGATGGAAAGAACTCATGTACCACGTGCTGTAGTATAAAAATGAGGCAGATATGTAAAGGAAGTGGGTAAAAAGAGTGGCTCGATTAACACCCATTAACCTATGGGTGTGAGACTAGCATAACATGCGTATATAAGTCGAGAGAAAGTACACCAGAAATAAGATTGTGCAAGTTCCGTCGGGTGGATGTAGATAGGATAAAATACAATGATTCTTTGACAATGTGATGTAAGGAAGTCTGTTGATAAATGAGTGGAGATGAAAGGGTTTACTTGTTGGGGTCAAGTAGAGAGAATGGATATAGGTACCGTGGTGAAAGGGTATGTACAAGTATGAGTGAGTTTGATAGTGGAAGAAGGCATGGTAGGCCAAGAAGGTATATGATTATGGTATATGAGATTATGAGAAAGAGAGGTGTGGAATTTTATGAAGGTATGAAACGAACAAGGAATCGATACGAATGGATGAAGCACGAAAGCACAATACGAGGTGTCCGGCACCCCGTTTTAAATTTGGTAGTTAAAGAAAAGCGAAAATATATGTGCAGATGATGATGCCTGTGAGATGGAGTCAAGAATTCGAACGCTCTAATGATTTCTGACTTTGTTTCTCAATTCACTGGTTGTTGTGTTTGTAGAGCTCCCACTTTGGTGCTTTTTTCTATTATTTGAAGTTCTTATCTCACCCTAACTCTTTAGACAGGAATACAGGTAGGGATGATGATGATGATGATGATGATGATGACGATGATGATGATGATAGTGATTCATATCTGTCCAGCTGACCTACTCTGTAAAAACTTTCTTTTTAACTACAGTATTGTTGAGCTGTTACAGATTACTTACGTGTAGTCTCATGCTAATGTTTTAAATTATGTTCAGTTAATTAATATTTAGTTGGGAAAAAGGGATTCCATCACTCATGATCTTTTATTATATGGTCAATATATTCATTGTGCTAACATTATTTTTCATGGTGTATTGGGACAATTCAGTAAAAAAAAAAAAAAAAAAAAAAAAACACTATTTAGGGGCAAGTAGAATAAACCAACCATCCCTTCGTTTGTTATTTGAGATTCCCAATATCGTTGGTCTTCTGTACATGAAATACCATCCACCCGCATTTTTTTCACAATCATCTGTGTGGCAGAACCATTCCGTCCACTGTCAAGATATACTGCAGTTCGTTACAGCCTCATCTGCCTAGTTCTCTCATGCGTCATTTTTTTTTTTTTTTTTTTTTTTTTTTTGTTCCTTTCTCAGATTCATTCATCGTATAAAGCCATCTGTTTGGCCAGCTTCTGCCTCCAATTTCATTTACATATATTATTTTTTGTCACACATTAGTGAGTCCACCACAATGTAGAGATTTTCGTCATACTGTAATTTATTTCACGAATCTCAGTGGCAGAGTATGACAGTACTGCCGCATTACATTGTTTCCAAGAACTTCTTTTTAAGTAATATCTAGTACTAATCTCCGGGTACACATCAGCATTCAAGATGGAGAGATGACAGATTCTAGACCCAATAAAAGTGGACAACGCATTACTATATCTGTTTTCTTCGTGTGGCCTTACCATATCAGAAAATTCTTTTCAAAATTAATCCCTCGTCGATCCTAATCTTGATCCTTCTCTCTTCATTACAGGCATCCCAGTTCCATTTCTGAACAGTTCTATAATTCTTATTCTCTATTTAGCCTACTTTTCGAAATAATGTCAAACCAGTTTCAGAGTTATACAACTACTGAGAGTATTCGCTTTTGCAGTCATAGTGCATCTCGCACATGAATCACTGTTTCTTCTCCAACGCAATCTATGAAGCTCACATATATTTCTCAAAAGATCCATTCTCTCTCTCTCTCTTTCTCTCTCTCTCTCTCTCTTCTCTCTTCTCTCTATCCGTTGTCGCCGTATTCATTTTGACACCACTGATATATTTTCGTGGAACAGTGTGAAGCCTAACACTCGCCTGCTCTCTTCTGCTGTAAACTCGTTAGTCTTTATTTTGTTATGCACGAAGACCTTAAGATACTTAACCACAAGTCTTACCTGAATTTTTTTTCCACATCCCTGGCGCATTTCATTAATACCTTTCGTAAGTTTTTTTGTTTTTTGTTTTTTACAATAATTTTCCGCGGGTAGACAGAAAAAGAGAAATACTGGGGAAGTAATTTTCGGTTGATCCTAAACTCCTCAACTCGAAAGAAATTGTCGGGGCCATATATACCTGTCTGGGGCTCTTGATACCAACAATTAAATAGTTCTGCACATCTTCAACTGTGTAATGGAAACTTTTTTTTTCCTTCCAGAAAAAATCCATTCCATTGTTTGTAAACATAAAAACATAAACCACAATGATATTCATCATCCAGTATCAGGATTTCCGCCATACTGTTTATTCTCCCTCATCATCCAAGCATACACGTATTGAATAGTGGTAGCGTTCTCGCTTGCCATCTTGTAGACGGGAGTTCGCGCCTCGCTCAGGCTGCGAAAAGTTTCACTGACGAAGTGGGTGGTTACTGACCCCCTAGAGCAAGGGGACGGGTGTGTGCATGTCTGAAGGTCACAGCCATGCCCTTAGATCGAACTATTTGAGCTCTCAGCTCTCTTCCGGGAGGGTTGAAGCTGACGATCATGACCATCATGTGATCCTGACCGACCCGGTGAATTACACAAACACACACACACACACACACACATATATATATATATATATATATATATATATATATATATATATATATATATATATATATATATATGTATATAAAGAGCCGAGTTGTTTGTTATATATATATAAAGAGCCGCGTTGTTTGTTTTTCAATTACTCCCAAATCACGGGCCACAGATCCCCAGACACATACATATTCTGAAGGAGCGTTGAGGTGTGGATGTGGATTTGATAGGAAGCGTTATGAGGTGGTTTGGTCGTGTGGAGAGGATGGAGGGTGAAAGACTGACGAAGAGTGAACGGGCCAAAAGAGGTCTCTGCGCTGCGAGATTCGAGATATATATATATATATATATATATATATATATATATATATATATATATATATATATATATATATATATATATATATATATATATCAGGAATCTGAGTTATTTAAGAGGAGCCTGTGGAGTCACATGGAGATACAGGCTGACGAATGAGGATATAAAGGAGCGTTGTGGTGTGGATGTGGATGTGATAGGAAGCGTTATGAGGAGCACACTGAGGTGGTTTGGCCATGTGGAGAGGATGGAGGGTGAAAGAATGACGAAGAGAGTGTATGTGGGTGAGGTGGAGGGGGATAGAGGGAGGGGGAGGCCGAGGATGAGATGGAGGGATGGGGTGGAGAGGTATATGAGAGAGGGGGGTGTGAGTTGGGAGCAGGGCAGTGAAATGGCGGGGAACAGGGCCACTTGGAGGCGATTTGTTTGTGGCCACCCCAAACGGGATTGAAGCTTCTGGCAATAGATAGATAGATAGATAGATAGTTTCCTTCCCTGGCATCGTTTGTACCCAATTATCTCACATCTAGCCAATAAACCAGCCTTCTGGTTTATGTCCAATGTATTTTCGTTTTCAGCCAGATGTGGCACAAAGGGGATGACATGTACTCGTATTAAGGTCGGCGTGTGTAGCGTTGGTGGTGCGTGGTGTTGGATGTGTCCCTAGGGGTCAGAGTGGAGTGGCGTGGCGCCCCGAACACACCCTCTCTCGGACGCCTTCACTGCAATGTACCCTCACTTTATAGCCACCCATTCCTTTCCATTGTTTTAACTTTCGAGTAAGGCAAATGTTAAATGTATTGTGAAGATGGGAAACTGCTAAACCCACTCATCCGGAGAACTGTCATCCTTATGCTACCTAAAATGATCTGGTGGAAGCTAAAACGATAACAACTCGCAGCTTCATCATACGGTTTTGGAATGTTTGTAGACTATTTGATGACAGTTTTCACAGGAGTACAGGGTTCTTCAAATGACAATTAACATACTAATTCATAAGATACTGTCTGTTACAGGCAAGGATATGAGTGGTACATATTTCTTTACTGAAGGGAAAAAAAAGATTATGAAATATGCTGAAAAAATGCCAGTTACCAGCTTCACGCAAGTGTTGAAGAAGGGTCACTAACCCAGTAACGTTTCTGCTTTCATTGCTTGTGTTTATTGAGTTTATTTCCTCCTTCCATTCATGCTCACTCTGCGAAAACGTATGGGTTGTGCAGAGGACTTACAATCGATTTTCCTGCCAGTGCCAGCACCTGCCTTCCCGATCAGTGCTGGCTGGGACAAAAGGATCATGTACAGTACCTTGAAGCTTCTTGGACCCGTATCAGAGGCTTTCATCTTTTATTCCTTCCGCATAGTCCTCTGCCGTCATACAATATTCCTGATATTGGGTGTTGTTAATGAGGTCTAATACGCTAAAAAGAAAAAAGAAAAAGAATTGTTTTATTCCTTTTTGACACTAGAAACGGGGTTATGGGTTAGATGATAAACTTCAAGGTATCACTGAGTCACAACCTGTCGCATCAGAATAAGTCACCACGTCGTCAAATATGACAGATGGAAAATGAGCGTCAAAACTAATCTTTAATATTTACAGTCACGCATAACGAAACAAATAAGTGTATAAATTAATAAAATAAATAAATACGTATCATGATCAGTTACAACCAATGTAACCGTGACATGTATTTAACAGCAGGTAATGTAGAGTGACAAGGTTGCGTGACTAGGTAGCCTATGGTTACAAGAAATGTGTAGAAATGTGTCTTAGTTTAATGTAAGGTAATATCTGTACCATAATATTAATCAAGAAACTGTCAACAATAGGTAAATATGAAAATATTATATGCAGTTCATTTACATGCAAATAATTAGTCGTCTAAACTGCACTGATATGTTGCCAGGAATAAAGTTTGATAGGCCTCTCTCTCTCTCTCTCTCTCTCTCTCTCTCTCTCTCTCTCTCTCTCTCTCTCTTTATTTGGCAACATTTTAATACGATATACACGATTAATTATTTGCATATAAGTGTACTGCATACAGTATTTTTATATTTACGTATTGTTGACAGTTTCTTGCTTAATACTATGGTATAGTATACAGTACTACCCTATGTGAAACTAAGACACATTTTTACAAAAAACAAATGAATAAAAAATGTAATCCATACACCAGATCACTGTCCTCCATGCATACAAAAATCTGTAACAGCTGAACTTGAACAGCTGTAGGTTGAAGATTATGGGAAACAACTGTGGGGAAGTGAGTTCCAGAGAGATGCAGTTAGGGGAATAAAAAATTTCTGATAGGCGGTAGTTCTGCAATATGGCAGTGTGATATTCTAGTCATGAGCACTACCAGATGCTCATGTAGCACAGGGGAAAGCATGGAGAGATAGCACAATGGATGCAACTTGATCTGAGCATTCGCCATAAAAGTATCTATAAAATAATGCAAGGAAGGCAACATTCCTTCTTACCTGTAGGGGAGGTAGTTTATTTGTAATGGCTGGGTTATTAATAATTCTAACAGTTTTGTTCTGAACTTTGTCTACTTATTTTAGTGCAACCTCCCCACATCCAGTCCAGAAGGGTGAGCAATATTCCATCTGAGAGTGCACATGACTTATACATATAGCCAACTGGTCGTTAGTGAAGAAGCTACGAACTCCGTAAAATAATCCACGTTTCTTTGAGGCGGTTCAAGCAAGTGATCTGACATGAGAGGTCAGGCTGAGGTCATAGTTAGTGAAATACCGGGAATTTCAATATACAGTCTAAGACAGTAATATTAGTAATACCCCCCCTGGGGGTAGGGGGGTTTCAAGAATACTCCCCCAGTATCCCTGCTTGTCCTATGAGGCGACTAAAAGGGTTGGTGGTGGGTTAGTGCCCCACCCCGTAAAAAGAACCATCTAAAAAAGCGAATAAAACGCCTCGGACCCGGACGGACCATACGTTGACGACTAAGGAACGGACAAAGGGCATTCTTAGGGTGGGAACATGGAATGTGAGAGGAGTGAATGATGAAGTAAAAGAGAGAGAGATTGTTCAGGTGCTTGAGGATGCAAAAGTGGATATATGTGGATTGACTGAAACTAAATGGCAAGGTGAAAGGGTGAGAGAATGGGAATATGGTGTAGGTATATGTGCGGGAGTCAGTGAGAATGAGAGGGCAAGAGAGGGAGTATGTCTGATGATAAGCAAGAAGTGGAAGGAGAATATAAAAGAGTATGGAACAGTGGGTGCACGGATTGTATGGGTGAGGATGAAAGTAGGTATACAAGCATGGGCGATTGTATGTGTGTATGCTCCAACAGAGGATCGAGTGGCAAGAATGAAAGATGAGTTTTGGGCGAGAGTAGAAGTATGTATGGACAAGTTTGAGAGGAGCGAGAGAGTGCTGTTGATTGGAGACATGAATGGCAAAGTTGGGAATGTACGATGTCGTGGTTGGTCATTGGGGTGTGCCAGCTGAAGTACATGGGAATGGTAGTGTTTTGGTGGACATCTGTGCTTGTAAGGGGTTGGCAATAGCCAACACCTACTTTCGTCATAAGATGATCCACCGGTATACATGGAGAGTAATGAGGAGGATGGATGGTGAACTTGTTGAATGAAAGGCAATGATAGACTACGTGTGTGTGGATGAGCGAATGAGAAGACAAGTGTTGGATGCAAGAGTGTGGAGAGGGTGGGGGAATGGAGTCTCGGATCATCACTTAGTGATGGCCAAGGTAAAGATGCAAAGAAAGTGGTTGAGGAGGCGAAGGGGAAGACAGGAGGAAGCAGCTCCTGTGAGAAGAGTGGAGAAATTGCAAGATAGTGAGAAAATGACAGAGTATAAGAGCAGAGTGGAAGAAAGATTGGGAAGGTATGAGCTAGAGCAGATGGAAGGGGTGGAAGACGTAAGATATTCACGGAAGAGATAGGCGCAGCGTGTGATGCGGTTTGTGGAGTGAGGAGGAGATGCAAGGGTGTGCAAGGGACAGCATGGTGGAATGATGAGGTGAAACGAGCTGTGGAACAAAAGAAGAAGGCATATGGTGAATGGTTGGCGAGTAGAGGTAGAGGAGAAGATGAGAGAGAGAAGAGAGAGGTATATGTGAGCAGGAGAAGGGAGGTTAGGAGACTGGTGAAGGAGAGTAAGAAGAAAGTGGATGAAGAGTTTGGGAGGAATCTGAGTGTGAAATGGAGGAAGAGTAAGAAATTGTTTTGGAAGGAGGTAAAGAAAGTAAGGCAGTGTGAAAGGGGAAGTAATAGGGGAGTGAAAGATAGGAATAATAGATTGTTGATGGAGAAGAGAGAGAAATTGAGGAGATGGAAGGAGCACTTTGAGAATTTGTTGAATGTAGAGAGTGACAGCAGTGTGAGTATAAGTGGTTGGGGAATGGCTGGGAGAAGAAGAGATGAGAGGAGGGAGGGAGAGATCAGTAGCGCGGAAGTAGTGGAAGCGATGATGAAGATTAAGCTGGGAAAGGCCCCGGGAATTGATGGAGTGTGTGGTGAAATGCTTAGGTATGGGGGTGAGATTGTAGTGGAGTGGATATGGAAGTTGTGCAGATTGGCTTGGGAAGAGGGAAGGGTTCCAGAGGGCTGGAAATCAGGTATAATTGTTCCTCTGTACAAAGGAAAAGGGGAGAGAGAAGTATGTGTAACCATTGGGGTATTTGCCTTCTTAGTGTGACTGGTAAAATATATGGTAGAATACTCATTGATAAGTTTAGGCATATGACAGAGGAGCTAGTTGGAGAAGAACAAGGGGGATTTAGGAAGGGAAAAGGGTGTGTAGATCAGATATTTGTTCTAAGATGTTTAGTGAAGAAGTATCTAGAGAAGGGAAGGAAAGTGTATGCTGCCTTCATGGACTTGGAGAAAGCTTATGACAGAATAGATAGGCAAGGTATGTGGAAGGTATTAAGAATATATGGAGTGGAGGGGAAATTGTTGAGTGCTGTGAAGAGTATGTACGAGGGAGCTAGGGCTACGGTGCGAGTGGATGGTGAGCTGAGTGAGTTCTTTGATCTCAATGTGGGACTGAAACACGGATGTGTGATGTCTCCATGGCTGTTTAATATATATATGGATGGAGTTGTAAAGGAGGTGCAAGGTAGGGCAGTGGATGTGGGGCTGGCCCTAATGAATAAGGGTGAGATTTGGAAGCTTCCTGCATTGCTGTTTGCTGATGATACAGTATTGTTGAGTGAAGATGAATGGGAGTTGCAAGGTTTGGTGAATGAATTTGGGACAGTGTGTAGGAGGAGGAAGCTGAAAGTTAATGTAAACAAAAGTAAAGTTATGGTGTTTGAGAGGAATGAAGTCACAGAGTGTGCAGTGAGGTTGGATGGTGAGGATATGGAGAATGTGAGTGCATTCAAGTACTTGGGTAGTGTGATGAGTAAGGATGGAACTTTGGGGGATGAAGTACGTGAAAGGGTACAGCAGGGAAGGAAGGTTGTTGGTACACTGAAAGCAGTGATGAGAAATAGGGAGGTGAGTATGGAAGTTAATAAGTCACTGCCTGATGGTACTGTGATCCCTACCCTGACGTATGGAAGCGAGGCGTGGACCTTGCAAGAGGGGAACAAGTCAAGAGTGAGAGCAGTGGAAATGAATTACTTGAGAGGAGCATGTGGAGTGACGTGGAGGGACAGGTTGACGAATGAAGAAGTGAAGGAACGTTGTGGGGTAGATGTGGATGTGGTTGAGAAGATTAGGAGAAATACACTGAGGTGGTTTGGACATGTGGAGAGAATGGAGAATGAAAGACTGACTAAGAGGGTATATGTAGGTGAGGTGGAGGGAGGGAGAGGGAGGGGTAGACCGAGGATGAGGTGGAGGGATGGAGTTGAGAGGTATATGAGGGAGGGGGGTGGTGATTTGGGGGGAGGGTAGTCAAATGGTGGGTGACAGAGTGACTTGGAGGCGTTTTGTCTGCGGCCACCCTTTGCGGGATTAGGGCGTCGGGCTATAGATAGATAGATAGATAGAATATAGGAATCTGGCTATATCTATCTATCTATCTATCTATCTATATATATATATATCTATATATATATATATATATATATATATATATATATATATATATATATATATATATATATATATATATATATATATGAGTGTGTGTGTCTGTGTGTGTGTGAGTGTCTGTGTGTATACCGTATCTATCTATCTATCTATCTATCTATCTATATAATACACACACACACACACACATACACACACACACACACACACACACACACACACACACACACACCGCTCGCTGGCTCAGTGGTAACATTCTCGCTTGCTATCTGGTAGACGGGAGTTCGCGCCTCTCTCAGGTTGCTAAAAGTTTCACTGACGAAGTGGGTGGTTACTGTCCACCTCGAGCAAGGGGACGGGTGTGTGCATGTGTGAAGGTCACAGCCTTGCCCTTAGATCAGACAATATGAGCTCTCAGCTTCCTTCCGGGAGGGTAAAAGCTGACAATCACGACTATCAAGTGATCCTGACCTACGCGGTGAATTACACACACACACACACACAAACACACACACACACACACACACACACACACACACACACACACACACACACACGCACACAAACACATAAGGGCACACAGAGAACGCTTTCCTCTGACAAGTTTTCACAGTCCAAGGTTATGTTTTGTCAGATGTGGCCTTGATTTTTTGACAAAAGCTTAATACAATATACAGTACCAGCACATAATACGAAATGAAGGTCGTTCTGTAAAAAACATTGTACAGTAGTTTTGTTTTCATGTTTTTGTTCTATTCGTGAGATATGTAAAATTTTCTTCAATTTATTTGATACTTTCAGGACCATAATCTTTGAACGTTTTTCGCTCACATGTTCCTTTGATGGCATTCAGTCATTATTCCAAATAAGTTGGAAATTCAGTCAAATTTTCACGGTTTTCGTGACCCTGACCCTGGCCTGACATTGTTCGCCTCACAGTTAGGCACTTGTTCCACTGAACGTCCTGTCATTAGAACAAATATAGCGCAATTCTATTCAATGGATTTTCGATCATGTTGGAGGACGACAAACTGAACTACAAGTGAACCTAGCCAAAAACACAGGCTTCCTTGACAGATATATTTATGTACCTTATAGTGGTGCGTAAGTATTGATTTTTCCATGAAGACTTCTTCTTTTAGCACTACAGCAATTAATTTTGAATAACTCGGTTTGGTATGAGTTATTTACTTATTTATTTTTTCTTGCGATCTACTGTTCAAGGGAGAACGACTTAAACAGATGGAAAGAACTCATGTACCACGTGCTGTAGTATAAAAATGAGGCAGATATGTAAAGGAAGTGGGTAAAAAGAGTGGCTCGATTAACACTCATTAACCTATGGGTGTGAGACTAGCATAACATGCGTATATAAGTCGAGAGAAAGTACACCAGAAATAAGATTGTGCAAGTTCCGTCGGGTGGATGTAGATAGGATAAAATACAATGATTCTTTGACAATGTGATGTAAGGAAGTCTGTTGATAAATGAGTGGAGATGAAAGGGTTTACTTGCTGGGGTCAAGTAGAAAGAATGGATATAGGTACCGTGGTGAAAGGGTATGTACAAGTATGAGTGAGTTTGATAGTGGAAGGAGGCATGGTAGGCCAAGAAGGTATATGATTATGGTATATGAGATTATGAGAAAGAGAGGTGTGGAATTTTATGAAGGTATGAAACGAACAAGGAATCGATACGAATGGATGAAGCACGAAAGCACAATACGAGGTGTCCGGCACCCCGTTTTAAATTTGGTAGTTAAAGAAAAGCGAAAATATATGTGCAGATGATGATGCCTGTGAGATGGAGTCAAGAATTCGAACGCTCTAATGATTTCTGACTTTGTTTCTCAATTCACTGGTTGTTGTGTTTGTAGAGCTCCCACTTTGGTGCTTTTTTCTATTATTTGAAGTTCTTATCTCACCCTAACTCTTTAGACAGGAATACAGGTAGGGATGATGATGATGATGATGATGATGACGATGATGATCATGATGATAGTGATTCATATCTGTCCAGCTGACCTACTCTGTAAAAACTTTTTTTTTAACTACAGTATTGTTGAGCTGTTACAGATTACTTACGTGTAGTCTCATGCTAATGTTTTAAATTATGTTCAGTTAATTAATATTTAGTTGGGAAAAAGGGATTCCATCACTCATGATCTTTTATTATATGGTCAATATATTCATTGTGCTAACATAATTTTTCATGGTGTATTGGGACAATTCAGTAAAAAAAAAAAAAAAAAAAAAAAACACTATTTAGGGGCAAGTAGAATAAACCAACCATCCCTTCGTTTGTTATTTGAGATTCCCAATATCGTTGGTCTTCTGTACATGAAATACCATCCACCCGCATTTTTTTCACAATCATCTGTGTGGCAGAACCATTCCGTCCACTGTCAAGATATACTGCAGTTCGTTACAGCCTCATCTGCCTAGTTCTCTCATGCGTCATTTTTTTTTTTTTTTTTTTTTTTTTGTTTCTTTCTCAGATTCATTCATCGTATAAAACCATCTGTTTGGCCAGCTTCTGCCTCCAATTTCATTTACATATATTATTTTTTGTCACACATTAGTGAGTCCACCACAATGTAGAGATTTTCGTCATACTGTAATTTATTTCACGAATCTCAGTGGCAGAGTATGACAGTACTGCCGCACTACATTGTTTCCAAGAACTTCTTTTTAAGTAATATCTAGTACTAATCTCCGGGTACACATCAGCATTCAAGATGGAGAGATGACAGATTCTAGACCCAATAAAAGTGGACAACGCATTACTATATCTGTTTTCTTCGTGTGGCCTTACCATATCAGAAAATTCTTTTCAAAATTAATCCCTCGTCGATCCTAATCTTGATCCTTCTCTCTTCATTACAGGCATCCCAGTTCCATTTCTGAACAGTTCTATAATTCTTATTCTCTATTTAGCCTACTTTTCGAAATAATGTCAAACCAGTTTCAGAGTTATACAACTACTGAGAGTATTCGCTTTTGCAGTCATAGTGCATCTCGCACATGAATCACTGTTTCTTCTCCAACGCAATCTATGAAGCTCACATATATTTCTCAAAAGATCCATTCTCTCTCTCTCTCTTTCTCTCTCTCTCTCTCTTCTCTCTTCTCTCTATCCGTTGTCGCCGTATTCATTTTGACACCACTGATATATTTTCGTGGAACAGTGTGAAGCCTAACACTCGCCTGCTCTCTTCTGCTGTAAACTCGTTAGTCTTTATTTTGTTATGCACGAAGACCTTAAGATACTTAACAAAAAGTCTTACCTGAATTTTTTTTCCACATCCCTGGCGCATTTCATTAATACCTTTCGTAAGATTTTTTGTTTTTTGTTTTTTACAATAATTTTCCGCGGGTAGACAGAAAAAGAGAATTACTGGGGAAGTAATTTTCGGTTGATCCTAAACTCCTCAACTCGAAAGAAATTGTCGGGGCCATATATACCTGTCTGGGGCTCTTGTTACCAACAATTAAATAGTTCTGCACATCGGCAACTGTGTAATGGAAACTCTTTTTTTCCTTCCAGAAAAATTCCATTCCATTGTTTGTAAACATAAAAACATAAACCACAATGATATTCATCATCCAGTATCAGGATTTCCGCCATACTGTTTATTCTCCCTCATCATCCAAGCATACACGTATTGAATTGTGGTAGCGTTCTCGCTTGCCATCTTGTAGACGGGAGTTCGCGCCTCGCTCAGGCTGCGAAAAGTTTCACTGACGAAGTGGGTGGTTACTGACCCCCTAGAGCAAGGGGACGGGTGTGTGCATGTCTGAAGGTCACAGCCTTGCCCTTAGATCGAACTATTTGAGCTCTCAGCTCTCTTCCGGGAGGGTTGAAGCTGACGATCATGACCATCATGTGATCCTGACCGACCCGGTGAATTAGACAAACACACACACACACACACACATATATATATATATATATATATATATATATATATATATATATATATATATATATATATATATATATATATATATATATATAAAGAGCCGCGTTGTTTGTTTTTCAATTACTCCCAAATCACAGGCCACAGATCCCCAGACACATACATATTCTGAAGGAGCGTTGAGGTGTGGCTGTGGATTTGATAGGAAGCGTTATGAGGTGGTTTGGCCATGTGGAGAGGAAGGAGGGTGAAAGACTGACGAAGAGTGAACGGGCCAAAAGAGGTCTCTGCGCTGCGAGATTCGCGATATATATATATATATATATATATATATATATATATATATATATATATATATATATATATATATATATATATATATATATATATCAAGAATCTGAGTTATTTAAGGGGAGCCTGTGGAGTCACATGGAGAGACAGGCTGACGAAGGAGGATATAAAGGAGCGTTGTGGTGTGGATGTGGATGTGATAGGAAGCGTTATGAGGAGCACACTGAGGTGGTTTGGCCATGTGGAGAGGATGGAGGGTGAAAGACTGACGAAGAGAGTGTATGTGAGTGAGGTGGAGGGGGAAAGAGGGAGGGGGAGGCCGAGGATGAGATGGAAGGATGGGGTGGAGAGGTATATGAGAGAGGGGGGTGTGAGTTGGGAGCAGGGCAGTGAAATGGCGGGGAACAGGGCCACTTGGATGCGATTTGTTTGTGGCCACCCCAAACGGGATTGAAGCTTCTGGCAATAGATAGATAGATAGTTTCCTTCCCTGGCATCGTTTGTACCCAATTATCTCACATCTAGCCAATAAACCAGCCTTCTGGTTTATGTCTAATGTATTTTCGTTTTCAGCCAGATGTGGCACAAAGGGGATGACATGTACTCGTATTAAGGTCGGCGTGTGTAGCGTTGGTGGTGCGTGGTGTTGGATGTGTCCCTAGGGGTCAGAGTGGAGTGGCGTGGCGCCCCGAACACACCCTCTCTCGGACGCCTTCACTGCAATGTACCCTCACTTTATAGCCACCCATTCCTTTCCATTCTTTAACTTTCGAGTAAGGCAAATGTTAAATGTATTGTGAAGATGGGAAACTGCTAAACCCACTCATCCGGAGAACTGTCATCCTTATGCTACCTAAAATGATCTGGTGGAAGCTAAAACGAGATAACAACTCGCAGCTTCATCATACGGTTTTGGAATGTTTGTAGACTATTTGATGACAGTTTTCACAAGAGTACAGAGTTCTTCAAACGACAATTAACATACTAATTCATAAGATACTGTCTGTTACAGGCAAGGATATGAGTGGTACATATTTCTTTACTGAAGGGAAAAAAAAGATTATGAAATATGCTGAAAAAAAGCCAGTTACCAGCTTCACGCAAGTGTTGAAGAAGGATCACTAACCCAGTAACGTTTCTGCTTTCAGTGCTTGTGTTTATTGTGTTTATTTCCTCCTTCCATTCATGCTCACTCTGCGAAAACGTATGGGTTGTGCAGAGGACTTACAATCGATTTTCCTGCCTGTGCCAGCACCTGCCTTCCCGATCAGTGCTGGCTGGGACAAAAGGATCATGTACAGTACCTTGAAGCTGCTTGGACCCGTTTCAGAGGCTTTCATCTTTTATTCCTTCCGCATAGTCCTCTGCCGTCATACAATATTCCTGATATTGGGTGTTGTTAATGAGGTCTAATACGCTAAAAAGAAAAAAGAAAAAGAATTGTTTTATTCCTTTTGGGCACTAGAAACGGGGTTATGGGTTAGATGATAAACTTCAAGGTATCACTGAGTCACAACCTGTCGCATCAGAATAAGTCACCACGTCGTCAAATATGACAGATGGAAAATGAGCGTCAAAACTAATCTTTAATATTTACAGTCACGCATAACGATACAAATAAGTGTATAAATTAATAAAATAAATAAATACGTATCGGGATCAGTTACAACCAATGTAACCGTGACATGCATTTAACAGCAGGTAATATAGAGTGACGAGGTTGCGTGACTAGGTAGCCTATGGTTACAAGAAATGTGTAGAAATGTGTCTTAGTTTAATGTAAGGTAATATCTGTACCATAATATTAATCAAGAAACTGTCAACAATAGGTAAATATGAAAATATTGTATGCAGTTCATTTACACGCAAATAATTAGTCGTCTAAACTGCACTGATATGTTGCCAGCAATAAAGTTTGATAGGCCTCTCTCTCCCTCTCTCTCTCTCTCTCTCTCTCTCTCTCTCTCTCTCTCTCTCTCTTTCACACACACACACACACACACACACACAGACACAGACACACACACACACACACACACACGTGTGTGTGTGTGTGTGTGTGTGTGTGTGTGTGTGTGTGTGTGTGTGTGTGTGTGTGTGTGTGTGTGAGTGTGTGATAGGACTACCAAACTTTATTTGGCAACATTTTAATACGATATACACGACTATTATTTGAATATAAGTGTACTGCATACAGTATTTTTATATTTACGTATTGTTGACAGTTTCTTGCTTAATACTATGGTATAGTATACAGTACTACCCTATGTGAAACTAAGACACATTTTTACAAAAAAAACAAATGAATAAAAAATGTAATCCATACACCAGATCACTGTCCTCCATGCATACAAAAATCTGTAACAGCTGAACTTGAACAGCTGTAGGTTGAAGATTATGGGAAACAACTGTGGGGAAGTGAGTTCCAGAGAGATGCAGTTAGGGGAATAAAAAATTTCTGATAGGCGGTAGTTCTGCAATATGGCAGTGTGATATTCTAGTCATGAGCACTACCAGATGCTCATGTAGCACAGGGGAAAGCATGGAGAGATAGGCACAATGGATGCAACTTGATCTGAGCATTCGCCATAAAAGTATCTGTAAAATAATGCAAGGAAGGCAACATTCCTTCTTACCTGTAGGGGAGGTAGTTTATTTGTAATGGCTGGGTTATTAATAATTCTAACAGTTTTGTTCTGAACTTTGTCTACTTATTTTAGTGCAACCTCCCCACATCCAGTCCAGAAGGGTGAGCAATATTCCATCTGAGAGTGCACATGACTTATACATATAGCCAACTGGTCGTTAGTGAAGAAGCTACGAACTCCGTAAAATAATCCACGTTTCTTTGAGGCGGTTCAAGCAAGTGATCTGACATGAGAGGTCAGGCTGAGGTCATAGTTAGTGAAATACCGGGAATTTCAATATACAGTCTAAGACAGTAATATTAGTAATACCCCCCCTGGGGGTAGGGGGGTTTTAAGAATACTCCCCCAGTATCCCTGCTTGTCCTATGAGGCGACTAAAAGGGTTGGTGGTGGGTTAGTGCCCCACCCCGTAAAAAGAACCAACTAAAAAAGCGAATAAAGCGCCTCGGACCCGGACGGACCATACGTTGACGACTAAGGAACGGACAAAGGGCATTCTTAGGGTGGGAACATGGAATGTGAGAGGAGTCAATGATGAAGTGAAAGAGAGAGAGATTGTTCAGGTGCTTGAGGATGCAAAAGTGGATATATGTGGATTGACTGAAACTAAATGGCAAGGTGAAAGGGTGAGAGAATGGGAATATGGTGTAGGTATATGTGCGGGAGTCAGTGAGAATGAGAGGGCAAGAGAGGGAGTATGTCTGATGATAAGCAAGAAGTGGAAGGAGAACATAAGAGAGTATGGAACAGTGGGTGCAAGGATTGTATGGGAGAGGATGAAAGTAGGTATACAAGCATGGGCGATTGTATGTGTGTATGCTCCAACAGAGGATCGAGTGGCAAGAGTGAAAGATGAGTTTTGGGCAAGAGTAGAAGCATGTATGGACAAGTTTGAGAGGAGCGAGAGAGTGCTGTTGATTGGAGACATGAATGGCAAAGTTGGGAATGTACGAGTGGATGGAGTGGTTGGTCAGTGGGGTGTGCCAGCTGAAGTAGATGGGAATGGTAGTGCTTTGGTGGACATCTGTGCTGGTAAGGGGTTGGCAATAGCCAACACCTACTTACGTCATAAGATGATCCACCGGTATACATGGAGAGTAATGAGGAGGATGGATGGTGAACTTGTTGAATGAAAGGCAATGATAGACTACGTGTGTGTGGATGAGCGAATGAGAAGACAAGTGTTGGATGCAAGAGTGTGGAAAGGGTGGGGGAATGGAGTCTCGGATCATCACTTAGTGATGGCCAAGGTAAAGATGCAAAGAAAGTGGTTGAGGAGGCGAAGGGGAAGACAGGAGGAAGCAGCTCCTGTCAGAAGAGTGGAGAAACTGCAAGATAGTGAGAAAATGACAGAGTATAAGAGCATAGTGGAAGAAAGATTGGGAAGGTATGAGCTAGAGTAGATGGAAGGGGTGGAAGACGTATGTAAGATATTCACGGAAGAGATAGGTGCAGCGTGTGATGCGGTTTGTGGAGTGAGGAGGAGATGCAAGGGTGTGCAAGAGACAGCATGGTGGAATGATGAGGTGAAACGAGCTGTGGAACAAAAGATGAACGCATATGGTGAATGGTTGGCGAGTAGAGGTAGGGGAGAAGATGAGAGAGAGAAGAGAGAGGTATATGTGAGCAGGAGAAGGGAGGTTATGAGACTCGTGAAGGAGAGTAAGAAGAAAGTGGATGAAGAGTTTGGGAGGAATCTGAGTGTGAAATGGAGGGAAAGTAAGAAATTGTTTTGGAAGGAGGTAAAGAAAGTAAGGCAGTGTGAAAGGGGAAGTAATAGGGGAGTGAAAGATAGGAATAATAGATTGTTGGTGGAGAAGAGAGAGAAATTGAGGAGATGGAAGGAGCACTTTGAGGATTTGTTGAATGTAGAGAGTGAGAGCAGTGTGAGTATAAGTGGTTGGGGAATGGCTGGGAGAAGAAGAGATGAGAGGAGGGAGGGAGAGATCAGTAGCGCGGAAGTAGTGGAAGAGATGAAGAAGATTAAGCTGGGAAAGGCCCCAGGAATTGATGGAGTGTGTGGTGAAATGCTTAGGTATGGGGGTGAGATTGTTGTGGAGTGGATATGGAAGTTGTGTAGATTGGCTTGGGAAGAGGGAAGGGTTCCAGAGGGCTGGAAATCAGGTATAATTGTTCCTCTGTACAAAGGAAAAGGGGAGAGAGAAGTATGTGGTAACCATAGGGGTATTTGCCTTCTTAGTGTGACTGGTAAAATATATGGTAGAATACTCATTGATAAGGTTAGGCATATGACAGAGGAGCTAGTTGGAGAAGAACAAGGGGGATTTAGGAAGGGAAAAGGGTGTGTAGATCAGATATTTGTTCTAAGATGTTTAGTGGAGAAGTATCTACAGAAGGGAAGGAAAGTGTATGATCCCTTCATGGACTTCGAGAAAGCTTATGACAGAATAGATAGGCAAGGTATGTGGAAGGTATTAAGAATATATGGAGTGGAGGGGAAATTGTTGAGCGCTGTGAAGAGTATGTACGAGGGAGCTAGGGCTACGGTGGGAGTGGATGGTGAGCTGAGTGAGTTCTTTGATCTCAATGTGGGACTGAAACAGGGGTGTGTGATGTCTCCATGGCTGTTTAATATATATATGGATGGGGTTGTAAAGGAGGTGCAATGTAGGGCAGTGGATGTGGGGCTGGCCCTAATGAATGAGGGTGAGATTTGGAAGCTTCCTGTGTTGCTGTTTGCTGATGATACAGTATTGTTGAGTGAAGATGAATGGGAGCTGCAAGGTTTGGTGAATGAATTTGGGACAGTGTGTAGGAGGAGGAAGCTGAAAGTTAATGTAAACAAAAGTAAAGTTATGGTGTTTGAGAGGAATGAAGTCACAGAGTGTGCAGTGAGGTTGGTTGGTGAGGATATGGAGAATGTGAGTGCATTCAAGTACTTGGGTAGTGTGATGAGTAAGGATGGAACTTTGGGCGATGAAGTACGTGAAAGGGTACAGCAGGGAAGGAAGGTTGTTGGTACACTGAAAGCAGTGATGAGAAATAGGGAGGTGAGTATGGAAGTTAAGAAGTCACTGCATGATGGTATTGTGATCCCTACCCTGACATATGGAAGCGAGGCGTGGACCTTGCAAGAGGGGAACAAGTCAAGAGTGAGAGCAGTGGAAATGAGTTACTTGAGAGGAGCATGTGGAGTGACGTGGAGGGACAGGTTGACGAATGAAGAAGTGAAGGAACGTTGTGGGGTAGATGTGGATGTGGTTGAGAAGATTAGGAGAAATACACTGAGGTGGTTTGGACATGTGGAGGGAATGGAGAATGAAAGACTGACTAAGAGGGTGTATGTAGGTGAGGTGGAGGGAGGGAGAGGGAGGGGTAGACCGAGGATGAGGTGGAGGGATGGAGTTGAGAGGTATATGAGGGAGGGGGGGTTGGGGGGAGGGTAGTCAAATGGTGGGTGACAGAGTGACTTGGAGGCGTTTTGTCTGCGGCCACCCTTTGCGGGATTAGGGCGTCGGGCTATAGATAGATAGAATATAGGAATCTGGCTATATCTATCTATCTATCTATCTATCTATCTATATATATGTGTGTGTGTGTGTGTGTGTGTGTATACCGTATCTACCTATCTATCTATCTATCTATATAATACACACACACACACACACACACACACACACACACACACACACACCGCTCGCAAGCTCAGTGGTAACATTCTCGCTTGCAATCTGAGAGACGGGAGTTCGCGCCTCGCTCAGGTTGCTAAAAGTTTCACTGACGAAGTGGGTGGTTATTGTCCCCCTTGAGCAAGGGGACGGGTGTGTGCATGTGTGAAGGTCACAGCCTTGCCCTTAGATCAGACAATATGAGCTCTCAGCTCCCTTCCGGGAGGGTAAAAGCTGACAATCACGACTATCAAGTGATCCTGACCTACCCGGTGAATTACACACACACACACACACACACACACACACACACACATAGGGGCACACACAGAACGCTTTCCTCTGACAAGTTTTCACAGTTCAAGGTTATGTTTTGTCAGATGTGGCCTTGATTTTTTGACAAAAGCTTAATACAATATACAGTACCGGTACCAGCACATAATACGAAATGAAGGTCGTTCTGTAAGAAACATTGTACAGTAGTCTTGGTTTCATGTTTTTGTTCCATTCGTGAGATATGTAAAATTTTCTTCCATTTATTTGCTACTTTCAGGACCATAATCTTTGAACGTTTTTCGCTCACATGTTCCTTTGATGGCATTCAGTCATTATTCCAAATAAGTTGGAAATTCAGTCAAATTTTCACGGTTTTCGTGACCCTGAACCTGGCCTGACATTGTTCACCTCACAGTTATGCACTTGTTCCACTGAACGTCCTGTCATTGGAACAAATATAGCGCAATTCTATTCAATGGATTTTCGATCACGTTGGAGGACGACAAACTGAACTACAAGTGAACCTAGCCAAAAACACAGGCTTCCTTGACAGTGATATTTATGTACCTTATCCCGCCCCGTCCCGACCACTTTCTCACCACTGGTACCCCCCAATCCCGACCAATTTTGGACCCAAATTTTTTTTGCTAAGACATTCGCTTTTGGTCAGAAACAATGGTCAGTCACGAAGAAATTGTTCCCCGGGGTCCATAATTGCCCTAAACAGGTATGCCTTGGTCACACCTGGCACCGTTTTCTCTGTAGGTGGTCTGAGCCTCCAACGTTTTCTATGGTATTATAAGTTTGGAAACCAATGAAAGTAAGTAGATATGTATTTATTACAAACATATAAACATGTGATAAAAGAGTAAATTGGATTTTATACAAAAATAGAGCTGAAATAAGCATTGTACCATCGTGCGAAACGAGCAAAATCGGGCAGACTGGTCAGGATGAATCGCTAACATTCCAGAATCATGATACATATCATTTTTTCTACTTACATAATACTTCTACAATAACATTATACCATTTTACATTTTACTGAACTGTTTTTACGTATTCACAGGCCTTTCGATAACATTTAGCGTAATGTTAGCGCTTATTTACGTAGTGAGTGAACTCGCTGTGACTGTTGTTTCAACTCGTATTGTGTTTTTTCTACTTACATAATACTTTCCTAATAACATTATACACTTTTTAACTTTAGAGAACTGTTTCGAGATAGTTTCAGGCCTTACGTAAATATTTAGCGTAATAATAGCGTATAATAACACACACGGTGAAGTCGCTATGACTGCTACTTCAACTTACAACCTATTTTTGTACTTATATAATAATTCTTCACTAACATTGCACATGTTTACACTTGATATAATTGATATCACATAATTTCAGACCTTATGATTCTACTGAGCGTCATATTATCGCGTACTTACACAGTGAGTGTTATCGCGATATCATTTGTTTCATCTTACACTAGTATTCAACTTATAAATTACCTTACTACTAACATTACAACGTTTTCCACTTTATATAATTCCTATCACATACTTACTGACCAGAATGTTCTACTGAGCATAATATTTTCGCAGATTTACACAGTGGGTGTACTCGTGACATCAATTATTACAACTTACACTATTTTTCAACTTATACGTTTTATTCATGCTAACATTACACCCGTTTCCACTTTATATTCTTGCTATCACATATTTTCTGACCAGAGTGTTATACTGAGCGTCATATTTTCGCAGATTTATACAGAGGGTGTAGTTTTCATATCACTTTGTTCAACTTACACTATTTCTCAACTTATACATTACTTTCCTGCAAGCATTACACCCGTTTCAAGTTTATATAAGACTTAGCACATACTGACTGGCCTTACCATTATACTGAGCATCATATCGCCATCCCACACAGTTTCAGTAGTGTAGGAAGTTATGGTACTCTCTGAAACATGGCTGAAGGCACAACCCAACACTGGTGGTGGGGGGGGAGGTGGAGAGCGGCGCCTTTCATCACTCGCACTTCTCTTCCCTCTCCCTTTTCCTTTACCCTTTCCCTTCCCTTTCCTTCCTTTCCCCACATCCTGGGGCTGTGTGGAGGAAGTTTGGGAATATTGTATGGTGAAAGACGTGCTGGGGAGTGGCTCCACCTCCTCTCCCCTAGGCCTATGTGCACCACGTGCTCGTGCTGCCTCCCTCACACCACTTCCCTTTCACCCCGCACTCCCACCACACCACTTTCGCCTTCCCCAGACAAAACACTAGGCCATACTTTATTTCCCTTCTCACCCCACCTTCTGATCCTCGGGGTGAGATTTTTTCCTTCCCCAACCACGAGGCAAAATCACGTCCTAAGCTGCCGTCATCGTCATCATCCTCATCCTCATCTTCATCAGAATCTCTCTCTAGGGGATGGAGAGAGGTCCATCCAGGTGTTTTGGGTGCAGGCTGGCCTTCCCTTGCCTTACGATATGTGACATACAACTTTTTTCGGGGCGAAGGGACCTCCTCATCACTGCTTGTTATTTCCTCCTCAGGCTGCACATAATCTCGATCCACCACATCATCATCAAGTGGAGAATCACTATCTCCAGTGAAGGCATCCAGGGCGGATTGTATTTCGTCATTTGAGAGACCTTTATGTGCCATGTCAGACCTGGGTCACTGCTAACAGGTGAGTGACTGAGACAAGGGTGAGTGCAGGTCACGTGGGGTCTGGGACGCTGCCTGCCTGGCGGCAGGTAGGGGAGGCTTGGGTAGGTGGCCGAATAAAAAATCTCGCACGAATTTTGAAAATTGTGGAAATTATGAACCTTGCAATTGCAGGACGTTGAAGTACGTCAACGGAATTGGCAGTGACAAAACGTGAGGACGTGGAAGTACATCAACGGGACGCCGTGGGTTATAGTGGTGCGTAAGTATTGATTTTTCCATGAAGACATCTACTTTTAGCACTACAGCAATTACTTTTGAATAACTCGGTTTGGTATGAGTTATTTACTTATTTATTTTTTCTTACGATCTACTGTTCAAGGGAGAAGGACTTAAACAGATGGAAAGAACTCATGTACCACGTGCTGTAGTATAAAAATGAGGCAGATATGTAAAGGAAGTGGGTAAAAAGAGTGGCTCGATTAACACCCATTAACCTATGGGTGTGAGACTAGCATAACATGCGTATATAAGTCGAGAGAAAGTACACCAGAAATAAGATTGTGCAAGTTCCGTCGGGTGGATGTAGATAGGATAAAATACAATGATTCTTTGACAATGTGGTGTAAGGAAGTCTGTTGATAAATAAGTGGAGATGAAAGGGTTTACTTGTTGGCGTCAAGTAGAGAGAATGGATATAGGTACCGTGGTGAAAGGGTATATACAAGTATGAGTGAGTTTGATAGTGGAAGGAGGCATGGTAGGCCAAGAAGGTATATGATTATGGTATATGAGATTATGAGAAAGAGAGGTGTGGAATTTTATGAAGGTATGAAACGAACAAGGAATCGATACGAATGGATGAAGCACGAAAACACAATACGAGGTGTCCGGCACCCCGTTTTAAATTTGGTAGTTAAAGAAAAGCGAAAATATATGTGCAGATTATGATACCTGTGAGATGGAGTCAAGAATTAGAAGGCTCTAATGATTTCTGACTTTGTTTCTCAATTCACTGGTTGTTGTGTTTGTAGAGCTCCCACTTTGGTGCTTTTTTCTATTATTTGAAGTTCTTATCTCACTCTAACTCTTTAGACAGGAATACAGGTAGGGATGATGATGATGATGACGATGATGATGATGGTAGTGATTCATATCTGCCCAGCTGACCTACTCTGTAAAAACTTTCTTTTTAACTACAGTATTGTTGAGCTGTTACAGATTACTTACATGTAGTCTCATGCTAATGTTTTAAATTATGTTCAGTCAAGTGAATATTTAATTGGGAAAAAGGGATTCCATCACTCATGATCTTTTATTATATGGTCAATATATTCATTGTGCTATCATAATTTTTCATGGTGTGTTGGGACAATTCAGTAAAAAAAAAAAAAAAAAAAAAAAAAATTTAGGGGCAAGTAGAATAAACCAACCATCCCTTCGTTTGTTATTTAAGATTCCCTATATCGTTGGTCTTCTGTACATGAAATACCATCCACCCGCATTTTTTTCACAATCATCTGTGTGGCAGAACCATTCCGTCCACTGTCAAGATATACTGTACTTCGTTACAGCCTTATCTGCTTAGTTCTCTCATGCGTCACTTTTTTTTTTTTTTGTTCCTTTCTTCCTCAGATTCATTCATCGTATAAGGCCATCTGTTTGGCCACCTTCTGCCTCCAATTTCATTTACATATATTATTTTTTGTCACACAGTGAGTCCACCACAATTTAGAGATTTTCGTCATACTGTAGTTTATTTCACGAATCTCAGTGGCAGAGTATGACAGTACTGCCGCACTACATTGTTTCCAAGAACTTCTTTTTAAGTAATATCTAGTACTAATCTCCGGGTACACATCAGCATTCAAGATGGAGAGATGACAGATTCTAGACCCAATAAAAGTGGACAACGGATTACTATATCTGTATTCTTCGTGTGGCCTTACCATATCAGAAAATTCTTTTCAAAATTAATCCCTCGTCGATCCTAATCTTGATCCTTCTCTCTTCATTACAGGCATCCCAGTTCCCTTTCTGAACAGTTCTATAATTCTTGTCCTCTAGCCTACTTTTCGAAATAATGTCAAACCAGTTTCAGAGTTATACAACTACTGAGAGTATTCGCTTTTGCAGTCATAGTGCATCTCGCACATGAATCACTGTTTCTTCTCCAACGCAATCTATGAAGCTCACATATATTTCTCAAAAGATCCATTCTCTCTCTCTCTTTCTCTCTCTCTCTCTCTCTCTCTCTCTCTCTCTCTCTCTCTCTCTCTCTCTCTTCTCTCTATCCGTTGTCGCCGTATTCATTTTGACACCACTGATATATTTTCGTGGAACAGTGTGAAGCCTAACACTCGCCTGCTCTCTTCTGCTGTAAACTCTTTAGTCTTTATTTTGTTATGCACGAAGACCTTAAGAAACTTAACCACATGTCTTACCTGAATTTTTTTTCCACATTACTGGCGCATTTCATTAATACCTTTCGTAAGTTTTTTTGTTTTTTGTTTTATACAATAATTTTCCGCGGGTACACAGAAAAAGAGAATTACTGGGGAAGTAATTTTCGGTTGATCGTAAACTCCTCAACTCGAAAGAAATTGTCGGGGCCATATATACCTGTCTGGGGCTCTTGTTACCAACAATTAAATAGTTCTGCACATCGGCAACTGTGCAATGGAAACTTTTTTTTTTCCTTCCAGAAAAATTCCATTCCATTGTTTGTAAACATAAAAACATAAACCACAATGATATTCATCATCCAGTATCAGGATTTCCGCCATACTGTTTATTCTCCCTGATCATCCAAGCATACATGTATTGAATAGTGGTAGCGTTCTCGCTTGCCATCTGGTAGACGGGAGTTCGCGCCTCGCTCAGGCTGCGAAAAGTTTCACTGACGAAGTGGGTGGTTACTGACCCCCTTGAGCAAGGGGACAGGTGTGTGCATGTGTCAAAGTCACAGCTTTGCCCTTAGATCGAACTATATGAGCTCTCAGCTCTCTTCCGGGAGGGTTGAAGCTGACGATCATGACCATCATGTGATCCTGACCGACCCGGTGAATTACACAAACACACACACACACACACACACACACACACACACACACACATATATATATATATATATATATATATATATATATATATATATATATATATATATAAGAGCCGCGTTGTTTGTTTTTCAATTACTCCTAAATCACGGGCCACAGATCCCCAGACACATACATATTCTGAAGGAGCGTTGAGGTGTGAATGTGGATGTGATAGGAAGCGTTATGAGGAACACACTGAGGTGGTTTGGCCATGTGGAGAGGATGGAGGGTGAAAGACTGACGAAGAGAGAGTATGTGAGTGAGGTGGAGGGGGAAAGAGGGAGGGGGAGGCCGAGGATGAGATGGAGGGATGGGGTGGAGAGGTATATGAGAGAGGGGGGTGTGAGTTGGGAGCAGGGCAGTGAAATGGCGGGGGACAGGGCGACTTGGAGGCGATTTGTTTGTGGCCACCCCAAACGGGATTGAGGCGTCTGGCAATAGATAGATAGATAGTTTCCTTCCCTGGCATCGTTTGTACCCAATTATCTCACATCTAGCCAATAAACCAGCCTTCTGGTTTATGTCTAATGTATTTTCGTTTTCAGCCAGATGTGGCACAAAGGGGATGACATGTACTCGTATTAAGGTCGGCGTGTGTAGCGTTGGTGGTGCGTGGTGTTGGATGGGTCCCTAGGGGTCAGAGTGGAGTGGCGTGGCGCCCCGAACACACCCTCTCTCGGACGCCTTCACTGCAATGTACCCTCACTTTATAGCCACCCATTCCTTTCCATTGTTTTAACTTTCGAGTAAGGCAAATGTTAAATGTATTGTGAAGATGGGAAACTGCTAAACCCACTCATCCGGAGAACTGTCATCCTTATGCTACCTAAAATGATCTGGTGGAAGCTAAAACGAGATAACAACTCGCAGCTTCATCATACTGTTTTGGAATGTTTGTAGACTATTTGATGACAGTTTTCACAGGAGTACAGGGTTCTTCAAACGACAATTAACATACTAATTCATAAGATACTGTCTGTTACAGGCAAGGATATGAGTGGTACATATTTCTTTACCGAAGGGGAAAAAAAGATTATGAAATATGCTGAAAAAATGCCAGTTACCAGCTTCACGCAAGTGTTGAAGAAGGATCACTAACCCAGTAACGTTTCTGCTTTCAGTGCTTGTGTTTATTGTGTTTATTTCCTCCTTCCATTCATGCTCACTCTGCGAAAACGTATGGGTTGTGCAGAGGACTTACAATCGATTTTCCTGCCTGTGCCAGCACCTGCCTTCCCGATCAGTGCTGGCTGGGACAAAAGGATCATGTACAGTACCTTGAAGCTGCTTGGACCCGTATCAGAGGCTTTCATCTTTTATTCCTTCCGCATAGTCCTCTGCCGTCATACAATATTCCTGATATTGGGTGTTGTTAATGAGGTCTAATACGCTAAAAAGAAAAAAGAAAAAGAATTGTTTTATTCCTTTTGGGCACTAGAAACGGGGTTATGGGTTAGATGATAAACTTCAAGGTATCACTGAGTCACAACCTGTCGCATCAGAATAAGTCACCACGTCGTGAAATATGACAGATGGAAAATGAGCGTCAAAACTAATCTTTAATATTTACAGTCACGCATAACGAAACAAATAAGTGTATAAATTAATAAAATAAATAAATACGTATCGGGATCAGTTACAACCAATGTAACCGTGACATGTATTTAACAGCAGGTAATGTAGAGTGACAAGGTTGCGTGACTAGGTAGCCTATGCTTACAAGAAATGTGTAGAAATGTGTCTTAGTTTAATGTAATGTAATATCTGTACCATAATATTAATCAAGAAACTGTCAACAATAGGTAAATATGAAAATATTGTATGCAGTTCATTTACACGCAAATAATTAGTCGTCTAAACTGCACTGATATGTTGCCAGCAATAAAGTTTGATAGGCCTCTCTCTCTCTCTCTCTCTCTCTCTCTCTCTCTCTCTCTCTCTCTCTCTCTCACACACACACACACACACGTGTGTGTGTGTGTGTGTGTGTGTGTGTGTGTGTGTGTGTGTGTGTGTGTGAAAGGCCTACCAAACTTTATTATTTGCCAACATTTTAATACAATATACACGACTATTATTTGCGAATAAGTGTACTGCATACAGTATTTTTATATTTACGTATTGTTGACAGTTTCTTGCTTAATACTATGGTATAGTATACAGTACTACCCTATATGAAACTAAGACACATTTTTACAAAAAACAAATGAATAAAAAATGTAATCCATACACCAGATCACTGTCCTCCATGCATACAAAAATCTGTAACAGCTGAACTTGAACAGCTGTAGGTTGAAGATTATGGGAAACAACTGTGGGGAAGTGAGTTCCAGAGAGATGCAGTTAGGGGAATAAAAAATTTCTGATAGGCGGTAGTTCTGCAATATGGCAGTGTGATATTCTAGTCATGAGTGCTACCAGATGCTCATGTAGCACAGGGGAAAGCATGGAGAGATGGCATAATGGAGGCAACTTGATCTGAGCATTCGCCATAAAAGTATCTGTAAAATAATGCAAGGAAGGCAACATTCCTTCTTACCTGTAGGGGAGGTAGTTTATTTGTAATGGCTGGGTTATTAATAATTCTAACAGTTTTGTTCTGAACTTTGTCTACTTATTTTAGTGCAACCTCCCCACATCCAGTCCAGAAGGGTGAGCAATATTCCATCTGAGAGTGCACATGACTTATACGTATAGCCAACTGGTCGTTAGTGAAGAAGCTACGAACTCCGTAAAATAATCCACGTTTCTTTGAGGCGGTTCAAGCAAGTGATCTGACATGAGAGGTCAGGCTGAGGTCATAGTTAGTGAAATACCGGGAATTTCAATATACAGTCTAAGACAGTAATATTAGTAATACCCCCCCTGGGGTAGGGGGGTTTTAAGAATACTCCCCCAGTATCCCTGCTTGTCCTATGAGGTGACTAAAAGGGTTGGTGGTGGGTTAGCGCCCCACCCCGTAAAAAGAACCAATTAAAAAAGCGAATAAAACGTCTCGGACCCGGACGGACCATACGTTGACGACTAAGGAACGGACAAAGGGCATTCTTAGGGTGGGAACATGGAATGTGAGAGGAGTGAATGATGAAGTAAAAGAGAGAGAGATTGTTCAGGTGCTTGAGGATGCAAAAGTGGATATATGTGGATTGACTGAAACTAAATGGCAAGGTGAAAGGGTGAGAGAATGGGAATATGGTGTAGGTATATGTGCGGGAGTCAGTGAGAATGAGAGGGCAAGAGAGGGAGTATGTCTGATGATAAGCAAGAAGTGGAAGGAGAATATAAGAGAGTATGGAACAGTGGGTGCAAGGATTGTATGGGTGAGGATGAAAGTAGGTATACAAGCATGGGCGATTGTATGTGTGTATGCTCCAACAGAGGATCGAGTGGCAAGAGTGAAAGATGAGTTATGGGCGAGAGTAGAAGCATGTATGGACAAGTTTGAGAGGAGCGAGAGAGTGCTGTTGATTGGAGACATGAATGGCAAAGTTGGGAATGTACGAGTGGGTGGAGTGGTTGGTCAGTGGGGTGTGCCAGCTGAAGTAGATGGGAATGGTAGTGCTTTGGTGGACATCTGTGCTTGTAAGGGGTTGGCAATAGCCAACACCTACTTTCGTCATAAGATGATCCACCGGTATACATGGAGAGTAATGAGGAGGATGGATGGTGAACTTGTTGAACGAAAGGCAATGATAGACTACGTGTGTGTGGATGAGTGAATGAGAAAACAAGTGTTGGATGCAAGAGTGTGGAGGGGGTGGGGAAATGGAGTCTCGGACCATCACTTAGTGATGGCCAAGGTAAAGATGCAAAGAAAGTGGTTGAGGAGGCGAAGGGGAAGACAGGAGGAAGCAGCTCCTGTGAGAAGAGTGGAGAAATTGCAAGATAGTGAGAAAATGACAGAGTATAAGAGCATAGTGGAAGAAAGATTGGAAAGGTATGAGCTAGAGCAGATGGAAGGGGTGGAAGACGTATGTAAGATATTCACGGAAGAGATAGGCGCAGCGTGTGATGCGGTTTGTGGAGTGAGGAGGAGATGCAAGGGTGTGCAAGGGACAGCATGGTGGAATGATGAGGTGAAACGAGCTGTGGAACAAAAGAAGAAGGCATATGGTGAATGGTTGGCGAGCAGAGGTAGGGGAGAAGATGAGAGAGAGAAGAGAGAGGTATATGTGAGCAGAAGGGAGGTTAGGAGACTGGTGAAGGAGAGTAAGAAGAAAGTGGATGAAGAGTTTGAGAGGAATCTGAGTGTGAAATGGAGGGAGAGTAAGAAATTGTTTTGGAAGGAGGTAAAGAACGTAAGGCAGTGTGAAAGGGGAAGTAATAGGGGAGTGAAAGATAGGAATAATAGATTGTTGGTGGAGAAGAGAGAGAAATTGAGGAGATGGAAGGAGCACTTCGAGGATTTGTTGAATGTAGAGAGTGAGAGCAGTGTGAGTATAAGTGGTTGGGGAATGGCTGGGAGAAGAAGAGATGAGAGGAGGGAGGGAGAGATCAGTAGCGCGGAGGAAGTGGAAGCGATGAAGAAGATTAAGCTGGGAAAGGCCCCAGGAATTGATGGAGTGTGTGGTGAAATGCTTAGGTATGGGGGTGAGATTGTTGTGGAGTGGATATGGAAGTTGTGTAGATTGGCTTGGGAAGAGGGAAGGGTTCCAGAGGGCTGGAAATCAGGTATAATTGTTCCTCTGTACAAAGGAAAAGGGGAGAGAGAAGTATGTGGTAACCATAGGGGTATTTGCCTTCTTAGTGTGACTGGTAAAATATATGGTAGAATACTCATTTATAGGGTTAGGCATATGACAGAGGAGCTAGTTGGAGAAGAACAAGGGGGATTTAGGAAGGGAAAAGGGTGTGTAGATCATATATTTGTTCTAAGATGTTTAGTGGAGAAGTATCTAGAGAAGGGAAGGAAAGTATATGCTGCCTTCATGGACTTGGAGAAAGCTTATGACAGAATAGATAGGCAAGGTATGTGGAAGGTATTAAGAATATATGGACTGGAGGGGAAATTGTTGAGTGCTGTGAAGAGTATGTACGAGGGAGCTAGGGCTACGGTGGGAGTGGATGGTGAGCTGAGTGAGTTCTTTGATCTCAATGTGGGACTGAAACAGGGGTGTGTGATGTCTCCATGGCTGTTTAATATATATATGGATGGGGTTGTAAAGGAGGTGCAAGGTAGGGTAGTAGATGTGGGGCTGGCCCTAATGAATGAGGGTGAGATTTGGACGCTTCCTGTGTTGCTGTTTGCTGATGAAACAGTATTGTTGAGTGAAGATGAATGGGAGTTGCAAGGTTTCGTGAATGAATTTGGGACAGTGTGTAGGAGGAGGAAGCTGAAAGTTAATGTAAACAAAAGTAAAGTTATGGTGTTTGAGAGGAATGAAGTCACAGAGTGTGCAGTGAGTTTGGATGGTGAGGATATGGAGAATGTGAGTGCATTCAAGTACTTGGGTAGTGTGATGAGTAAGGATGGAACTTTGGGGGATGAAGTACGTGAAAGGGTACAGCAGGGAAGGAAGGTTGTTGGTACACTGAAAGCAGTGATGAGAAATATGGAGGTGAGTATGGAAGTTAAGAAGTCACTGCATGATGGTATTGTCATCCCTACCCTGACGTATGGAAGCGAGGCGTGGACCTTGCAAGAGGGGAACAAGTCAAGAGTGAGAGCAGTGGAAATGAGTTACTTGAGAGGAGCATGTGGAGTGACGTGGAGGGACAGGTTGACGAATGAAGAAGTGAAGGAACGTTGTGGGGTAGATGTGGATGTGGTTGAGAAGATTAGGAGAAATACACTGAGGTGGTTTGGACATGTGGAGAGAATGGAGAATGAAAGACTGACTAAGAGGGTGTATGTAGGTGAGGTGGAGGGAGGGAGAGGGAGGGGTAGACCGAGGATGAGGTGGAGGGATGGAGTTGAGAGGTATTTGAGGGAGTGGGGGGGTTGGGGGGAGGGTAGTCAAATGGTGGGTGACAGAGTGACTTGGAGGCGTTTTGTCTGCGGCCACCCTTTGCGGGATTAGGGCGTCGGGCTATAGATAGATAGAATATAGGAATCTGGCTATATCTATCTATCTATCTATATATATATATATATATATATATATATATATATATATATATATATCTGTGTGTGTGTGTGTGTGTGTATACCGTATCTATGTAACTATCTATCTATCTATGTATATAATACACACACACACACACACACACACACACACACACACACCGCTCGAAAGCTCAGTGGTAACATTCTCGCTTGCTATCTGATAGACGGGAATTCGCGCCTCGCTCAGGTTGCTAAAAGTTTGACTAACGAAGTGGGTGGTTACTGTCCCCCTTGAGCAAGGGGACGGGTGTGTGCATGTGTGAAGGTCACAGCCTTGCCCTTAGATCAGACAATATGAGCTCTCAGCTCCCTTCCGGGAGGGTAAAAGCTGACAATCACGACTATCAAGTGATCCTGACCTACCCGATGAATTACACACACACACACACACACACACACACACACACATACTCACACACACACATAGGGGCACACACAGAACGCTTTCCTCTGACAAGTTTTCACAGTTGAAGGTTATGTTTTGTCAGATGTGGCCTTGATTTTTTGACAAAAGCTTAATACAATATACAGTACCGGTACCAGCACATAATACGAAATGAAGGTCGTTCTGTAAGAAACATTGTACAGTAGTCTTGGTTTCATGTTTTTGTTCTATTCGTGAGATATGTAAAATTTTCTTCCATTTATTTGATACTTTCATTACCATAATCTTTGAACGTTTTTCGCTCACATGTTCCTTTGATGGCATTCAGTCATTATTCCAAATAAGTTGGAAATTCAGTCAAATTTTCACGGTTTTCGTGACCCTGACCCTGGCCTGACATTGTTCGCCTCACAGTTAGGCACTTGTTCCACTGAACGTCCTGTCATTAGAACAAATATAGCGCAATTCTATTCAATGGATTTTCGATCACGTTGGAGGACGACAAACTGAACTACAAGTGAACCTAGCCAAAAACACAGGCTTCCTTGACAGAGATATTTATGTACCTTATCCTGCCCCGTCCCGACCACTTTCTCACCAATAGTACTCCCCAATCCCGACCATTTTTGGACCCAAATTTTTTTTGCTAAGGCTTTCGCTTTTGGTCAGAAACAATGGTCAGTCACGAAGAAATTGTTCCCCGGGGTCCAAAATAGCCCTAAACAGGTATGCCTTGGTCACACCTGGCACCGTGTTCTCTGTAGGTGGTGGGAGCCTCTAACGTTTTCTATGGTATTGTAAGTCTGGAAACCAATGAAAGTAAGTAGATATGTATTTATTACAAACATAGAAACATGTGATAAAAGAGTAAATTGGATTTTATACAAAAATAGAGCTGAAATAAGCATTGGACCATCGAGCGAAACGAGCAAAATCGGGCAGACTGGTGAGGATGAATCGCTAACATTACAGAATCATGATACATATCATTTTTTCTACTTACATAATACTTCTACAATAACATTATGCCATTTTACATTTTATTGAACTGTTTTTACGTATTCACAGGCCTTTCGATAACATTTAGCGTAATGTTAGCGCTTATTTACGTAGTGAGTGAACTCGCTGTGACTGTTGTTTCAACTCGTATTGTGTTTTTTCTACTTACATAATACTTTCCTAATAACATTATACACTTTTCAACTTTAGAGAACTGTTTTGAGATAGTTTCAAGCCTTACGTAAATATTTAGCGTAATAATAGCGTATAATAACACACACGGTGAAGTCGCTATGACTACTATTTCAACTTACAACCTATTTTTGTACTTATATAATAATTCTCCACTAACATTGCACATGTTTACACTTGATATAATTGATATCACATAATTTCAGACCTTACGATTCTACTGAGCGTCATATTATCGCGTACTTACACAGTGAGTGTTATCGCGATATCATTTGTTTCATCTTACACTAGTATTCAACTTATGAATTACCTTACTACTAACATTACAACCTTTTCCACTTTATATAATTCCTATCACATACTTACTGACCAGAATGCTCTACTGAGCGTAATATTTTCGCAGATTTACACAGTGGGTGTACTCGTGACATCAATTATTACAACTTACACTATTTTTCAACTTATACATTTTATTCATGCTAACATTACACCCGTTTCCACTTTATATTCTTGCTATCACATATTTACTGACCAGAGTGTTATACTGAGCATCATATTTTCGCAGATTTATACAGTGGGTGTACTTTTCATATCACTTCGTTCAACTTACACTATTTCTCAACTTATACATTACTTTCCTGCAAGCATTACACCCGTTTCAAGTTTATATAAGACTTAGCACATACTGACTGGCCTTACCATTATACTGAGCGTCATATCGCCATCCCACACAGTTTCAGTAGTGCAGGAAGTTATGGTACTCTCTGAAACATGGCTGAAGGCACAACGCAACATTAGTGGTGGTGGGGGAGGTGGAGAGCGGTGCCTTTCATCACTCGCACTTCTCTTCCCTCTCCCTTTTCCTTTACCCTTTCCCTTCCCTTTCCTTCCTTTCCCCACATCCTGGGGCTGTGTGGAGGAAGTTTGGGATTATTGTATGGCGAAAGACGTGCTGGGGAGTGGCTCCACCTCCTCTCCCCTAGGCCTACGTGCACCACGTGCTCGTGCTGCCTCCCTCACACCACTTCCCTTTCACCCCACACTCCCACCACACCACTTTCGCCTTCCCCAGACAAAACACTAGGCCATACTTTATTTGCCTTCTCGCCCCACCTTCTGATCCTCGGGGTGAGATTTTCTCCTTCCTCAACCACGAGGCAACATCATGTCCTAAGCCGCCGTCATCATCATCGTCCTCATCCTCGTCCTCATCAGAATCTCTCTCTAGGGGATGGAGAGAGGTCCATGCAGGTGTTTTGGGTGCAGGCTGGCCTTCCCTTGCCTTACGATACGTGACATACCGCTTTTTTCGGGGCGAAGGGACCTCCTCATCACTGCTTGTTATTTCCTCCTCAGGCTGCACATAATCTCGATCCACCACATCATCATCAAGTGGAGAATCACTATCTCCAGTGAAGGCATCCAGGGCTGATTGTATTTCGTTGTCTGAGAGACCTTTACGCGCCATGTCAGACCTGGGTCACTGCTAACAGGTGAGTGACCGAGACAAGGGTGAGTGCAGGTCACGCGGGGTCTGGGACGCTGCCCGCCTGGCGGCAGGTAGGGGAGGCTTGGGTAGGTGGGCGAATCGAAAATCTCGCACGAATTTTGAAAATTGTGGAAATTATGAACCTTGCATTTGCAGGACGTTGAAGTACGTCAACGGGATTGGCAGTGACAAAATGTGAGGACGTGGAAGTACGTCAACGGGACGCTGCGGGTTATAGTGGTGCGTAAGTATTGATTTTTCCATGAAGACTTCTTCTTTTAGCACTGCAGCAATTAATTTTGAATAACTCGGTTTGGTATGAGTTATTTACTTATTTATTTTTTCTTGCGATCTACTGTTCAAGGGAGAAGGACTTAATCAGATGGAAAGAACTCATGTACCACGTGCTGTAGTATAAAAATGAGGCAGATATGTAAAGGAAGTGGGTAAAAAGAGTGGCTCGATTAACACCCATTAACCTATGGGTGTGAGACTAGCATGACATGCGTATATAAGTCGAGAGAAAGTACACCAGAAATAAGATTGTGCAAGTTCCGTCGGGTGGATGTAGATAGGCTAAAATACAATGATTCTTTGACAATGTGGTGTAAGGAAGTCTGTTGATAAATGAGTGGAGATGAAAGGGTTTACTTGTTGGGGTCAAGTAGAGAGAATGGATATAGGTACCGTGGTGAAAGGGTATATACAAGTATGAGTGAGTTTGATAGTGGAAGGAGGCATGGTAGGCCAAGAAGGTATATCAATATGGTATATGAGATTATGAGAAAGAGAGGTGTGGAATTTTATGAAGGTATGAAACGAACAAGGAATCGATACGAATGGATGACGCACGAAAGCACAATACGAGGTGTCCGGCACCCCGTTTTAAATTTGGTAGTTAAAGAAAAGCGAAAATATATGTGCAGATGATGATGCCTGTGAGATGGAGTCAAGAATTCGAAGGCTCTAATGATTTCTGACTTTGTTTCTCAATTCACTGGTTGTTGTGTTTGTAGAGCTCCCACTTTGGTGCTTTTTTCTATTATTTGAAGTTCTTATCTCACCCTAACTCTTTAGAAAGGGATACAGGTAGCGATGATGATGATGATGATGATGATGATGATGATGATGATGATGACGATGATGATGATGATAGTGATTCATATCTGCCCATCTGACCTACTCTGTAAAAACTTTCTTTTTAACTACAGTATTGTTGAGCTGTTACAGATTACTTACGTGTAGTCTCATGCTACTTTTTTAAATTATGTTCAGTTAATTGAATATTTAGTTGGGAAAAAGAGATTCCATCACTCATGATCTTTTATTATATGGTCAATATATTCATTGTGCTATCATAATTTTTCATGGTGTATTGGGACAATTCAGTAAAAAAAAAAACAAAAAAAACACTATTTAGGGGCAAGTAGAATAAACCAACCATCCCTTCGTTTGTTATTTGAGATTCCCAATATCGTTGGTCTTCTGTACATGAAATACCATCCACCCGCATTTTTTTCACAATCATCTGTGTGGCAGAACCATTCCGTCTACTGTCAAGATATACTGCAGTTCGTTACAGCCTTATCTGCCTAGTTCTCTAATGCGTCACTTTTTTTTTTTTTTGTTCCTTTCTTTCTCAGATTCATTCATCGTATAAGGCCATCTGTTTGGCCAGCTTCTGCCTCCAATTTCATTTACATATATTATTTTTTGTCACACATTAGTGAGTCCACCACAATTTAGAGATTTTCGTCATACTGTAGTTTATTTCACGAATCTCAATGGCAGAGTATGACAGTACTGCCGCACTACATTGTTTCCAAGAACTTCTTTTTAAGTAATATCTAGTACTAATCTCCTGGTACACATCAGCATTCAAGATGGAGAGATGACAGATTCTAGACCCAATAAAAGTGGACAACGCATTACTATATCTGTTTTCTTCGTGTGGCCTTATCATATCAGAAAATTCTTTTCAAAATTAATCCCTCGTCGATCCTAACCTTGATCCTTCTCTCTTCATTACAGGCATCCCAGTTCCATTTCTGAACAGTTCTATAATTCTTGTCCTCTATTTAGCCTACATTTCGAAATAATGTCAAACCAGCTTCAGAGTTATACAACTACTGAGAATATTTGCTTTTGCAGTCATAGTGCATCTCGCACATGAATCACTGTTTCTTCTCCAACGCAATCTATAAAGCTCACATATATTTCTCAAAAGATCCATTCTCTCTCTCTCTCTCTCTCTCTCTCTATCCGTTGTCGCCGTATTCATTTTGACACCACTGATATATTTTCGTGGAACAGTGTGAAGCCTAACACTCGCCTGCTCTCTTCTGTTGTAAACTCGTTAGTCTTTATTTTGTTATGCACGAAGACTTTAAGATACTTAACAACAAGTCTTACCTGAATTTTTTTTCCACATCCCTGGCGCATTTCATTAATACCTTTCGTAAGTTTTTTTGTTTTTTGTTTTTTACAATAATTTTCCGCTGGTAGACAGAAAAAGAGAATTACTGGGGAAGTAATTTTCGGTTGATCGTAAACTCCTCAACTCGAAAGAAATTGTCGGGGCCATATATACCTGTCTGGGGCTCTTGTTACCAACAATTAAATAGTTCTGCACATCGGCAACTGTGCAATGGAAACTTTTTTTTTTCCTTCCAGAAAAATTCCATTCCATTGTTTGTAAACATAAAAACATAAACCACAATGATATTCATCATCTAGTATCAGCATTTCCGCCATTCTGTTTATTCTCCCTCATCATCCAAACATACACGTATTGAATAGTCTCGGAAACGTAACATACCTTTGTTACCAACAGTGATAATGAAGTTTCATTTTAAATATCCATGAACTATTAAACATGTTTCATTTCATTACATGAGCTATTTACTGTATTTTAAAATATTTGTTATATTCCATGCACTCGTACTGCCATCCACAGTCTCTCCCTGCTGATTTAGTCAAGCATATCTTTCCAGTATCATAAATGCCACAAGCGTCTTCGTATTGAAATGAATTATACACATAGACAGAGAAACGTAGTTTATCTGGAAGATAAGACAATTTCTTCCTGACTTAGACCATCCATAGGGAAGTCTTACCCCCCCCCCGAAAAATAAATTCCATATGTGGGTATAATTTTTCCATTTGAACGAATCACGATATTGTAATATCAGGATACAACTTCGAAAGCTTTTACTCTAACCTGAGTCACTTTCGTTAGTCTGGTCTTGTGGCGCTTCCTGATGCCCAAACCTAGTTGTATTTATAAAACAATACTTTTCATCGAATGTGTACAGTAATTTATTCTGTAGTATAATAACATTCAGGTTCTTACAACTTTCAGTTGAAAAAAACTATGAATCAAACCGACATAAAATACAAGAGTCGTCCCGACCAAGAGAAAATTTGGAACCATCATGGAGATTCAGTGTCTTCATTCACTCTTGGTTGAATAAAATCGTCTGGAGTCAGACTGAATAAAATACAAGAGAAAACGCAAATATGACTGTTTGGATATTTTCCAGTTTTTCTTCCGTACACGTCGATTGTATTTCTCATTTCTTGTGACAGATCTTTGATTTTTCTTCTTGCTTAGGAAGGACCTATCGTAATGATGAGGCAAGAACTAATCCCCTCTAACCATTTCACTAAAATTACCATTTCAGTGTTTTATTTATGCAGTCCCAAGACGATTTTCCTCAGACGATCTATCGACGTGGAGGGGTTAAGTTGTACCTTCTGGCTATGCTATGCTAACAGATCTCAAATTTATAATGAGGGTTGATAATATTTAATAATCATCTGAATACTATCTGTACGTGCAAAGATTTCTTTCCGGAAACAGAAGACAATGCAGTGTTGGTGTAAACATACAGGGCTTTTTCCAGCTCTGTACAACCAGTCACATGCATCAGCTGCTAAAGAGATTTTTGCCCATGGCAGAAAGTGCAGGCGGGATCGAGGCTGCTGGTAGTCCCACAATTTATGATCCTTGACTCAGTAAAAAAAAAAAAAAAAAAAAAATCTCCTCCGTCATTCGGGAATTCGCGAGCTTCATAACCGTCTTGGGGGACCTGGCCTCGTCTAGTAAACTCTCTCACCAGCCAGCGAGCATTGCCAACGTTTGTGCACATTCTCACATACTACTGACCGCTCTACCACCACCACTGCTTCACCCCTCCACCACATATAAGCTTATGTCACCAAGATTCTATCATCCAATGTATTAACGTTATCACCGTTAATGTTTTTCGAAAAGACGCCACCTTTTACATGTCCTGGAAGGCAGAGTACTCTAAGCCATCCAGAGTATGTATGATGGAGCAAAAGCAGGTATGAGACTAGACAGCCCGTTAGGTGAGAGGTTCAGCTTCATCGCTGCCATGTCCCTGTCGCTGTGTCGTGACCCTGTCACTGCTCAAAGTGTATATCGATGAAGAAACGAGAGCGATGAAAGTGAGAACATTTAGTAGGGGGCTCGTTCTGCATAAAGAATACACTGTATGGGACCTGTCTGTACCTCCGTTTACAAGTGATAAAGCTGTAGCAATACCAGATGAAGAGAGGAAGTTCCAGAATCTGTCTTTTCCAGAATCTGTTGGGGAAATTTGGTTGTGTGCCTGAAATAAAAAATTTTTGAAGTAACCCTAGAGAATATCCAAGTGATAGTGTTTGAAAAAGGCACAAAGAGAAATGTAGATGTAGCTTAGGAATATATGACAGAGATGCAAGATGAAAAGCTTAAGTAGGCAGTTTTGTTATCGAGAGTGGTAAGATTGTCGATGAACTGAAGGAAAGTCACAACGACGTCGAGAGCAGTGACAAGAAATAGGCATGTAGGCGTAGGACTAAAGAAAGGTTCCCAAGACAGTATACTGTATTCCAACACTGAGTGCGCGCATTATTTCTGAAGAGCGACTGATGTTTGTGCGACGTGAGACAATGGTGAAAGCTTTTGAATCAGGTTGCCTCAGCATTGCCTGTGGAGTGACATGCAGGGATAGGTAAATATATGATATTATTTGTTAGGAATGAAGTGTAGATTTCTATGTAGTGGGATAGCAGGGAAATACTCCGCTGTAGCTTTAACCTTACAAAGCAAAAAGGATGTGAGAGATTAAATAGGAGAGTGTTTGCGGGTGGGGTAGGTAGTAGAAGAGGAGGAGGAGGAAGTTAATGTTGGAGTGTATATGAGGGTGGGTGCTATGTCGTGGAAAGAAGTGTCATTAATCCCTTGACTAAGATTTTATTCAGCATATGAAAGCGCCCATGTAGTGATGGTGTCAATGAAAACTGTATCTACCACATGAGCAAAAGAATCTCTACCGACCATGTATTCATCTGAAGGCAGTAATAATAATACATTATTTTAAGTACGTCAACGTATTGAAAGAATTAATGAATGTAAACAGAAATGCCTAAATATCTTTAGTTCGAGGATACTTTTTGATTCAGTAAATCTGTGACCAAAGAGAAAGGAAAATATCCGTAACCTTACTGTCAATCATTCGTAACCAGCACATAACAAGTCTGCAGTTTGTAACATTCGATTTCCTGTGTGTTACTGATCATTTTCTGACACACTGTTTTGCTAAGGACATATTGTCTGCATTAAAGACGTCTAGCCATGGATGAGGTGGCTCAGTGGATAATCACGGAAGCAATTGCTATAAAGGGAAGGCGCACGTTCAGAATGGCGTCCTGTACATAAGGCATGAGGACGCGCACACCCAGACACTTGCGAAGCCCAGCTTTAAGCATTCAAATGAAAAAGACCCTTACTACTGGAGTGAAAAGCTAGTTGCAAAGACCCGTTAATCTTCGCAGGAACTTCGAAATCGGGTCGCAAAACTATTGATTTTGTTCTTTTGTCTTTCTTCATCAGTCACAATTTGTACACGAAAAGCTGTACATGGGCCTATTCTGAACAATAGTTAGGCCTATAACCTAAAATAGACATTTCTATACAGTATATAATTACTGTTAGCATGGAGGGACAAAAAAATTACAGAAACAAAAGATATAAATAGCGTAGAAACATGAGAGCATTTGGGATGGGAGGACACTGAGTTTTATATTCATTGCTACATTCCACCAACAAAAATCGTTTTGTAAATATTATCCTGAGAGAAATAATGGGTATAGAAATTTGAATCCTCTCCAGTCCCAGATACTGTCTTGTGTCGGTACGTTTTCCATCCCTCTTATCTTAACAATCATTATGATATATAATTTTTGTTTTCTGCAAAACAGAGACGCAGTTAAATTCACCTGCTGGAAATATAACTTCTTTTCCGTTATCTTGTTTAATGAAAACTATTATAATGTATTATACTGACTTGAAATAAAGTGAGCATTTTCTTAATGTGGCTCATTATATAATAATTTTAAACTTGGTTATAAAGACTTACACAGTGACACACAATGACCTACAAAGCAACACTAGTTTCATACAAGAAGATGGAAATTTTCGTTGCAATATGCTAACTACTGAAGAATCGGACACAGATGTTTAAAGCATATCATTGATCTCTCTCTCTCTCTCTCTCTCTCTCTCTCTCTCTCTCTCTCTCTCTCTCTCTCTCATTCTCTAATTATAAATATGCAACTATATGTATGTGCAAATATATCTGTATAGACGGATATTATCTATCTGTCTATATGTGCATAAATACACATATGTGCACACACACAACCGCTCGCTGGTTCAGTGGTAGCGTTCTCGCTTGCCATCTGGTAGACGGGAGTTCGCGCCTCGCTCAGGCTGCGAAAAGTTTCACTGACGAAGTGGGTGGTTACTGACCCCCTCGAGCAAGGGGACGGGTGTGTGCATGTGTGAAGGTCACAGCCTTGCCCTTAGATCAAACTATATGAGCTCTCAGCTCTCTTCCGGGAGGGTTAAAGCTGACGATCATGACCATCATGTGATCCTGACCGACCCGGTGAATTACACACACACACACACACACATATATATATATATATATATATATATATATATATATATATATATATATATAAGAGCCGCGTTGTTTGTTTTTCAATTACTCCCAAATCACGGGCCAGAGATCCCCAGACACATATTCTGAATCAGGGTGACCCAGGGATGGTTTTAGGGGGGCGAAAATTCAGATCTGGATCATTCGAGGTTAACAATAGCGTGTTCGCCTTTTCGAAAGGGCAACGCCGGGTACCCTTGCAGCCCAGTTTTTGGCATGGAGACTCACATGACCTCCAGTTCGGACACAGGCTACGTGAAGTTGAACTCCAAGGTCATTTGCGGTCACCAGTTGGAGGTCATTTGAGGTTACTGGAAATAGTAAGCACGTGCAGAAAAATACTGTGCATTAGTCCCCGAAAGCAGAAAAGGAAAGTTCCTGGACCTCTTATAATGCATCTCCATAAGCGTAAGAGGTACCGGTACATGGTCTTTCTGGAGCAGAAAGAAGGATTGAACTAGAAGAGGCGTTCACCTCGGCCTGGCAACACAGGGCTCCCCTGCTGGTACACACACACACACACTCACACACACACACACACACACACACATATATATATATATATATATATATATATATATATATATATATATATATATATATATATATATATATATATATATTTACATGTATACAGTATTTGTATATACCCCCTGGGGGTAGGGGGTTTCAAGAATACTCCCCCAGTATCCCTGCTTGTCGTACAGAGGCGACTAAAAGGGTTGGTGGTGGGTTAGTGCCCCACCCGTAAAAAGAACTAACTAAAAAGCAAATAACGCGCCTCGGACCCGGACGGACCATACGTTGACGACTAAGGAACGGACAAAGGACATTCTGAGAGTAGGAACGTGGAATGTGAGAGGAGTGAATGATGAAGTGAAAGAGAGAGAGATTGTCCAGGTGCTTGAGGATGCAAAAGTGGATATATGTGGATTGACTGAAACTAAATGGCAAGGTGAAAGGGTGAGAGAATGGGAATACGGTGTAGGTATATGTGCGGGAGTCAGTGAGAATGAGAGGGCAAGAGAGGGAGTATGTCTGATGATAAGCAAGAAGTGGAAGGAGAATATAAGAGAGTATGGAACAGTGGGTGCAAGGATTGTATGGGTGAGGATGAAAGTAGGTATACAAGCATGGGCGATTGTATGTGTGTATGCTCCAACAGAGGATCGAGTGGCAAGAGTGAAAGATGAGTTTTGGGCGAGAGTAGAAGCATGTATGGACAAGTTTGAGAGGAGCGAGAGAGTGCTGTTGATTGGAGACATGAATGGCAAAGTCGGGAATGTACGAGTGGATGGAGTGGTTGGTCAGTGGGGTGTGCCAGCAGAAGTAGATGGGAATGGTAGTGCTTTGGTGGACATCTGTGCTGGTAAGGGGTTGGCAATAGCCAACACCTACTTTCGTCATAAGATGATCCACCGGTATACATGGAGAGTAATGAGGAGGATGGATGGTGAACTTGTTGAACGAAAGGCAATGATAGACTACGTGTGTGTGGATGAGCGAATGAGAAGACAAGTGTTGGATGCAAGGGTGTGGAGAGGGTGGGGGAATGGAGTCTCGGACCATCACTTAGTGATGGCCAAGGTAGAACTGCAAAGAAAGTGGTTGAGGAGGCGAAGGGGAAGACAGGAGGAAACAGCTCCTGTGAGAAGAGTGGAGAAATTGCAAGATAGTGAGAAGAGGACAGAGTATAAGAGCATAGTGGAAGAAAGATTGGGAAGGTATGAGCTAGAGCAGATGGAAGGGGTGGAAGACGTATGTAAGATATTCACGGAAGAGATAAGCGCAGCGTGTGAGGTGGTTTGTGGAGTGAGGAGGAGATGCAAGGGTGTGCAAGGGACAGCATGGTGGAATGATGAGGTGAAACGAGCTGTGGAACAAAAGAATAAGGCATATGGTGAATGGTTGGCGAGTAGAGGTAGGGGAGAAGATGAGAGAGAGAAGAGAGAGGTATATGTGAGCAGGAGAAGGGAGGTTAAGAGACTGGTGAAGGAGAGTAAGAAGAAAGTGGATGAAGAGTTTGGGAGGAATCTGAGTGTGAAATGGAGGGAGAGTAAGAAATTGTTTTGGAAGGAGGTAAAGAAAGTAAGGATGTGTGAAAGGGGAAATAGTAGGGGAGTGAAAGATAGGAATAATAGATTGTTGGTAGAGAAGAGAGAGAAATTGAGGAGATGGAAGGAGCACTTTGAGGATTTGTTGAATGTAGAGAGTGAGAGCAGTGTGAGTATAAGTGGTTGGGGAATGGCTGGGAGAAGAAGAGATGAGAGGAGGGAGGAAGAGATCAGTAGGTCGGAAGTAGTGGAAGCGATGAAGAAGATTAAGCTGGGAAAGGCCCCAGGAATTGATGGAGTATGTGGTGAAATGCTTAGGTATGGGGGTGAGATTGTTGTGGAGTGGATATGGAAGTTGTGTAGATTGGCTTGGGAAGAGGGAAGGGTTCCAGAGGACTGGAAATCAGGTATAATTGTTCCTCTGTACAAAGGAAAAAGGGGAGAGAGAAGTATGTGGTAACCATAGGGGTATTTGCCTTCTTAGTGTGACTGGTAAAATATATGGTAGAATACTCATTGATAGGGTTAGGCATATGACAGAGGAGCTAGTTGGAGAAGAACAAGGGGGATTTAGGAAGGGAAAAGGGTGTGTAGATCAGATATTTGTTCTAAGATGTTTAGTGGAGAAGTATCTAGAGAAGGAAGGAAAGTGTACGCTGCCTTCATGGACTTGGAGAAAGCTTATGACAGAATAGATAGGAAAGGTATGTGGAAGGTATTAAGAATATATGGAGTGGAGGGGAAATTGTTGAGTGCTGTGAAGAGTATGTACGAGGGAGCTAGGGCTACGGTGCGAGTGGATGGTGAGCTGAGTGAGTTCTTTGATCTCAATGTGGGACTGAAACAGGGGTGTGTAATGTCTCCATGGCTGTTTAATATATATATGGATGGGGTCGTAAAGGAGGTACAAGGTAGGGCAGTGGATGTGGGGGTGGCCCTAACGAATGAGGGTGAGATTTGGAAGCTTCCGGTGTTGCTGTTTGCTGATGATACAGTATTGTTGAGTGAAGATGAATGGGAGTTGCAAGGTTTGGTGAATGAATTTGGGACAGTGTGTAGGAGGAGGAAGCTGAAAGTTAATGTAAACAAAAGTAAAGTTATGGTGTTTGAGAGGAATGAAGTCACAGAGTGTGCAGTGAGGTTGGATGGTGAGGATATGGAGAATGTGAGTGCATTCAAGTACTTGGGTAGTGTGATGAGTAAGGATGGAACTTTGGGGGATGAAGTGCGTGAAAGGGTACAGCAGGGAAGGAAGGTTGTAGGCATGCTGAAAGCAGTGATGAGAAATAGGAAGTGAGTATGGAAGTTAAGAAGTCTCTGCATGATGGTATTGTGATCCCTACCCTGACGTATGGAAGCGAGGCGTGGACCTTGCAAGAGGGGAACAAGTCAAGAGTGAGAGCAGTGGAAATTAGTTACTTGAGAGGAGCATGTGGAGTGACATGGAGGGACAGGTTGACGAATGAAGAAGTGAAGGAACGTTGTGGGGTAGATGTGGATGTGGTTGAAAAGATTAGGAGAAATACACTGAGGTGGTTTGGACATGTGGAGAGGATGGAGAGTGAAAGACTGACTAAGAGGGTGTATGGGGGTGAGGTGGAGGGAGGGAGAGGGAGGGGTAGACCGAGGATGAGGTGGAGGGATGGAGTTGAGAGGTATATGAGGGAGGGGGGGGTGAGTTGGGGGGAGGGGAGTCAAATGGTGGGTGACAGAGTGACTTGGAGGCGTTTTGTCTGCGGCCACCCTTTGCGGGATTAGGGCGTCGGGCTATAGATAGATAGATAGATAGATCTGTATATCTATCTGTCTGTCTGTCTGTCTCTCTCTCTCTCTCTCTCTCTCTCCCTTTCTCTCTCCCTGTCTCTTTCTCTCTCCCTCTCTCTCTCTACATTATAATTAATATATATATATAAGCTCGCAGTATAGATAGATACTTATAATTAGGTAGATAGATCGATATGTAATACGCCTTTAAGGTCGCAATGAGCATGGAGAGAGAGAGAGAGAGAGAGAGAGAGAGAGAGAGTGATCTCATTATATATATATTTATGAGTGTGTGTGTGTGTGTGTGTATTGTCATTAGCTGCAGTTAACTCAAAATGCTGAAGGAAGAATATGATATTTCGTCGGTTCACAGACACACCTGGGGCCAATTCCCTGTCGTAACTGTGATGTGTTGTCGCAGGAAGGACAAGGTCAGCAGAGTGCAGGGTGTTCTATGTCTCGTGTTTCTGTTACCAAAACACTGCTAGGCTTATATACCGCATTTGTTACCAAAACACTGCTAGGCTTATAGCATTTGTTACCAAAACACTGCTAGGCTTATATACAGCATTTGTTACCAAAACACTGGTAGGCTTATATAAAGCATTTGTTACCAAAACACTGCTAGGCTTATATACTGCATTTGTTACAAAAACACTGGTAGGCTTATATAAAGCATTTGTTACAAAAAAACTGGTGGGATTATATACCCCATGTGTTTTAGGAGGAAGAGCAAGGAAGGAAGAGGGAACAATTTCCTATGCCAATAGTTCTTCCCGCAAAAACAAAATATCAGTGCTGTATTGTATGCTCAGTACGAGTCATCGTAGCGCCTCTTCCTCAGCTATTTATGTTGCTTACTATAGATTAGGATTCCTAGTTTATTATTCATATTGCTTTAATGTTGACGTACAATGTATCAGTAACTTGCAGGATAATACTGATTTGTTTTCAGCAGAATAAATGATCTAAGAGACGGCGTTACGAAATTTTCAAAGCCACTTAGATTACAACGAAAATATATAAGATGAAACTGGTCATAAAAAAAAAAAAAAATCCCACACCCCCTATGTATCAGATTTTTTATGAATGTCAGCTCATGCGCCATGTCACACGCAAGCACAAACGTATATGCATAGGCTATACGAATACCCAATCTTTTTACATACAACATTTATAGGGAAAAATGTCCAGTACCCAATCCAAACAAACGTTAAAAAGTGTGAGGGCATGGACACATCTCTGTCTTACACCAGAATTTACTGGGAAGTCAGATGTCCCCCCCCCCCAACACACACTCTTGACAGCGCTCTCACTGATTGAGTACAAGCCAGCAATCAGTTTGATTATCCTTGCGGGGATCCCACGGAGTACTGTAAAGTATTTTGCAATGGAAAGAAGGGGTGAGTTATAGACTTCATCATCACCTTTAGTTTTACAGTATAGGTGTCACAAATACCTATCTATCTCTCCATGTATCTGTCTGTCTATCTATCTATCTATCTGTATATACACACACATCTATCTATCGATCGATAGATAGATAGATAGATAGACAGATAGACAGATAACTGAGCTGTATGCCACCATGAGAAATAACCAACCTTTACCATGGGGGCAAAGGAACACGCGCTTTTACTGATTAGAAAAAGAAAGTCAGTGTCGATACGGTTCTGAGGAAGACATTCCAAAGCAGTTATACAGCAGGTCAAAAGTTTGACTACAGGAGGAATTATAAGCAAAGAAATGAGAGAGAGAGAGAGAGAGAGAGAGAGAGAGAGAGAGAGAGAGAGAGAGAGAGAGAGAGAGAGAGAGAGAGAGAGAACAGCATAATTATTTCTTATGAACTGAGAACAGCATAATTATTTCTTATGAACTGTTATATATGTGGTAGGTGGTGGCGACCATCATCCACTCACTTGATGTAGTGCTTCCTACTTCCTCCTTAGCCTTTATCATTCTTTTTCTGTGCCTGCCCTCATCTCTTCCTATTTCTCCCGTCTTTCCTGTCACTTCTCATTGTTTTTTTTTCCTTTAAAGGTGGCTTTACATTGAGTGACAAGCCAATGGTTTCCTGTAAGCCAAGAAACCATTTACGACGCTGGGTGGTAACCATATAACCAAATCATACGTGCTCCCTACACGTCAGCAAGTGGGTTGGTGGAGGGTTAGTGCTCCTTCCCGTAAAACAAATAACTCAGAGTCAAATGGCCACCCCTTTTGGGATTATGGCGTCTGGCAATAGATAGATAGATACATAGATAGATAGATAGAACTATTTTATATATATTTTTTTTTACTGAACTTAGAAGGCAGCCATACTACTTGCCTGTCCTACATAACCGTCGCAGCGTCAGGCTAGTATCTTTTTTCTTTTATTTCCCCTCAGAGTACTGTATAATCAACCGTTGCTCTAAAAAGTTGCTTTTATCCTCTTTTTGCTATTACTTAACTTTCTCTAAACCTAAATCGCAAGACAAGAGGTAAATAAGAGCAAAGTGAGTTTGCCCTTAAAAAGAAAAAAAGAAAGAAACAATGCAACAAGTGGTGCCAGGCACAACAAACCTCGCCCGAGAGCAGTTATTTTATTTTCAACCGTTTTCAAGTTATAGCCTTCTGAATATCTGTCCTCTTGCATTTGACTTTTCAAGGTCACTCAAGGTTAAAGGTCATTGTGCTAAATGAAAACTCAGTTTAGACATCATATATCTTGATAACAGTACATATCTCTCTTCAATCAGTTTCGAGTTATAGTCTCCTGAATATCTGTGTTTGACCTTTCAAGGTAATTTAAGGTCAAAGGTCAGGGTACCAATTAAAAACCCATATGTGCCTCCCTATATGTCGATAATAGTAAATATCAATCTTCACTCAATTTCGAGATGTAGCCCCTTGAATAACTGTCACCTTGTGTTTGACCTTTCAAGGTCGCTCAAGGTGAAACGTATAAGTGCCATATGAAAGCCCATATCGGAGTTCCTTTATGCTGATGGTGGTAAATATCTTTATCTTCAATCCGTTTCAAGTTTCAGTCCTCTGAAAATCCGTGACCTCGGCTTTGACCTTTCAGGGTCGCTCGATTACCTCCAAAATTTCGTCACTTTCTTTTGGGACCAATGTCCAAATATCCTGAAAATTTCGTGTAATTTCATCCACTCGTTTTGTCGTAATGTTGCTAATAAAGAAACAAAGAAACAAAGACCAAAAACAATATCTCGTCGGACTACTTCAGAAGCTATATTAACAGAGTATATTTTCCTTTGCCAACCTCAACGCTCACCACAGTTTCAGCCCTTCACATATCTGTACTCCCTCACGCTCATTACTTTCTCCTTAACGGATTTATGGAGCAACAAAAATCACAAGGTAGACGAATGAGCTTATTAGTACGTTGATTATAGTGTATGTAATTCCGTCTAATTTATGTCTTGAAATATACAAAATAAAACATCGATCTTCTTTCTTGATCCAGTATATGATTAGTTAATATTACTAGGTGGCAGAATGGAATAACTAGATAACGCACTATGACCACATGCAGTTTTATGCAACATTTAGTATGTTTAAATGGAACCGCAAAATAATGTGTGTATGATTCGTTAGCGTTCCGGTAGATTATTGCTCATTCCGTTTCTTGTATTTATTCTATCATATAACGTGATACAGCGTGGGACAATGTACAAATAGTTTACTAATAGTGTTGCAGCTATTCCTACGTGTTTTTTGCAAGCAAACCAGCACAACACTAGATTTCCAATCATGTTCTGCTTAGTGTGGTCAATGACGATTTACAACACATTAACATTTTTGTAGTGCGCAATACAAATGATTTCTATAACCTAAATTTTGCGCCATGTATATGTATATAATGATAGTACACTGGATAAACATACAACAGTCTATAAATGAATATGTAAGTAGGAGTGACTATGGCTCGTATCTCTGACAGGGGTAAAAAATTATCTTATTGTTTTTAATACATCAAAAACTCAGTTTTTACACCTGTCAACCCGACACAATCTTCCACAGGAGTACCCACTAATGTTTAATAATATCCAGCTCAATCCTGCATCGTCCTTGAACATGCCTGGGGTTTCATTCACTCGAGACTTATCTTGGAATGATCATATTTCATCCCTTGTAAAATCTGCTTCCAAAAAATTAGGTGTGCTGAGCCGACTCCGTACCTTCTTTACCCCTGAACAGTTGTTGACTTTATACACGGGCTTCATTAGCCCCTGTTTAGAGTACAACTCTTATGTATGGGGAGGCTCTTCGGATACAGCTCATCTCAATAGGGTAAAGTCAAAGGCCTTTCGTCACATCAACTCTCCTTCTCTTACTGGCTCCCTTCAACCTCTGTCTCTTTGCCGCACTGTTGCATCTTTATCTCTTTTCTATCGCTACTTCAATGGTCACTGCTCCTCTGAACTGTCTGTTTGCATCCCTCCACCTTTACGACGGGTGCGTAGCACCCGGATAGCAGCAAACTCTCATCCCTTTTCCGTCTAACTCTCTAATGCAAGAGTTAACTGTTACTCCCAGTCCTTCATTTATGCAGCAGGTCAACTCTGGAACTGCCTCCCTCTGTCTGTGTTTCCTACTTCCTATGATCTCCAGTCCTTCAAATGCAGTGTGTCCAGGCATCTCAGAATGAATGGATCCTGAATTTGGCTTTATTTTGTATTATTTTTGTTTTGTTTTTCCTTGGAAGGACCGGTTTGTATGCCCCTGGGCTTTGGCTCCTTCTTTCTTGCATAAAAAAAAAAAAACTATTATTATCCATTCTCTCCACATGACCATACCATCTCGGTACACCCTCTTTGATTCTGGTGTCCACAGACTTCCTCACTCCACACCTTTCACGAATCACATTATTTCGTATCCTATCCACTGTACGCCACGTACATTCCTCAGCAGTCCCATCTCCACTGCTGTCACTCTTGACTTTTCATTTTCGTGCCACACCATAGTCTCACATCCATATGTTAAAGTCGGCACGAACACTCCCTCACGTAAGCCTCGTGCAGCTGCAACACTCAAGCCTCTGTTTCTTATCAAGGCCTTCATTGCACCAGCTACTTTTCTTCCTTGTGTCACTCTACTTTCAACTTCTTTTGCACATTTTCCTCTCTTTTCTATCACTGTACCCAGGTATTTGAACTCTCTCACCAATTCCAGTCTCTCTCCATTCACTGTAGCATCACACTGGGAGCCACCTTCTCTCTCAATAACAATCACCTTACTCTTTCTTACATTTACTCTCAAGGCACGACGCTCACAGGGATAAGCAAAACTCTGCACTAGCCTGCCAAGTTCTTGTCCGGTACTTGCAAGCAGTACTGCATCATCAGCATACAAAAAATTTGAGATATTCCATCCATCACCATTCATTACCAACGCGATTCCTCTCTCCATTACTCGTGTTTTTTCTTCTCTCATCACCCCATCCATATATATATTGAACAACATGGGAACATCACACAACCTTGTCGCACGCCCACACCGATCGTGAACCATTCACTTAGATGCCCCTTAACCCTTACACATGCTTCGCTACCATCATAAAAACTCTTGACAGCACCTAGCAGCTTACCATCTACATCGTACATAGGCAAAACTCTCCACAATCCCTCTCTGTCTACATTGTCGTATGCTTTTTTCAGATCCATGAATGCCATAAACACCTTATATATATACGGGATACTGTATATATATATATATATATATATATATATATATATATATATATATATATATATATATATATATATATATATATATATATATATATATATATATATATATATATATATATATATATATATATATATATATATATATATATATATATATATATATATATATATATATATATATATAGTAGAAGTTTGTAGTCTCTAGCCGGGCATCGAACTGGGGACTCCTAGATAGGAACCAGGCACTGAAATCAATAGAAGGCGTGATAAAAGCTAATGCACTCTAATTCAACGAAGAACTAGGTATATCCATTGAGGGAAAATATGGTTCACTCTGGACCCATTTGATGACATATTTCAGATATGGTATAAGTTGATTTTGCTTAGCCCCAAGCAAAGCGACAAATGACAGAGCAGTTTCTGTCTATCCCAGGCAGTATATGAGCCTTCTCATGTGTTGGAGAAACACAGATGTTATGCTCCAACCTAACATTTACTACCATCATGTTAATTCTCAACAATATTCAAGTACCTTCCATCCACACCATACATGTGAAAAACTTTCCCAAATCCTTCTCTGTTTATCTTTTCATGCATTTTTTTTCCAGCGCATAAATGCCTTAAATACTTTTGTGTCCTTTTCGCAAGCTTTTATTTTTTCACTGTCTCATTGCAAGAGCTTGACCCACATATCCCGTCACTACTAAAACCATCCTGTTCATCAGTCACCAGACATTGTGATGCATTCTTTACCATTTATTTGATTGTTCTTCCAAGTATTTCTTCTACAAAGCTCAACAACCTTATTCTGCGATAAATTTTTTATTAACTTCCATCTCCTTTGCTTTATCGCAAAGGCAGAATCACAACCTTCCCCCACGCTACTGATACATTGCAACACATCCAAGCTTTCTAACAAATTAAGGCAATACTTCACTGCATTCTCTCCACTACACTTCATCATCTCTACAATCACCTCATCAAAGCCTGATTTTCCAGTAAAATGCTCCACGTCATTCTTGCAATACCATTTACTTAAGTGTTCTTGTATGCTTCTAACTCACGTTCCATTGCAATTTTTCCACCATTATCTCTACATACATCTCATCAACATCTGATGGCTTGCCATTCAATCAATTCAACAGCATTCATAAATTCTCCCAATGTCACATATCTGGCACCAAATAATTAGTGACTCTGGAACTTGAACATCGCCACGAAGCAGTGGTTGCATTTTACTTGTTGTACTCGAGTATTTTTTGAGCATGATACTTTTTTTTCTTTTACTTTAGTATATTCTCATCACGACACTCTTACCTGAACGCGAGAAAAATTTTATAAAAAGAAATAATACTCTATCCTAAAGACCAAAACTGAATTCTTTTAAGACCTCTGCATGTACATCACCTGGACATTCAATATCACGGACATTGGAAGCGAGTATGTTGTTGTGGGAACTTCTTCACTTTGTGTTCCCCATCGTTTCATCACCTAGAAGTGTCATCTGGTATTTGTTTTCCAGAATTATTTTGTTAATGTGCCTCCTTGAACCTAGATTTTGTGTGCCGTAACGTAAATATTTTAATTATACCGTAAGGTTTAATTTTCATTCCTAAAGTAAGTGAAGTTATTTATTTTCTTTCTGCAGCACACACACACACACACACACACACACACACACACACACACACACACACACACACACACACACACAAGAGAGAGAGAGAGAGAGAGAGAGATGATGATGATGATGATGATGATGAATACGATGATGATGATGATGATGACTAAATTTACAGAGGAAAGTTTATTATACTTAAGAGGTTTAATTCTCATTTTTATTCCGGCATTTTCTGTGCGAGGCGCTGTGAAACCAATCAGCTCTGTCTGGCCATTTTTCTACAAACTTACCAGACTGATATTTGAATTGTTGATCCAAGAAAACTGGAAGTGGAAAACTTACAAGTTAATCGTTCTTCTCCATACCCTTCCGTCGCGGATAATTTAAGCAAGCAATATGTTCGATATACGAGTTTTACGTGAAGGAAAAATGAAAAAAAAAAAAAAAAAAAAAGCCTGAAAGCATGCATAAGTAGTTTGTAAAAAAACGGAGGCAAAATTAACAATGTATTAAGTCTGATATACCTGATAACATTCCGTTTAATCGCTGCACTTCAGTGACTTGTCTTTCTGTTTGGATTTTTCTTGCCACTTTCAGTCGAATTTATTTAACTTAACTCTGACTGAATTTTAAGTTGAGAGGTTTGGTAGCTCATTCATTAACCCTTCCACCATAAGAAATCTTCCGTTAACTGAATAAAATCGTCTGGTGATTGCAGAATGAATATGAAATTGACGGCATCAGAATGAATGAGTTAAAATGATGGTTGTAAGAAAATGGAATGACAGGAAAAGGAAAGTAATTACACGACTGTCTATCGTGCACCATGAATTACAGTTAGCTCTTCAAACGGAGACCAAGAGAGAAAAAGAATGAGGCACGAATAATACACGTTCACCTGATGGGGAAAGACACACAGTAGAGTTAAACAACAGTGTCCAGGGAACCACCAGTTACGGCCTCTACATATTACTGTCTAGGCACCGTCAGATTCTTCCTTGCTTTACGTAAGACATCTCATTATATGAGTCAGAGTCAATTTCTAAGTCCTTTCAAAATTATGTATAATCTCTCTCTCTCTCTCTCTCTCTCTCTCTCTCTCTCTCTCTCTCTCTCCACACACACACACACACACACACACACACACACACACACACACACATATATATATATATATATATATATATATATATATATATATATATATATATATATATATATATATATATATATATATAATATATATATATATATATATATATAGAGAGAGAGAGAGAGAGAGAGAGAGAGAGAGAGAGAGAGAGACATCGTTTCTAAAGACTCCAGCGTGCATGCATGCGTCGACCTTGATCATCTAATGGCGGCTCTCTGTGCAGCCTCCCTATCCACGCCCTTATCCCCTGAGGTCACTCCTTTCTCAGTTTGCCTCTTGCAACCCTACCCAAGATGTTCACACATCTCACCTTCAGCACCCAACTGCCATTCCCCTCTCTGTCAACACGCCTAAACCAACTCAGTCTGCCCCTGCTCATCACAACACCATTGTATTCCGGTCTCATCCTTCTCCTCAACTATTCAGTCTCATTCCTGGCCCTTTGAAGCCTCGAATTCAAGGGCACACTACACATCCAATTTAATCATTGTCGTTTCGGTGTGTTTGAGCCTACGAATACTTTCATCATTTACCACCCAGGTCCCCTTACCATACCGGTACTGTATAACACTCCTATCACATGCCGCATACAAAGTTCCATTAGCACGAAGGGAGAGTGTCAGGAGAGGCAACAGCTCCCTGAACTTCCTTCACCCACTTCTTACCCTAGCAACAGAGCTAGCTCCAGTTCCACCTTCAACAAATAACTTGTCCTCAAATAAAAAAAACTCCTCCACACTCTCAAGAGACTCTCAAACAAGATCAGTACTTTCACGCTCACAGTTTCTACATGCTCTCCCTGACGCACCGCACACACGAAATCAGCATTATTTCGCAGTCTACCTCACATACCACTACATCTCTTTTGCACCTACTTATTTAACACTGCACAAGTTTGAGCTACTTCCCACACCCTTGTAGCAAACTGCACATGGCCACACCCTTTCTGCTTTGATAGTTCCTCCACCAGCCGTAAATATTATGAACTTTGTTTTATCCACATTTGTTCTTAAACCGCTGTGGCCATTCTGTACCTCCATTTCCAAAATCTTTCCTCTGCCTTCCTTTCACTCTCTGCAATCACCATCAAGTAATCAACATACATCTCCCGTGGGAATCCATTCAGAAGTTACACAGGAGAGCTTCAAGCACCATGACAAACAACAAGGGACTCAAGACTGACCCCTGATGCACGCCAGCATTTGCGGAAAACTCATCACTCAAATCTCCATTCACTTTCACGTGGGTGCGAGCACCCACAAACACAGCCATAACCACTCTAACCAGCCACTCCTTGCTCCAAGCTTCTTCATTTCCCACTCACCACCTCCCTAGGGACCCTGAAAAAGAACTTCTCCAAAAAAAAAAAAATAAATAACTCCCTGTTCTTTCCTATATATATTTTTCCTGTACGTGTCAGACAGTGCATATGTCATCAATGGACTTATGCCTGGCATAAACTCAAACTGTATCTCATCATTATTCACTCTTTCCCTTATCATACCTTCTAGGACTCTGCATTACTTTCATTATCTGGTCCAAAACTTTTATATCTCTGTAATTTCCTCTTTTCAGGACATCACCCTTCCCCTTATTCACATTTACAATCACACTCATCAGCCAGTCATCTGGAACAACACATTCATATATGATCGAATTTATCAAATCAGTAACAAGATGCACTATATCTCCAGAGGCCTTCAACATTTCAGTAGTCATCCCAGAAACACCCGTCATCTTTCCCAACTGCATCCTGCCTATTACCCTGCTCACAGCAAGAGCATCAGTAAAGACAAAGGGCCAAACACTGGATCTACTTCAAACCTTCCCAGACTCATTCAGCAACCAGTTATACAAGTCATGCTGTTTCCAGGCGTCTTTAATATTCTCATTGACTTTCACAACCTTGCCTTTATCATTCTTCACACACTACTCACCTATGATATTGCTGTTTTCCCTCCACCTGATTTGCCATCTTAATAAAATATTCTTCCTTTCATCAATACAGGTATTCAAATTATTCAGTAAAAGTATCTGAGACTCAGATTTTGCCCTGTATTCCTCCTTTCTAGCCCTACAGTTGGTAGTCAAGTATTCCTTTGTGTTACCACTCTTTTCCATTCCCAGAAAAGTCTTCTTTTTCTCTAACTGCTACTCCTACACGCTCATCCCACTGCCGTGTTATCTTACGTCTTGGAGGTCCCCTTGTCCATCTACACATTGAATCAGTAGCTCTCAAGAGACTCTCCTTGAAAGCTCTGTACTCTTCATTAACACCTCTGTCAACAGTTCTTTTTTCAGCCACCACCCTGCTAACTTGCTATAGAAAGCATCCCTTACTGCTGGTTTTTTCAACTTCCATATTCCCCTCCTGGGTGCATAGGTTCTCTTTTTCACCACCTCCTCCTTAAGCACCACGTTACATATTAACAATTAGTATTGCTGTACACACTCCTTGCTCCCTATAATTTTGACACCCCTCACCAACCTCCTATCAACCCTCCTGACCAAGGAAACAGCCGGTCTGGCTTCTATTACCCCCAGCCTCATATTTAATTAACCTACTTTCTCTTTTCCTAAAATGCATGTTGTACTAAATCATGTTCGTTGCCTCACCAAATTCGAGCATCCTTTCCTATTCTGCATTCCTAATACCGCATGTAAATTTCCCATGTACCCCTTCATATCCTTGAGCTGCTTCATCCAAATGACAGTTTATATCCTCACCCAAAGTTACAATATCATCATACCCCATACCACCAACGCACGTATCAAGTCGTACAGGATTTTTTTTTTTTGCATCGTCCAGGTCAACCTATGAAGCATACTCCGAAATAACTGAAATCACGAGTTTATCAAACACTATAATCATTTCATTTCATTCATCCCCTGAACCTGACTTCCACTAGCTAACAGACTTTCACCTGCCTCCTACTTAACGTCTCTACTACTTCTCCCACTTTACCCATCAAGCTACCCACATTCCACATTGCCACTCTGAACCCCAAGGGTTATTTGAATTTCACAGGCTTACTTTAATTTATATTTCTTCTCATTTTTTCATAAATTGAGCAAATAAAGGAGACAGACAACAGGCACCACCCACGTGCACAGTCCCACTTCCAGGTACAGGACCGATAGCGCACCAGACATGGCCAGTTGCTTTGACATTGGCCTCGGGGCACCTTGCTAGGACAGCTACACGGACGCCATCCAAGCACCCCTTTGCATTGTAACTGCTCGGTCATTATCCACCCATTGATAGTGTAGCCTTCTGGGCCGCTGCTCCCAGGTTTGGGCACCTCTCTATTGGGGGGAAGTCCCAGTCTTTTAACTGCAATGCCCTGTACCCTCCAGCAGAGATCTGAGCCCCGTCCCATTCCGGTTTCAAAACTGCGCTGGCGGAATCGTTGCCACACCTCTCCCCATGCTAGCCACTACGTAGCAAGAGCAAAGTCTTCTGGCTCCTTGCTCTTGCTTTTATCAACCTCTGTACTTAGTTGGGTACGTTTGTGGTATTTAAAGTACAGTATAGCCTATGTTGGGTAGTGCATGAGAAAAAGAAAAGTGTCTGGAAGAGTATGCCGGCCTACTTTCCGTGTTAGTGTCACAATGAAAATGATAAGCAAAGAGGGATGGTCAGGATATCCTGATAACTAGTGAAAGAGGAGCTCTTGCTCTATCACTAGCATTCCCATTTTCCTCGAGAGTACCGCCCTGATCGGCTGGTGCTACAGTCTTCCAATATATATATATATATATATATATATATATATATATATATATATATATATATATATATATATATATATATTGGCTGGTGCTACGGTCTTCCTATATATATATATATATATATATATATATATATATATATATATATATATATATATACAAGGTGACCCCCCCCAAAACTCCCACATTTCAAAAGGCTGTAGCACTGGCAGTAGTGAGGTAGGAGGGATGGGGCTAGGGTCTGTTGGTAGCCAAACCCCAACCGTCCTCAGTCACCAACATGACGTGGTCGGGAGCACACCGTGCGTTCGCTGTCGAGGCATTCTTCACAAACAACTGTTCCATGATCGCAGTGCAGAAGGCCTTTCAAAGATGTTTCAGTATTCCACGGAACCAAAACTTTCTAGATCGGAAAACCACCATGCAGTGAGTTACGATTTTCAGGGCAACAGGCTTAGCTTTAAAAAGAACATCACCTGGTCAACCTAGGAGCACTCGTACGCCTGAGAATATTGAAGCATTGAGGCGATCTGTTGTGCAGTTTCTGAGATGTTCTGCATGGAAGCATGCTTCAGCTGTAGCGATATCCCAGGAAACTGCAAGGAGAGTCTTTCACAAAGACCTCCACTTCCATCCATACAAAATGATGGTTGTGCAAGAACTCAATGCAAGAGACTGGATAAGCCGCAGGGAGTTATGCGAGAACATTCTGCAACGTGTTCTGGAAGCTGCTATTCTTTTGTACAGTGACAAAGCTCATTTTCATTTTAGTGGCTCTTTAAACAAACAAAATTCTCGGTATTGTCTGAAGATAACCCTCACATGCGACATGAAAAACTGTTGCACTCCGATCGAGTGACTGTGTGATGCGCTGTTGCCGATGTTGGGATCGTGGACCCTTATTTCTTTGAAGAGGGTGGTGTAACTGTTACCGTAACTTCTGACTGTTACATTGATATGCTCGAAAACTTTCTAAGGCCATTATTCGAACACCTTGAGCTTGAAGAACTCGATGTGTGGTTTCAGTAAGATGGAGCTATGGCACACACAGCTCGAAGATCTTTGCAAGTGCCGAGGGAAATGTTTCCGGATCGGGTGATCTCGTTGCATGGCGATGTTGGGTGGCCGGCCCGTTCCCCTGACCCTGTCCATTGTGATTTTTTTCTGTGGGGCTACCTTAAATCAAGAGTGTATACTCATTGACCCCAAACTCCTGAAGCCCTTAATGTTGCTGCTCAGCAGGAGATAGCCGCTGTTCCACCCAACATGACCTGTCGAGCCATGGCAGCCTTCAGAAATCACCTCCAAGCATGTATAGACAATGACGGCCACCATTTGGAAGATGTCATCTTTAAAACATGATGAATAAAATTGTACTGAATGAAGTTCCATGTGTGCAAATAATATTTTGATTATCTTTAACAATTTTTTTTTTATTTACCTTTGAAATGTGGGAGGTTTTTCTGGATCACCATGTATATAAATATATATATATATATATATATATATATATATATATATATATATATATATATTCTTTTTTATGCGAGGAAGAAGGAACCAAAGGCCATGAGCCCGCAGTAACAGTTCCCTCCAAGAGAAAAACAAAATACAATAGAGAGCCAAATTCAAGATCCGATCATTTCGAGATGCCTGGACACACTGCGTTTGAAAGACTGGAGATCATAGGCAGCAGGAAATACAGACAGAGGGAGACAGTTCCAGAGCTGACCTGTTGCATAAATGAAAGACTGGGAGTAACGGTTAACTCTTGCATTAGAGAGTTGGACAGAAAAGGGATGAGAGTTTGCTGCCAAACAGGTGCTACACGCCCGTCGTAGAGGTGGAGGAATGCAAGCAGACAGTTCAGAGGAGCAGTGACCATTAAAGTAGCGATAGAAAGGAGAGAAAGATGCAACAGAGCGGCGAAGAGACAGAGGTTGAAGGGAGTCAGTAAGAGGAGGAGAGTTAATGAGACGAAAAACCTTTGACTCCACCCTATTGAGAAGAGCTGTATGTGGGGAGCCTCCCCACACATGAGAGTTGTACTCCACACAGGGGCGGATAAAACCCCTGTATAGAGTCAACAATTGTGCAGGGGTAAAGAAAGAGCAGAGTCAGCTTAGCACACCCAATCTCTTGGAAGCAGATTTTACAAGAGATGTAATATGATTTTTCCAAGATAAGTCCCGAGTAAATGAAACCCCAAGCATGTTCAAGGATGATGCAGGATTAAGCTGAATATTATTAAACATTAGTGGGTATACCTGTGGAAGATTTTGTCGGGTTGATAGGTGTAAGAACTGAGTCTTAGATGCATTAAAGACAACCATATTATTTTTACCCCAGTCAGAGATACGAGCCAAGTCAGACATTAGGTGTGCCATAGCCTCATCCCTTGTTTGTTGAAGTAACTGTTGAGATGGGCGTTGCGGGAACCGAATGGAAAGGTGAAGGGTGGAGACATCAGCGTATGAGTGGATAGGGTTAGATGTACAGCTTAGAAGATCATTGATGAATAAAAGGAAGAGAGTTGGTGATAGGACAGAGCCCTGAGGAACACCACTGTTGATAGATCTAGAAGAAGAACGATGGCCGTCTACAACAGAGGCTATAGAACGACCAGAAAGGAAACTAGCGATGAAGGCACAGATAGAAGGATAGAAACCGTAGGAGGGCAGTTTGGAAATTAAAGATTTATGCCAGACTCAATCGAAAGCCTTTGAGATGTCAAGTGCAATGGCAAAGCTTTCGCCAAAGTCCCGAAAGGAGGATGACCAGGAGTCTGAAAGGTAGGTGAGAAGATCGCCAGTGGAGCGTCCCTGACGGAACCCATACTGACGATCGGAAAGAAGGTTGTGATAGGAAAGATGCCTTAAAATTTTTTTATTAAGAATTGACTCGAAAACTTTTGAAAATACATATATATATATATATATATATATATATATATATATATAATTCTCTTTCTGGACAGAGTTTTATTCGGATATGGGATGATCTTGAGTAGTATGGTATATGTCATATAAACTAAATACTCAGTTGTAATACATGATAACGGGCCAAAGCATGTCCGTGTTGCCCAGTTCTGACATAATTATTTGTCATCGCAGTGACGTCACGCTCCTTCCTCCATAGCCACTCGTTCCACTCATTTATTGGCTCCTTCAATTTTTTTTTGCTTTTTGTGACCCACATACATTTATTCTCACTTTATTTCCTTATGAGGAGCTGGTTTTCTTTGACACTACTTTCACTTGCTCTATATCGGGTAATCTTGCTGTCAGTGGTAATCCTAATGATGAAAATATGTTTTGTCGAGAAAGGGTGCACTAAGTAGACTGTATTTTTTTCTTTATTTAATGGTAAGCAGTAGCTTACTTTGCTAGTAACAAAAAAAAAAAAAAATACTGGAGACATATCGGCAATCGAAAGAGCCTAATAGAATATACATAAAAAAAAAAAAAATATTGCCAATGATATCTACACATCTACTTTACACTGACGTGCCTTCTGTTCGAGATGCCATGATTATTAATGAGCAAAGAAGAACATAGAATCCTCCTAGTTCCTCACGGGCCCATCTTTGCTCTCTCTCTCTCTCTCTCTCTCTCTCTCTCTCTCTCTCTCTCTCTCTCTCTCTCTCTCTCAAACTCACACACACACACACACACACACACACACACACACACACACACACACACACACACACACACACACACACACACACTTTCATTATTTATCGTTATTTATCGCACGTAGTAACACAATAAGACACACAGTGTCTTCCCAGTTTTCTTTGGTTTAAGAGGCCATAGTTACATTATAATGTTTTCACCTCAACACCACTAAGAAATTAACGTTGCTTTACCTTTTGGGAGAAATACTGATGTATTGTACAGGTTCTGCCTTGAGAAGTGGTTTGTTTCTATGATTTTCAGTGCCATGTAAACTTTTTTTTTTTTTCTTTTGCAAAATTATATCTTTGCTGAAGTGTGCAGAACATTCAACAACATATTTTATACTGATATCCCGTCAACGATATAAAGTTTATCCACACATTTCTGAACTGCTTGTCTCTCGAAATCAGGAATATCTATTGTTCATTCCGTTCATTGTAGACTTTTTATTGTTACAAATTCCACACCTTGGGTTGCTTAATATTTAATAGCGCAGTAAAAAAAATCCTCTATAAATAACATATTTATTAATAATTACTCTAAATACATCAAGTGCATGTATGCAAGTACAAAAGTGGATTGAGCTTCCCTGACTGCTGGCCTTTCTTCTCTGGACCTGGAACTAGCTTGGCGTCACGTCTCTCCTGCCACCCATGCAAACTTGCTGGCTGGCTGACCTGTTGTGAGTGGATCCTGGCAGGCTCTTTCTAACCTCTCCACATCGAAAAGTGTATTTTAAAGCACATAAAATCGTCTGGTGGTAGCCTCAATAAACTAAAGGAAATGTCACTGGACTGGAGAGCTTAAATAAAAACAAAAAGAATAAGTGGTGCCAGGCACAACCAACCTCCCCCGACAGCAGTAATTCTAGTTCATACTGTTTTTAAGTTATTGCCCTCTGAAAATCCGTGATCTTGCATTTGACCTTTCAGGGTCACTCAGGGTCAAAGGTCATGGTGCCAAATGAAAGCGCATTTGAGACTTCCTATACCTTGGTAATAGTTAATATCTCTATCTTCAGCAAGTTTCGAGTTATAGCCCCCTGAATATCCGTGACCTTGAGTCTTACCTTTTAAGGTCATTTAAGGTCAAAGGTCATGGTACAAATTAAAAACCCATATGGGACTTCCTATCTTTTGATAATACCAAATATCTCTCTCCAACCAGTTTCGTGCTGTAGCTCTCTGCTTGTCTATGACCTTGAGTTTCACCTTTCAAGGTCACTCAAGGTCAAAGGGCTTGGTGCCAAACGAAAGCCCATATGGGAGTTCCTGTATGTTGATGATGGTAATTATCTTCAACCGGTTTCAAGTTATACCCCTCTCAAAATCCATGACCTTCATTTTGACCTTGCAGGGTTACTCGATTACCTCCAGAATTCAATCACTTCCTTTTGGGACCAGTGCCCGCATATCCTTAAAATTTCATGACATTTCATTCCGCCGTTTGTCCGTTATGTTGCTAACAATGAAGCAGCGAAACACAGAAACAAAGAAACAAAGAAACTCGACCAAAACCAAAAACAATACTTCATCGGACTCCGTCAGGCCGAGGTAAAAATGCAGAGAACAGTTTCCAGTCCCTGTCAATTCCTTCATACTTGTAGCGCTTCCAGTTATCGAAGCGAATTTCCAGCCCACTCGATTATTGCTTATTGGTTAAAAACATTTCAGTAAGATTCTCAGACCGTTTTGAGAGAAACTAAATGAAATACAATTAATTTTTAAAAGAATGAAACTACGCTTGCCCATTTCCCTGGAATAACTGTTTATAGTTGTCCTGCCTGTTTGCTTTCCTGCTTCTATTTTTAAATCCTATCTGCCCCATTAATTTCATTGAGGAAGAGTTACAATGATGAAGCTGTATTATATACCTCGTGTTATTTATCCATCTATCTCCACCATCTGTTTATCATCCGTTCCATTTTTTTTTTTTTTTTTTTGGGGGGGGGATATCAGGATCACAGGGGCCCAGGGCTAGGTTACTCAGCCCAGACATAAAAGACAAAGGCGATCAGCTTCACTTTCATTTGAGCAGTAAGCCTCAATAATCCCTTGGATAGGAACTCTTCCAGACCCCATCCGGTTGGATTTCTTTAACCCACTAAACCACCAGGGGTCCGTATGATTATATGAGTGCCAGCCAATACAGAAAGCAGTTTCCTAAATTACAAATACACATTGGCTTGTCACCCGATGTAGCGTTACCTGAGGTTGCAGTGCGTGTTTTTAACATGGTGATTGATATTTAACCATTAATTTTTTCTAATCATGTCTTTTATATAAATAGTGTGCCTTATAGTTAACCATTGTCTCTTAATTGACCCTTGTTCCCTTTATGAAATTATTATGCACTTTATTTCCTCAATGAGTCTTATTTCGTCAATGTATCGACTGCGTTATATGGGGCTGAAACATGGAATGGGTGTAGCAGAGAGGAAAAGGTTGACTGTAATTGAGATGAGGTGTCTGAGGAGTATATGTGGAGTGACACGTATGGATCGAGTGAGAAATGATGAAGTGCGAAGGTGAACTGGAGTTGTCCGGGAAATGGCTGATCGAGTTGAGTAGAGAGTGCTGCGATGGTTTGGGCATATGGAGAGAGTGGATGATGAGCAATTGGTGAAAAAGGTAACTGGATTGGATGCAAGAGGTGGAAACCTGAGAGGAAGATCACGAATAGGATGGATAGACAGTGTGAAGAGAGCACTGGATGCAAGAGGGATGTCTATTGAGCAAGTAAGAGTTGCTGTGCGTGATAGAAATGAATGGAGAGAAAATGTGAATGAGTATATGATGACGCAGCCCTGAGGGAATGTTCTCTCGCATTTGTCTGATCAGCTGATCAGGTCAGGTGCGGGTAAGGGGATGGGTCTGTTATGATGTGTCAGAGGTAAACCGGCTCTGCTGTCAGGCCCTGCTATGGATGTCATTGATTGCAGTGCACAGTTGACCCTCATGCGGTGTGGAGCGGTGAAGTTTTGTCCCTTCTCCCCTTTGGGGTTAAGATGCTAATGAATGTGTTGAGTGGATGAGTAAATTGGGAGTGTGTCGTCCTGTCTCGGCTACCTCCCTTTCCTTGTGGGAAGCAGCCTAGGTATATAGATAGATAGATAGATAGTGTCTCGAATATAACCACTGTACCTTTTTAAGGAATTGTTGAACGTAGAGGATGGAAGTAATGCGAGTATAAGTGGCTGGGGAATGGCTGGGAGAAGGAGGGAGGTGAGAAGACAGGAAGAAATCAGTAGGATAGAAGTTGTGGAAGCAATGAAGAAAGTTAAATCGAGGAAAGCCCCAGGAATTGATGGAGTGTGTGGTGAAATGCTGAAGCATGGGGGAGAGATAGTTGTAGAATTGATGTGGAAGATGTGCAGGTTGGCCTGGGAGGAAGGTAGAGTCCCGGAGGATTGGAAGTCAGGTATAATTATTCCCTTGTACAAAGGAAAAGGGGAAAAAAAAGTGTGTGGTAATCATAGGGGCATTTGTATTCTTAGTATAATAGGAAAAGTGATTGGTAGGATACTTATAGACAGAGTTAGAGAAAGAACAGAGAAATTAGTTGGAGAAGAACAGGGAGGCTTTAGGAAGGGAAGAGGTTGTGTAGATCAGATATTCATTCTTAGATCTATAGTGGAAAAGTTTCTACAGAAGGGAAAGAAGTTGTATGCGGCTTTCATGGATTTGGAGAAAGCATATGACAAGGTGGATAGACAAGAATTGTGGAAAGTGTTAAGAATATATGGAGTAGATGGGAAGTTGTTGAATGCTGTGAAGAGTATGTACGATGGTGCGAAGGCTGCAGTGCGTGTGGATGGTGAACTAAGTGAATTTTTCTCTTTGAAAGTTGGTTTGAAACAGGGTTGTGTCATGTCTCCATGGTTGTTTAATCTGTACATGGATGGGGTAATAAAAGAGGTACAAGGTAGGGTAGTGGATGTTGGAGTGGCCCTGGTGAGAGAGGATAGTGTTTGGAAACTCCCTGTACTGTTGTTTGCAGATGATACTGTGTTGTTGAGTGAAGATGAAGGGGAGCTGCAAGGCTTGGTGGATGAGTTTGAGAGAGTGTGTAAGAAACGGAATCTAAAGGTGAATGTAGAGAAGAGTAAAGTGATGGTCTTTGAGAGAGGTGAAGTTAGTGAATGTACAGCGAGGTTGGATGGTGAGGAATTGGAAAATGTGAGTACGTTTAAGTACTTGGGTAGTGTGATGAGTAAGGATGGAGGTTTGGAGGGTGAAGTGCTTGAAAGGGTAAAACAGGGAAGAAAGGTTGCTGGTTCTTTGAAAGCAGTGATAAGAAACAGGGAAGTGAGCATGGAAGTGAAAAACTTACTACATGACAGTATTGTGATACCAACTCTAACGTACGGAAGTGAAGCTTGGACATTGTTGGAAGGACACAAGTCAAGAGTGAGAGCAGTGGAAATGAGTTATTTAAGAGGAGCCTGTGGAGTCACGTGGAGAGACAGGCTGACGAATCAGGATATAAAGGAGCGTTGTGGTGTGGATGTGGATGTGATAGGAAGCGTTATGAGGAACACACTGAGGTGGTTTGGCCATGTGGAGAGGATGGAGGGTGAAAGACTGACGAATAGAGTGTATGTGAGTGAGGTGGAGGGGGGAAGAGGGAGGGGGAGGCCGAGGATGAGATGGAGGGATGGGGTGGAGAGGTATATGAGAGAGGGGGGTGTGAGTTGGGAGCAGGGCAGTGAAATGGCTTGGGACAGGGCGACTTGGAGGCGATTTGTTTGTGGCCACCCCAAACGGGATTGAGGCGTCTGGCAATAGATAGATAGATAGACCTTTTATTTGGCTGTTTTACCTTTCAATAAACCGCTGTGCTTTGTATGTAAACATTTTGACTTTCATTAATCATTGTGCCTTTTACACAATCATCGTGTCTTTTAGTGATTGTTTTCCACTTTATTACTGTGTCTGTTATTTAACCACTCAGTTGTTTCTTAACCCGCGGTGTCCCGTCGACGTGAATTAACGTCCACACGTTTTGTCACTGCCAATCCCATCGACGTACATAAATGCAAATCAATTGCAAGGTCCCTAATTTGCAAAATTTTCAATTTTCGCGAGTGATTTTTGGTACGTATGCATGGGACACCTTCCTCTACAAGATGCCAGGCAGGGACAATGCCTTACCCAGCATGACCTACTCCCCCCCCCCTGCACTCCATTGTCTCAGCAATTCACCTGTTATCAGTGACCTGCCCAGTAAAGCCATGTCATGCCACGGTACGAAATTCAGCGCCAGAGTGATTTCCCAATCGATGACAATGTGGAGGACAAACTTTACATAGCATTAGAGGAAGAAACAGTCAGAAATGATGATCAGGTAATGTGGCAAAAAAAGGTCAGGTATGATGATGAGTTAATGAGTGAAACAATGCTTATAAGGCCTATATTACTGTTTGAAAACCAATATACTCTCGTGCTACATATAAATTCGTACCAAGTAAATAAATAAATATCGTTTATGAGTGGTGTGAAATAGTTACCCTCCCATAGAACTCGTTTTCTTTGATGCCAGCCTCTTAGAAAACCCAGTCAGGTAAGGAGGTACTGTTACCTGTATCGAGTATTTTAAACCTCAGGTGAGCGATTTCTCTATGAATTTTCGATGTTTCTCACCAAAAGCGGAGGGTTGAGCAAAAAAAATTTTTTCCAAAAATGGTCAGGATTGGGGGGAGTCAGTGGTGGAAAAGTGGTCAGGATGGGGCGGGTTAATAGCATTAGGCTATTCCATATTATTAATCAGATGATTTATATGACCAGTGTATATTACTCAGCTACTAACCATAGAGCTTTGTATTCAACCATAGTGCCTGGTATTTAACACGTGAGTTTTCAATCACTAGGTTTTGTATTTATTTATTTATTTCGTTTTACAGTTTCGAGCCAGAGACAATGCTAACTACGCAACACTCCCCAACCACAATATTTACCATTATACAATACACTATTGCTTTAAGCAATAGTGTATTGTATAATGGTACTTGGTGGAGCCCATCTTGCTTTACTATATTTACCTTCAACTTATAGAATTAGATATCATAGTGATAGTCTTCTCTGTGACAAGCAGGCTCGAAAGGACCATTGCGTCTGTTGCTGTTTGCTTTCCTTGGTATTCCTTTGTACCTTCGCACTTCCTCAATATAGCGCTGCCTTCTGGTGACTCTACACTGAGTAACAAACCAAATGGTTTATTGCAACCCAGGAAACCTTTTAATCTGGTTGGTAACCATATAGTCAGATGATGCCTGGCGTACTAGTAGTTTAAGGCACTCCAACGGAATGAGGCCTGCAAGGATTACGTCCATGAAATACCTGGAGTTTCTTGCACAGGAGCGAGTGAGACTGGTCACAGTTGCTTTAAATATCGGAACTGATTAGCCCCGCCCCGCGCCCCGACACTCTAGATGGGATAGTGAAGAATAGGATGAGTGAGGGATGAGTGGATGGCGCTTTATCTATATGGTGTGTCCTACTTCTTTTACTTTGGACTTAACTATTGTGCACATAATATGACCTAATTGCACATTACTCACCGATTGTTCCTAATATTTAACCACTGAAATTATTTTTGTATCCTTTATTGACAATCTTGTCATTTATCGAGTCATTGTATGTTTTATGTTTCCCAGATTTTTATACGGTACGGATGCACAGACGATGCAAGCAGTCCCAGCCTCACTGTTATATTATTATTAAAACATGGGACTATATACATTATTTCAGTATAGTGCCTCGCCTTAAGGGATTAAGTCGTCTGGCAATAGACAGATAGGTGGCTAGGTAAAGAGATGGATGGATAGCCTTTATCTACCCCCTGTGCACCCAAGTCTTATACCTTTATCATACTTTCTGACATTTAATTAAACAATGTCTTATTTCACCGTTTCATCTATTATTTTTTCACTGAGACCAGTACTTAACACAGAGTGTTAACCATTCTGCTTGTTTTTAACCATTGTCTTTTTTATTTAATCATTATTGACTACCCTATATCACTTCACCGCTGACCCGATTGTTACACCATGATATCTTAATTTAACCCTTGTGTCAGCCCACTGTGCCTGATATATAACCATTTTACTTATCCAAAGTGTATTTAATCACATATTTCATCTTTAAGTGGGAATAAAGGTGTAGATGATGACAACGATGGCGATGATGATGATGCGGTCAATCACTGTCTCTATTTCTCTAACATGGTTTCCAGAGTGTATTTATACACACATTTCTTCTTTAAGTGGGAATGAAGTGGTAGATGATGATGACGATGATGATGATGATGATGCGGTCAATCACTGTCTTTATTTCCCTAACATCGTATCCTTTACCTAACCCTGGCGTCTTGTTACGTATCCACTTTTCCAACTGCACACAGTCAGAGACGACGTGAGGGACCCCTGACCCCTGCCACGCTATAGACTTTTATTTGAACTAGTGTCCTATTTTTTTTTTTTTCTGTGATGTCTTATATTACACACAGTCGCACATTTCTATTTAACAAAGAATCAACCGTAATATGTTTTTACATAACCATATTGATTTTATCCTTACCCCATCAATAGGTGGGTGTACTGGTCTGGATGATGATGATATTATCTTATGTAGTCAACAAGTTTGCCTGTTACTCATTGATGGTGCGTTTTGTCTCTCGGCCATGTTTCTTACTTACAGTGTTTTACATACACCGTCAATTACAAGTCCTGTTGTTTAACAATGTTTCGGTATCTCTAGTTTACTGCTTTTTATTTACCTTTTTTTTTTTTTTCTTTACGTGCCGCAGCCAGAGACGAAACAAGCGACCCCTGGCCCGACCTCTCAGTCACACTATTTACCCCCACCTTTCCGGCCCCAGTTTATGGTCGCTCCAGAATTACCTAGTTGAAGTTTCCCCCAATAAGAGCCCCACTTTGCCGCCGGGGGAATCTGCTTACCCAAGAACTCTACTGCTGGGGGGGAGAGCAAGGCAGGATATTTCTTGCTTTTTCTTCGGAGAAGGAGAGTATGTACAGGCAGGGACAAAAGTTCGTCTACCATTCCATTGCGTCTTCTTCATACTTAGGGACGTATTCACCATTTATTCTCTCTGCCACCGTATTTAGGAGAAAAATCTGTGCTCACACACACGTACCAATCAACGCTCAGCTCAGGACTCGCCAGCAGAGGGAAGTGATATGTGGAAGTGAAATTTCGGCAAACTTTACCTTCGGGCTGTACAAGGCATTATCACAATCCCAGAGGCATCACCCGTGATCCACTTGGGATTTTTTTTTTATAGCTTATGGTAGACATTCATCTTAGGCAACTATCGTTATTGAGTCGGGTCAGAATAAAGCGCCTTGTGTCATGGTCACTCCTCAGAAGATGTGGCAGCCAGCAAGGTAAGAGTACAGTTGCTCTGGAAGCTGCGGCGAGGCTCTTATATGTCTCAATAATTGGCTTAAATTAAACACTTTTACTAAAGTTGTTGCTAGATGGCACCACCTCAGGTGGCAGCCGATGGCAGATTTGAATTCTCCATGTCAAAATACCTTATTTGCTACCACTTTTATACCTCCAAAGGCCTCCTTTTAACAAATCCGCCAGAAGCAGAAGAAGAAGAAGAAGAATGCTGGCCACTCACTGACCTGCTGACTATCGCCGCAAGTAAAAATAGATACCAAAGTCATTTTTCGACAGATGCGGTAAGGAATATTCGGTGTATATATATATATATATATATATATATATATATATATATATATATATATATATATATATATATATATATATATATATATATCCCATTGGAGCCCTGTGTCCGGAATACTGGACAGAACTGGGATTTTTCAAGTCTTTATAAATTAGAGAACCCTCGGGTAGGGACCTATGAGCTTCGCGACTATGAGCCGATAGGCGGAGGGCGGTACGCTCAGTACCCACCCAGTGCCATGCCCCGCCCAGCACCCCTGGGATCCAATTGGTTAAAATATATGCAGACAGATAGATAGAAAAATATAGATGTGTGTGTGTGTGTGTGTGTGTGTGTGTGTGTGTGTGTGTGTGTGTGTGTGTGTGTGTGTGTGTGTGTGTGTGTGTGTGTGTTTACACACTGAATGTAGATAGTCGTGTTTCATTTAATCTCTTTCTTTCTTCTGGACTTCTTTGTTTTAGTAATCATCAGTCTTCGACATCAGTCGTTTACTAAGTACGGGCAGAAACGCGGGTATGTCCTTTTCACACGGACACCCCTTACAGGATGTGGCGTCAGGCAGTAGACATATGACTAGATAAGTAACTACGTCGTACTGTTCATTTATCCATTAGTCTACGAGTAAAATCACATATCTGCTATATATCAGCTGCCAAAGGATTATTTAACATTCTGCCAACCATGGATATTCACTGTTCTTATTTGGATTCGTGTGTTACTGTAACCTGACAACTGCAGCAGCAGCATATTTAGCATAGGATAAATCTGTCGCATTATCACCTCCTCCGCATTAAATCTTTCAGTTCGATGACAGCTCTTGCAATATTTGTCCTGCCATTTTCAGACAAGTTTATTCGGCTTAGGAAAGGTATTTTAACAGAAGAATATAGTGTTTATTAATCAAATTAGTACAAGAAATATCTTTAAGTTGATTAAGATCGCAAGAGGCTAGAGAGAGAGAGAGAGAGAGAGAGAGAGAGAGAATTGTGCTATTCAATTTATCGCGACAGTGCTTCAGGGGAATTAGGATGCATTTCTGTCCACTAATGAGTCTCACTGATGAGTCTGGGACTAAAATGTTCGTCATGCCGTAAAAGTAAAGTAGAGGCGACGGATTACTAGAGAAATTTATAATCCTAACTGTACCTCTGTTTTTGTGAATATATGCATGAGCTGCCTCTCACCGGATCCCGACCAGCTGCTGGTCTGTATTCCAGTTTGTTTCCCATGAGGAAGTGAGAGAATTCAGAGGAAAAAAAAAAATGTACACGTATCCCACGTCATCCTTTGAGCACACTTTAATGCCACTGTTTCCTTTACGTAAGGTGCAAGAAAGATCATCCATATTTTTCTCTCTGCTGTTTGGCTAGAGCTTCCGTTAATATTATACAACTTTAATTCCTTCTAAGAAAAAGTTGAATGACTTAGCCGCATCAATCTAATTTCGTTATATTTCACCATCAAAAACCAAGATATCGGTCACGGTAACAATCTTCGTATTGCTAGCAGCCTCCTGAAACTCACTGTCAAATAAATATAATCGTCTGGCGTTTTGAAAGTAGAATATACAAGACGCGACTGGATGATTTTTTTTTTTTTTAAATAACAGAACGGAGGAAGGAAAAACAAATGGGTGAAAAAAAAATAATCCATACACCAGACTACAGGTGTCCACCATTAATAAAATATCTGTAACAGTTAGACTTGAACAGTTGTGGGTTGATATTTGGAGGAAAACAACTCTGGGGAAGCGAGTTCCAGAGAGATGCAGTTCGGGGAATGAAAGAATTCTGATAGGCAGAAGTTCTGCAGTATGGTTGAGTGACATTCCAGTCATGAGCGCTACCAGATGCCCGTGTTGCACGAGGGAAGGCATGGAGAGGCGGCACCATGGACGCAACCTCGTCTGAGCACTTGCTAAAAAAATATCTGTAAAATAATGCAAGGGAGGCAACATTCCTTCTCACTTGCAGGTGAGGTAGTTTATATGTAATGGCAGGGTTGTTAATGATTCTAACAGCTTTATTCTGAATTTTGTCCAGTTGTCTCAATGCAACCTCTCCACAACCATTCCACAAGGGTGAGCAATATTCAAGCTGAGAGCGCACATGACTCTTATAAATTATAGCTAACTGCTCATCGGCGAAGAAGTTCCGGACTCTGTACAATAATCCAAGTTTCCCCATGGCGGCCTTAGCAAGTGATCTGACATGAGAGGTCCAGCTGAGGGCACTGCTAAGCGAGACACCAAGAACTTCAATACTCTTGGAGATGGGAATATTTGTAGCACTGAAGGTAATGTACGAATCTGGCAATATCTGTCTATTAGTAAACTGTATATATTCAGTTTTACTAGCATTAAAAGAGACAAGGTTGCCTTGTCCCCATTCACTGATTGTAGCTAGATCTTGATTTATGGAGATGGCTGTACTGAGTTGAGAGGTAGAGATATTAGACCTTGCAAATGGATGTCTGAGTGTGAATGAACTATGCAGTGTTGAGTTATACTTGCTATTATAACGGCATTCTTTGGAGAATCTCTCTCTCTCTCTCTCTCTCTCTCTCTCTCTCTCTCTCTCTTCCTATACCTCAATATACGGTATGATCTGTTCTAATAACAACGAGTAATTAACCTGACTGAAACTGCCTCAAATAATGATTACATCTCTTTCTCTCTCTCTCTCTCTCTCTCTCTCTCTCTCTCTCTCTCTCTCTCTCTCTCTCTCTCCATATATACGAGCATATATATATATATATATATATATATATATATATATATATATACTGTATATATATATATATCCAGACAGCTGTCTGTACGTTGCTACTCCTCACCCTGCCCAAGAGTGGGAAATGAGGTCCGGATGATGATGATGATGATGATGACATATATATATATATATATATATATATATATATATAGAGAGAGAGAGAGAGAGAGAGAGAGAGAGAGAGAGAGAGAGAGAGAGAGAGAGAGAGAGAGAGAGAAAGATTTAAATAACAAAACAGAGGAAGGAAAAACAAATGTATAAAAAAGATAATATTCCATACACCAGATTACTAGTGTCCTCTGTTCATATGTATCTGCAACAGATAGACTTCAACAGGTGTGGGTTGAAGTTTGGAGGGAAACAACTCTGGGGAAGCGATTTCCAGAGAGATGCAATTCGGGGAATGAAAGAATTCTGATAGGCAGAAGTTCTGCAATATGGCTGAGTGACATTCCAGTCATGAGCGCTACCCGATGCCCGTGTTGCACAAGGGAAGGCACTGAAAGGTCGCACCATGGTCGCAACTTCGTCTGAGCATTTGCCATAAAAATATCTGTAAAATAATGCAATAGAGGCAACGTTCCTTCTTACTTGTAGGGGAAGTAGTTTATTTGTAATGGCAGGGTTGTTAATAATTCTAACAGCTTTGTTCTGAATTTTGTCTAGCTGTTTTAATTCAACCTCTCCACATCCATTCCACAAGGGTGAGCAATATTCAAGCTGAGAGCACACATAACTCTTTTATATCATAGCTAACTGCTCGTCAGTGAAGGAGTTACGGACTCTGTACAATAATCCAAGTTTCTCTGAGGCAGTTTTAGCAAGTGATCTAACATAACAGGTCCAGCTGAGGGCATTGTTAAGTGAGATGCCGAGAATTTCAATACTTGGAGATGGGAATATTAGTAGAACTGAAGGTAATGTACGAATCTGGCAATATCTGTCTATTAGTAAAAAATACATATTTAGTTTTACTAGCATTAAATAAGACAAGGTTGTTTTGTCCCCATTCACTGATCGTAAATAGGTCTTAATTTATGGAGATGGCTGTACTGAGTTGAGAGGTAGAGATACTAGACTTTGTAAATGGATGTCTGAGTGTGAATGAACTATGTTGTGTTGAGTCATCTGCATATGAGTGGATGGGATTGTGTGTGACAGATAGGAGATGATTAATATGAACCAAGAATGGGGTTGGTGCCAAAACTGATCCCTGCAGCACGCCGGCGTTAACTGGAAATTGGAATATACATCATCTACTTTTACTCTTATTTTCCTATCACTAAGCTATGAAGAAATCAAAGAAGCAAAAGACGTTAATCCAATGCAAGGGAGTTTGGACAGCAGGGAGCGATGCCATTCTCTGTCGAAAGCTTTAGAAATGTCAAAGGCTACTGCATGAGTTTCTCCATGTAGGTCAATTGATTGATGGATGGTATGAGTCAGGAGATTGAGTATGTCAATGGTGGATCTTTCGTGGCGAAAACCGTATTGTCTATCACTAATTAAGTTGTTGGATTCAAGATGTTTAACAATATGCTTATTAATTAAAGTTTCAAATACCTTACCAAGAGAAGATGTGACAGCTATTGGTCTGTAATCAGAGGGTCAGAGGAACTTCCTTTCTTCGGAATTGGGTGGATATTGGCTTCTTTCCATGAATTTGTGAATGAAGAAGTACGTATGCATAGTCTGAATAATTTAGCTAGAACAGAGGCAAGTTCAGGGGAACACTTTTTCAAAACAATTGGCGGAATTCCATCTGGGCCTGGAGCTTTGGTGGTAGGTAAACTGTCTGGGATGGATTTTACGTATCTTGTCTGCATTTTAAGTGGGGCATTTACGGGAGAGTCAAGTTCTCCTACTGGGACATTCTGGCTGGCCTCCTCTATGGTGGATTTTCTGGCAAATGTACAGACAAAAATGTCCGCTTCCCAACGCGGGTCATTTGTAATGTTGCCATCTGAAGATTTTAGTGGGGGAATGGAAGATGACTTGTTAAAGTTATTATTGAAAGAATTAAGAGTTGACCAGAATATTCTATTGTCATTAGGGTTGTTAAGTAGTTTTGATGCTTGCTTTTGAAGAAAGTTTTATTTGGTTAAGTTTATTGCAGCCTTTGCATGATTACTAGCAGTTTTAAATTGAGAGAGTGATTCAGATGTTTTTTATTTTAAGTAAGAGTTATATGCTAATGACTTTTGGGCTGTTGCTCTGGCATATATATATATATATATATATATATATATATATATATATATATATATATATATATATATATATATATATATATATATATATAGGGTGTGGCAGAAATACCTTTCAATAATCTCAGAACGTCTAGATCTAACAATATTAAATGCACTATACTATATGATGGTATGAGGGATTCTGCATAATTACCGAGATGTTAGACAGTGATTGACAATACCAGTGCAGTAAAACCGTTGTTCTCTCTGTCACGAATCAATTCGCGACATTTCCTTTTTGTGAGAAACCACGAACTATTAGTGGAAAACTCACTGTGTATCGCTCAGCTAACCGTTTCTCCCTCCATTGTCAGAGTATACTTTTCAAATAATTCGTCACCGTTTTCAAAGAGTGACCGATTTAATGCACGTCACTAAGTGCTGTACTGAGCGATACTATTGTTTTTTTATTGTTCGCCTCTGCTTCCTCATTCGACCGTTAAAAAATGCGGCCGAGTGCTCCGCTTTCCCACGACTTAGTCAGTCTTGTGTTTGTTGTGACGGAGGAAGGTCCTGTGCCGTAGTGTGAGAGGTCAGCTAGTACCCAAACTCCACTTCACAGTTAGTCCAGTCTTCCCACCCATCTGGTGATACGCAGCATTCATCGACTATAGTATTTCTTTTGTGTATTTTCTAGTTATAAGAGTTTAATTAAGGTGTTTTTTTTTTTAGACGTAAGTATTTAGCTCGTGTGAGAGTGAGTGAGTGCGTCTCATTGATTTGAAATGTAACGTTAAATTTGTTGTTTTTTGTAATTAATAAATTTAACAGTTCCTTTCTGGAGCTTAATGTAAGTAAAAATCTTGTTTCATTTTTCCATAATTAAGCTTATTTTCCATATAGCTCCTAGCTTGCATAAACGTTTGCTTTCATAACTGGTACTTAGACCAGTCTTGTTGTTTTAACTTAATATCCGTTGTGCCATCTGGGAGTTAAGCATCGGCAAGAACCTGATGTTAGTATTAGTTATTTATTGTCAGGGGTGATGTAACTTTCTCCAGAGGCTAACAGTACAGTAATTCAGCAATTGTGAGTAATTAGTCTCTGCTGTGTACTGTTGAGAAAGTTTATAAATTCTCGTTCTTGAGAATCTTAGCAAGTCAGCGTAAAGTAATCGTTGCTTGATGTAGCAAGACAATCATTGTCTTTGCTCTTCAATATTATTGAATATTATTATCAAATTAAATAATATTTAACCATTTATTCCAAAATTACCCTGATATTATAAAAACCCCGTGACAATTGGCGACCTCGCCAGGATATTAACTCCTAGCTCTAAAGCTATTCACGAGATAGTGCTCACTCATTCATATTTAGGTATTTATCATTAAAGTTTATAGACACAAGTTTACTGATGTTTACCGTTAATTTAGCAAGTGAGTTTTTGCTTTATTAATCAATAGAGTACTTAACTCTAGTTTATTCTTGGAAACGCCAGACGATTTTATTCGCTTCTGGGAAGTCAGTGTACCCATTGTGTTTATTATTGAGTCTTCCCAGTCATTTGCATTTTTGCTTTAATTTTTGCCAGTTAACTAGATAAGACTGGTCACCATTAGCTTATGTCTGTATTCTTTATTTGTTTATTAGCATTCGTTTGCGAAGCAGCAATCAGTACTGAGTCGCTAGTTACTTAGTAAATTGAGCTAGCATCATGGCAGCCAGTGCTTATGTACAGGAAGCCAAAGATATTGGTCTCACAGACCCAGAGAAAATACAGAGTTACGTTCTCTCACGGTTCAATTACGAGCAAGAACGTGAGAAAGATGCTCGTGAATAGCGTAGGATTCAGCGCGAGTACGAGCGAGAACAGCGCAATACGAGCGAGAACAGCGTGAGGAACGCGAAAAACAGCGTGAACACGAACAAAAACAACGCGAGCTCGAGTTAGAAAAAGAGCGACAACAGCGCGAACACGAGCTAGTACAAGAGCGAGAACAGCGCGAATACGAGCGTGAACAACGAGACAAAGAACGAGAACATGAACTTGAAGTGCTGAAGCTCAAGCGAGATTCCTTGGCTTCAGACACATCTGGTGCAGTTGGTTCAAGCTCCACAAGCGCTCTCCCTGCACATGTTATGGCGACCCCACACATCAAGCTTCCCCCATACAAAGATGGCGAGCGAATCGAGCCATACATAGCTCGATTTGAAGACATGGCTCAGCTTTACCAGCTCGATGAGGCAGCTAAGCGGCTTCAGTTTCTTAGCCTATTTGAGGGCCCTGCCCTCGATATTCTCCACAGAATTCGTGGAGACAATCTCACATATGAGATGATGAAAGCTGCACTCATTAAGGCGTATGGTCTCACAGTAGACGACGCCAAAGTTCAGTTCATGCGAGCTCGTCTCCTAGACAAGGCGACAGCTGTTCAGTTCCTTGATCGTCTCACAGCTTACTTAAATGAGTGGATGGAGAAAGATGAAACTCCTTCCACGCGTGAGGGGATAATTGACCTTATGCTGCGTACACAGCTAGAGAGGTCATGGCCTGCTGAGCTCATAGCACAGCTTAAGATCTGCCAGGTGAAAGATGCCAGCCAAATGGTAGAGAAGGCTGACGCATTCTTTACTGCATACGGGTATCAAGCTCGTAAGCAAAACACCTGGAACAGAAAACCTGACAAGTCTGGGAAGCCGTCTCAGACTGAACCCCAGCAACAAGGCCATTCTCAGAATAATGGCCAAGGTCCAAAACCGCAGTGGAAGGACCAGGGGCAAAACACTCAGAAACCTGAGTGGAAGAGGTACAACAAGTACCCTAACCAGCAGCAGTATCAGCCACGCAACCGACCGTCGGGACAAACTTTTTCACCACCAGCTCAAAAGAGGCAAGAAGCGAATGCAGCCTTCATTCCTCAGCAGCAGCCTGGTGGTCACGTCCCTACCAGTGTGGGTACTTCCCCACAGTTCACTAGTCCCACAGTGACAGTGAACCCCCCTCCACAGATGGCCAATGTTCCATCTTATAACTCACAAGGCACAATGTTTGCCACATCAATTCAGCAGCCTCATGAGTGGCTAGCTGCTTCCTCCACAGGCCCTCCCACAGGTGACAGTACCTTCCTTGTTCAGCCAGGGTTTGTGGAAGGCATTCCTGTGAAGGTCCTGAGAGAGTGGTTCCTCAGGTTGCTCTGTTAAGCAGAGTTTAGTTCGGCCTGAGCAGTATACAGGTCGACAGATCCATGCAAAGCTTATTGATGGATCAGTGAGATTGTTTCCTGAGGCACGTATCCAGGTGGCATCTCCATTTTATACTGGTACGACACTTGCAGTTGTCATGCCAGAGCCTCTATTTGACTTAATAGTAGGCAATATTAATGGAGTCAAGGATAGTTGCTCCGATGGCGCTACTCAGACTTCGGCTGCTGCGGTGACACGAGCCATGACTGAGGCTCCAGACTGTGTCACCCCAGTGATCATTGAATCGCCGCCAGATCTGATGTGCAGTCAACTTGTTGTACAAGAACAACATTCTGACCCGACACTTGCTGCCGTGCGGAATAAACAAAAGGGTCGAGTGATTAAGTATTCACGGGGAGGTCGAGCCAAGTTCCTTCGCAAACAAGGACGGCTCTACCGTGAGTCCACGAACACCCGATGGTGAAGTTCGATTGCAGTTTGTCGTTCCCGCCAAGTACCGCCAATCAGTGTTACAATCGGGTCATTGTTCAGCCTCAGGAGGTCACATGGGCAAAAGGAAAACCCAGGGTCATATCCGAGTTGACTTTTCTGGCCAGGGATGGGACGAGACATAGATAGTTTTGTCCGTTCCTGCAGTGTGTGTCAAAGTAACACCACTAATCAGGGACATGCCCTTCCTGTGCCGTTTCTAACCACACCTGTAATCTCTGAGTCAGTTGAGAGACAGGATAGTGGTAATGTGGGTGTAGACCTGATGTCTCACCTACTAGCTGCTTACTAGCAACTGTTGTATGTTGGGTTCCGTAATAGGCATCCTAAGCGATTTGAGTAATCCAAGGACCAGCCTGGTTCCCAGTTAAAAGTGTAGACCAGACGTCTCACTCGTTGGCCCTACAGGACACAGTATATCCAGGGCTTGTACATACATGTATACCATAAGTTAAGGGGGAAGTTTGAGAACCTTGCAGAGACAGTCCGAGGCTGTGTATGAATTACCTTGTGGAATGTCTCGAGCTGTGGGCCTCTCTGAGGATTCCCGGAGAATGCACATTACCCACATGAGTGTTCACACCCACGGTGGGTGTTAAAACGTGACCTGCCCGAGATTGCGTAGCGATTTTCAGCTTCCTGTATTACTCGTAAGTGTAGAGTTAGGTTAACCAGTAAACTGCCCGTTCTAAGCAATTTGTGAATTCAAGAACTGGCACGTTTCCTGGTTAATAATGTTAGGTTAACCAGTAAACTGCCCGTTCTAAGCAATTTGTGAATTCAAGAACTGGCACGTTTCCTGGTTAATAATGAAAGCGTTAACCAGTAAGCTATAAGGGTTCTAAGCAATTTGTGAATTCAAGAATTACGTTTCCTGGTTAATAATGACAAGTACTGATTGCTAGGCAGAGAGAGAGAGAGAGAGACAGAAATAACAGTTTTGATGCTCCACCTTAATTCCTTTCGCAGGTGTAGCTGGTGGGTGCAGCATTGCCGTACAGATCAGCTGGCCGTTCCTGTTGCATGCTGCCGCCTCTTCTGTTCTGCCTCGTCATCATTATTTTACTATGAATTTGTATTACTGTGTCATTTTACACGTAGGTACAGTTACACTACAACTGTCACACCTACACCGTGTATTACACACACTACGCCACATAACAATTAGTTGTTAATGTAAATGTAGCGAACTTTCGCTCAGTTTGACCTGAGTACAGGATTTTCACAGTCGTCACGGAGTTTTTCCCTCAAGCTTGTTTCTATTAACGTAAATACGAGGTTTTTTCGCTCACTGGCGACTGCGACATACTCCTGTAGCAGGATAGCACACACACCACAGTGTGAATCTTGTGTGACTGAGTTAGGATGTATATGTATGTATATTGAAATCTTTCTTCTGAAGGAAGAAAGATTTAATTTTCAAGGGGCGTAATGTCACGAATCAATTCGCGACATTTCCTTTTTGTGAGAAACCACGAACTATTAGTGGAAAACTCACTGTGTATCGCTCAGCTAACCGTTTCTCCCTCCATTGTCAGAGTATACTTTTCAAATAATTCGTCACCGTTTTCAAAGAGTGACCGATTTAATGCACGTCACTAAGTGCTGTACTGAGCGATACTATTGTTTTTTTATTGTTCGCCTCTGCTTCCTCATTCGACCGTTAAAAAATGCGGCCGAGTGCTCCGCTTTCCCACGACTTAGTCAGTCTTGTGTTTGTTGTGACGGAGGAAGGTCCTGTGCCGCAGTGTGAGAGGTCAGCTAGTACCCAAACTCCACTTCACAGTTAGTCCAGTCTTCCCACCCATCTGGTGATACGCAGCATTCATCGACTATAGTATTTCTTTTGTGTATTTTCTAGTTATAAGAGTTTAATTAAGGTGTTTTTTTTTAGACGTAAGTATTTAGCTCGTGTGAGAGTGAGTGAGTGCGTCTCATTGATTTGAAATGTAACGTTAAATTTATTTTTTGTAATTAATAAATTTAACAGTTCCTTTCTCGAGCTTAATGTAAAAGTAAAAATCTTGTTTCATTTTTCCATAATTAAGCTTATTTTCCATATAGCTCCTAGCTTGCATAAACGTTTGCTTTCATAACTGGTACTTAGACCAGTCTTGTTGTTTTAACTTAATATCCGTTGTGCCATCTGGGAGTTAAGCATCGGCAAGAACCTGATGTTAGTATTAGTTATTTATTGTCAGGGGTGATGTAACTTTCTCCAGAGGCTAACAGTACAGTAATTCAGCAATTGTGAGTAATTAGTCTCTGCTGTGTACTGTTGAGAAAGTTTATAAATTCTCGTTCTTGAGAATCTTAGCAAGTCAGCGTAAAGTAATCGTTGCTTGATGTAGCAAGACAATCATTGTCTTTGCTCTTCAATATTATTGAATATTATTATCAAATTAAATAATATTTAACCATTTATTTCAAAATTACCGTGATATAATATAAAAACCCCGTGACACTCTCTCTGTTGACTAAGGAGCCATCAGCAGAACATCATTCGTGAGAGATAATCACATTCACTCAGTGCATGGATATTTTGGTAATGGTGTTGGTGCAGGCCATTCCTGTGTACAATCCGTCATACAGTTGCATGATCAATACCAAATCTTGCATCAATTCGATAAGTGCTTGTAGACTGATCTTCTGCAATGGTATCAAGAATATCCTCTTCTGCATCAAGTAGTTGCCCAACACGTGGCCTTCCTCCTCTAATGGACGTGCGTATAGTGTGCCATTTTCCCGTAATCGTCTTTCAACAGAGAAGAAAGTAGGTCGAAATGGCAGCCTGGTTGGGATAGCGTTCTCCATACATCCTTACTGCTTCGGATGCATTGCCTCCTGCTGCACCTAAGGTACGAAGCATGTCCAAGTACTCGGCAAATGCCTATACTTCCATGTCTGGTGCTTCCTCTACCCGTGGTCTCCCACCTTCTCACGTAGGCTACACTTGGTGTATATTTATCCATTTTCAAAAACATGAAGCCCCTTGATCTCCTGCTCCAGGTTCATTATTCACCTTATTCAAGGTAATGTAGGGCTCCAAATGTCATAAATTCATGTCAGAATAAAAAAAATTGAGTGTTCTCGTTTTTATTCCCTAGACCTATTGAATGTAAAATGTCTATTATTTCGGTAATTATGCAGAATCTCTCATACCATCACATAGTATAATGCATTTATTATTGTTAGATGTATAAGTTCTGAGATTATTGAAACGTATTTGTGCAACACCCTGTATATATATATATATATACATATATATATACTGAGGCTGTAGCTCAGTCGGTAGAGAGGTGGCTTTCAGTCCTACGGGACCCAGGTTCAAATCCCAGCCGGGGCAGGGAACAGTTTCCTTAGGTGGAAAGCTAGGATGGGCTTGGTATGCTTTTCTGCTCAAAGTTTAGTCTTCGTATTATTCGACGTTAGCGAAAGAAGTAACTGATATGCACTAAGTATGAAGTAGACGCATTAGAGTAGAAGGCAAAGTTTTAGATCCTGGGTGTCTATCTATCTATATACCTAGGCTGCTTCCCCCAAGGAAAGGGAGGTAGCCGAGACAGGACGACACACTCCCCATTTACTCATCCATTCAAACACATTCATTCGCATCTTAGCCCCAAATGGGAGAACGGACAGATCTTCACCCCACCACACCGCACAAGGGTCAATTGCGCAATGCAATCAGTGACATCCGCAGCAGGGCCCGACAGCAGAACTGGTTTATTCCTGCCACATCATAACAGACCCATCCCCTTACCCGCACCTGACCTGACTAGCTGATCAGACCAAATGCAGGAGAATATCCCCTCAGGGCTGCGTCATCACTTATTCATTCACAATTTCTCTCCATTTATTTCTGTCACGCACAGCCACTCTTCCTTGCTCAACAGACATCCCTCTCGCATCCAGCGCTCTCTTCACACTGTCCATCCATCCTATTCGTGGTCTGTCTCTCAGCCTTACACCTCTCACATCAGATCTAGTTATCTTTTTCACCAATCTCTCATTATCCATTCTCTCCATATGCCCAAACCATCGCAACACCCTCTGCTCAACTCTACCAGCCATCTCCCGAATAACTCCAGTTCTCCTTCGCACTTCATCATTTCGCACCCAATCCATACGCGTCACTTCACACATACTGCTGACACCTCATCTCCATTACATTCAAACTTTTCCTCTCTGCTACACCCATATTCCATGTTTCAGCCCCATATAACGCAGTCGGTACCACAACACCCTCATACAGCCTTCTCTTTACATCCATTCTAAGTGAACGACATTTAAACACTTTTTTCATTCCTCCCAGCACCTTTCCTACTTCACTTATTCTAAACTTCACTTCTGCATCTATTCTTTTATCCACAGCAACATGTGACCCTAGATATTTAAAACAATCTACCTCCTCAAGCGACTCACCATTCAAAACTATATTCATCCCCCTACCATCTATCAACCTCGTACACTTCATCACTTTACTCTTATTCTCATTTACTTTCAATTTCCTCCTTTCACACACCCTTCCAAACTCCTCTACCAACTGTCTCAATCTCTCCTCTGAATCAGTCACCAGTGCAGTATCATCTGCAAACAGCAGCTGCTTCAGATTCCACTCTCCACCATCAACATTCACCAGACTCAGACCTCCACCTAAAACTCTTGCATTCACCTCCCTTACAACACCATTCATGTAAATATTAAACAACCAAGGTGACATCACACATCCCTGTCGCAGCCCCACTCTCACGGGAAACCAATCACTCACAGCATTTCCCACTCTAACACACGCTCTACTATTTACATAAAAACTTTTCACCCCTTTTAGTAACCTACCATCAAGTCCATACAATCTTAAAACAGTCCACAAAGCCTCCCTATCAATTCTATCATACGCTTTCTCTAAATCCATAAATGCCCAAAACACATCCTTGCCTTTCGCTAAATACTTTTCACACACTTGTCTCACAGCAAACACCTGATCAATGCAACCCCTCCCTCTCCTAAAGCCACACTGCTCATCACCAATCACTCCCTCTGTACCCTCTCTAACTCTCATAATTAACACTCTACCATACACCTTACCTACAACACTCAACAGACTTATACCCCTAAAGCTAGTACATTCATACTTATCACCCTTGCCTTTATACAACGGGACCACACAAGCACTTGCCCAGTCAATTGGCACCATACCTTTCTCAAAGCACACATTCAACAATCTTACTAACCAGTCAACAATAGTCACTCCACCACCCTTCAGGCATTCCACAGCACACCCATCCATACCTGCAGCTTTCCCTGTTTTCATCTCCTTTACTGCCTTCTCCACTTCCTCCTTCGTGATCAAAGAATCATTCAACTCTCCCAACACATTTATTACTTGCACCCTTCCATCCGCCCCAATCTCAGCCACTCTTTCCTCCTCTACATTTAACAATCTTTCAAAATACTCTGCCCATCTCTTCCTTACTGCATCCATCTCAATTAACATCCTTCCATCCTCTGCTTTTACTCGTTCTTCCTTCCCAGACTCTCCCTTTCGCACCCTTTTCACCTCCTTCCAAAACATTTTCTTATTCTGTTGAAAATTCTCTGTCAGCTGCCTACCCCACCTCTCATCTGCTGCCACTTTAGCATCACGCACAGCCCTTCTCGCTCTATTCCTCTTCTCCTTATACCTTTCATATGACATCTCATCCTTCCTCTGCAGCCACACTTCATATGCACGTCTCTTCTCAGCCACAGCCATACTTACTTCCTCGCACCACCATTCACTTCCTTTTCTTACACCACCACCCACACGTCTCACACCACACACCTCTTCTGCATGCCCCACCACAGCACTCTTAAACAACTGCCATTCCTCCTCCACGCTGCCATTTTCCCTATCTTTCACTGCATTCCACTCATGTTTCAGTTTCTCCTGATACTCTATCTTTTTGTCTCTTTTATCCAACTCACTGATTTTCAAAACCTCCCTGCCACACCTAACCCTCCTAGCTCTCACACATCTCTTACCTACTCTTAACTTTCCCACCACCAGGTAGTGATCAGACATACCTCCACCCTCCCCTCTCAGAACTCTCACGTTCAACAATCTTCCTATTACATTCCTAGACACAACCACATAGTCCATCAAAGCTCTATCAACAACCCTTCCACCCTCCTGTCTCACCCATGTATACTTATAAATATCTTTCTTCTCAAACAGCGTATTCCCAATCACCATCTCTCGCTCAACACACATCGCTATCATTCGTTCCCCATTTTCATTTCTTCCAGGCACACCATGCATACGAACTACGCCTTCAACTGCTACATTTCCCACTCTAGCATTCAAATCTCCCATCATTACCACATTCACATTCGCTCCAAAACTCTGCAGACACTCATCAACATCATTCCAGAAAGACTCCCTCTCTTCTTCATCCTTTTCACTACTAGGCCCATATGCACTCACAAACACCCACAACTCACGTTCAAATTTCGCTTTCACCCACATCAGTCTCGATGACACCTCCTTCCATTCAATCACACATTGCTGTACTTCCGGACCCACTAACAAGGCCACACCTTCTCTTGCCCTTCCTCTATCAACACCTGACAATCTTCCATTCACACTTCCAAACATAGACTCCCCCTTCCCTTTCATCTTCGTTTCACTCAAAGCTAACACATCCAACTTTCTTCTCACAAAACATTCTCCCAATCTCCTCCCTTTTAGCCTCAATCGTACTACATCCACGCACATTCATAGACCCAATCTTCAGGGTACGGGGATAACTCGATCCCCCATCCCTTTCTCTGGCCTGTCTCTTTTTAGGAACTAAAAAACAGAGGAGGGGGTCCCTAGTCCCCTCACCCCACCCCTTTTAGTCGCCTTTTACGACACGCAGGGAATACGGTGGCAGTCGAATACAACCTGGCCGCAAAGTAGTAGTACCACTCCATAGTGCGGCCAGGTTGTGTCCCCCCCGCCACAGGAGAACAGTTTAAGGATTTGAATTAAAAAAAAAGAAAAAAAAAAGACCTTACTGATCTACCAGAAGTCCCGCCGACATGTCGTAAAAATACCCCCGCTAATACCAATGCACCAGTCCTGTATGAGAGAGCTCTAGCATGTATTCAATATAGACGGTGTGTTTTAGCGCCGAAGTGGTGGCATGTAGAGGTGTATGGTATATAGGAGGACTACTGGGCTTTGAAAGCAGGCTGTAAAGCCTATACCCAGAGTCGGACACATAAAAAAGAAATATATATATATATATATATATATATATATATATATATATATATATATATATACATACAGTATATATATATATATATATATATATATATATATATATATATATATATATATATATATATATATATATATATGTGTGTGTGTGTGTGTGTGTGTGTGTTTCAGCAAAAAAAGATAAAAAAAGAAAGGTCACACAGTTGTTCTTTCGAAGGAAAATCTAAACATATAAAAGAGTTGATTCAAGGTTAGTTCATGTCTAGGTGTCTGGACATTTTGTATAAAAAAGATTGGAGTCTTAGGGAAAGGGAAATACAGACTAAGGAAAACAGTTCCAGAGTAGCCTATAGCATACATGATGGACTGTAGCAGTTAAATACTGCATTAGAGAGTTGGACTGAAAATAAGTGAAAGTATGCTGCCAGATGCAAATAGAAGACCATTGGCTGTTGAAATAGCAATGGTCAGTAGATAAATGTACAACAGTGTGACGAAGACAAAGAGACTGAAGGAAATCAGTAGGAGAAGGGGAGTTGCTGAAACGATAAGCCTTTGATTTCACCTTGCTTATACGAATTGTGTGCAGGAAGCCGCCCAACACATGGGTTATCTTCCACAATGGGATGAATAAGACCTCTGTACAAAGTCCACAGCCTTGTGAGGGTAAAGAAAGCATAGCAATCCAGTCATCTGATATTGGATTTTGTAAGATAATATGATCTTTTCATGATAGGTCTCGAGAGAATGAAAACCCATGGATATTAAGAAAGGACGAATGACTGTGCTGTTTATGGTTCACTGTTAATTGATTCCCCCATGAAAGGTTTTAACGGTGGAAAAATGTAGGAGATGAGTTTATCATGTATTAAAAAGGCAAGATTTGTTTTATTTTGTGAGAAATATGACCCAAGTCAGAAACCAGGTGTGCCACAGCCTTATCCTGCAATTGCTGAAATAACGGCTGTGATGGACGCTGTGAGAAATGAGTGAAAATATGAAGGATGAAATCATCAGTGTATGAGTCAAGAAGATTACATGAGCAGATCAGATCATTCATGATATAAAATAATGGCTTGTGACTGAACAGATGCCTGAAGAACATGTTGATTGTGGCCGTCCACAACAGCAGCTCTAGAAGGATCTGACATGAATCTAGAGACAAAGGCACAGATCGAAGGATAGAAATTGTGCAAAAGCAACCTAGAAAATATTTTGTAAAGCCCTGCTGATGGCTCTGACTGGTAACAATCATGTGTTTGGGGAACTTTGTTTGATGCACAGAGTCGTTTTGTTTTTCCTGCCTCGGGTTTGAAGTGACCACCATTTTCTTTCAACACCACTGCATCACACAGGCGTTGGGAAGGTAGGTGGATGGCATAGCCAGTCTACCACACGACACAGAAGGGTCTGAGATGTTCTGTTCCAATGCTGCATCATCCTATTCACTCGCCTCTCTCGGTGCCTGCCCGGCCCCTACCACCTCCACCCCTGCCAAATCACCCAGTCATGCAGGGAAGAGATTGAGTGAAAGTGCGATTATTAGGGAACGAGAGGTGGCAGTGTGGTCATTGTCAAGAAGGATGTTACCATGTTGAGGATGATGTGCCACCATCAGCTGCCCTCCTGTGCTTCCTCCCATAGCTGCTTGCGTCCATTCGAGTGACCCTGATGACACTCTACAGCCGGAGAACTTCTACAATTCTGATACCTTGAGAAAGTCCTCTGAGGCACCAGACTCAGAGGAAGCAAGCCAGAAAGTCAGAAGTCATGTGCGACATAAACTCTGTATTTGAATAACCAAGTCTCCTTTGCAGTGCCCATGCATTACTGCCATTTCACCACCACCCATATCGTCCCACCTAGGTACTTCGTGAGAGATTTTACCCCTGCCTGACCCCTCATCTACGTCCTTATTACCAAATCTCTGACCTCGTGGCTACCCACACGGAGCAGTGTCTCCAGACACTCCCCAGGTAGATGGTTTCCTCTGTAGGATAAATCATTGCTGACTGACTCATCATATTCTCCCTCCGTACCTCGCCATACAAGAGGCTGTGCACGTTGGCATCTTGGCCATACAAGAGGCCAAAGGGAGTGGGGTTAACATGCAAATGGTCGTTGTCCCATGGTGGTAATGGAGACCTTTTCATGAGAACAGGGGATGGATTTGAGGCCACAATGCTCTATTTTGATGCATTGCAGGAAAGGATTTAGGCATTTTTCTGGATGAGGGAAAACACGTGTAACATGGACTTTTTACATAATTTTTCCAGTGACTATGACTGGGTACTTGGCACTCGAGATCAACTTTCACCAGGAAATCTGCCAGCGCTGGCTTGACACTCCTTTTCGGAAAAGGTCGTGGATGAAGGAGTGGTATCCTGAGGATGTGACATGTACATGTGACTCGCCCTTATTGTGCTAATGCCACACACAGAAAAGCATGCAATACAAGAATATTGGATCCAGGATGATCTCACAGCAACAACTGTCTTAAAAAAACATAAGGCGAGGGACAGGTACTTCGACATTCTATGGTCTGCTGTTCTCCAACCTTGGGCCGGTTCCAAGTAACACGTAATGGAAAATTCACGCGATTCTCACCAAGATCAACTTAACAAGATTCCATTCTAAAAAGCCGTCAATGATCGTTGCTTGTTTTTTTCGAGGACATCTGGCATTTTTCCTGCATAATTATGTCATCCAAACATCACAGCTTCGGTATAAAATTCGACAATGTCAGTGACTGCAAGCTTGGATATGTGGTACTGTCGTAACTCGACCTCAGATCTGGACATCCTCAGTTACAGGTTCTCAGGTATTGTGGTCAAAGTGCTCATGGACAGGTATTTCTGGGCTCAGCACGTTTTGCATACCGACAGTTTCTACACCTCCCAAGTACCGACAAAGTTTCCAATTCAAATGGATCAGGAACCTGTGGGGACCATCAAGACCAGCAGAATGAACTTCCCTGCAATCCCCACCAATACAGAAAGGGGAACTCTACTCACCAAGTATGGTAACATGGCTACTCAATGGTACGGCATGGGAAAGGTTAGCATGCTTACCACAGTTCACAAGGGTGAGCTGCAGGCCTCTGGGAAACAGGATCACAGGACCACAGAACCCATGTTCCAGCCAGCCGTGGTCAATTATTGTAACATTTACATGTGGCTGGTCAATACATCTGACATGCAGATTGGCGTCACAGACTGTCTCCTAAAGTGCTACAGGTGGTACAAGAAGGCATTTTTGATATTGCTGTGCTGAACCCATTCATACTTTTCAAGCAGATTGTTGCCATAAGTATTTGTCCATGTGAGCTCGAGAGGGAACTCGTGAAAGAACTGTTTGCTGAATATGGATTTGTTCAGCCAGTGGGACCAAGGACACTGTGCTGCTACGAGTATAGTCCCTGAAGGGTGTCCCAGTCAGACCATTTCCCATGCCACTCTCTCGTGAAACTGGGTCACACAACTGCGGGGAAGAAGTACTACAGTCATTGCTGTGTCTGGATGTACACTCAGAGTTGGCAGCAGGAGACACACTACAAGTACAAGTGCACTGAGTCTAAGGTGGCACTGTCTCCTGAGGGCTTATTCCAGGACAACTTTAGCCTGTCAGCCAGGACCAAGGCACTTTCCACCCCACACTCGTGGTCAGGACATCGTCTCACCAGGGCTCACCCCAGATTCAGCAGTGGTAGGAGCCAAGCATGAGGCTCTTCGCTTCCAGCCAGAGACCACTCGCCCTTCACAGTCTCAGACAATACCAATTGAGTTAATCACTTCTCAGGAGGTGATATGACTTTGAGTCTGCAGCGGAGGTTCTTGTGCTGGCATCTGCTCCTGCTCTTTTGGGTGTGGTCATTACCTACTCACCCATACGCCAGCTTAAAGTTCTTGCTAGACGAGCCAAGTCTCTCTGATAGGCTTTTACTTGCCCGTGTCCTCCCAACTTTGGGAAGTGAATCTAAACAAACAAAGAAACCTGCTCAGCACATTCTCACCTCAGTCACAGAGGAAGAAACATCTATCTACCAAGGCTACTGAAGAAGGGTTAAGGGGCCCGAAATCGCAATTTAACAAGAAAAGAAATGGACAGAACAAATTACAGCGAAATCATACACAACCTACCAAACTGTGGCCAGGCATTTACCTTGCCCTATCCGTATCTCTTGGTAAACTTAATGCACGAAAGGGAGAGCGTTCCGCAGTGAACGGGAGAGTATTACCCAAGTGTAGTACTGGAATCTGTGGGGAGTCTCATAGCACCCCTTTGCATGCCCCTTCATCATATTATAGCAGTCTTGTGCAAAGAAAACTATGTAGAATTTGATGGATCCTATAATGTGTGTGATGGAAAATGTAATTTAATGATAAAAACATCGTGTAAAGACAAAAATAAGTGTTTAATAATTTTATCGTTTTATAAGACTTCACCACTTTTCCGGAGATAGTTAATTTGCAACGAGACAAAAACAAAGATGAGATCACTGAGCTCTATTGTATGGAGAGGCTATCTCTGCCGCTAGCATGTGACTTTGGCAGCCATATTGAAACACACACTCGTAGCTTATAATAAAAAAACGTGTATGGATTATGATTTTTCTGCTTATTTCAACCAATTATTTGGGGTACATTTAGCCAATGAGTATAAAACAATGCCATAGGTTGCTGCAGGGCAGTACTTACCCTTTATGGCACTAAGGCTGAGAAAGGTAATGGCAGAAAGGGGAAAGATAGTGTGGTGTCAATGCTGAAATGACAGAGATGCTGAAGCTGTTTTACGTCAAAGTAATGGTGATGAAATGGTGTGGGAAGTCCTTAGACTATCCATATCATGAAGCTTAATGTCCAAATTGATTAAAGCCGGAAAAAAAAAAAAAACATGGAAATATCTACAAGAGAGTGTGAGAAGAAGTGAAGATGACATGGAGAGAAAGACTGGAGATAAATGGACCCTTTTTAGTTGCCTCATTCATGCAAGGATACTGGAGAAGAATCTTCCCACCCTTCCCCAGAGGCAGTAATCGTATAGAATTAACAAGATATATTTCTTACTTGTGACATGTAATGCCATCTCTCTTCGATGAATTCCTGTGCCCATTTTTGCATCCGCAAGCTGCACAGTGGACCATGGCACTGTATTTTCCGGAATTACCATCTGCTTTCAAAAACCCACTGAGCAGCTCAGTACAAAAAACTTGGCCATCAGGCTTTGTGTAACATGGTTACCGCTACACCAGTCCCGCCCTGGTGGCGGACACACAAATTATGGGGTAATACCCATTACAGAGCCTCTTCATGGATGAGATACTGTATCCACTTCCATTATATTTTTTTCAGTATTTCTATCAAGCTGTTTATTAGATATGGTGCATGATACTTCTATAAATAGTTTGATTAGTTCATGAAATGATTCCTACAGTAAAGAATGGCCGAGTACTATCTAAACAGACAAATCGTGCACAGGCAGATGGTTTGAAATATGAAGTCTCATGTCTGCGTTCGGTACTTTTACAAGTCCATACTATTTTGTTTTGGCTTAGTAGTATATTTTTTCTGGTGTATTTTGGTGTGATTTGAACGAATTAGACCTTTATTTTCGGTGCTCGTGGTCGGTTTTCAAAATAACCCCCCTCCCAAGTGTCTTGGGGGACTGGTGGGTGTTCTGGGTTCTGGGTGAGAAAACGGGCAAAAACAAGCATTTGGAGCAGAAATATAATCAAAATCAGAATGACCAGCCAAGGCATGTTCATAGGGTTATAACTGACCGCATGAACCACTTTGAAGCTACGTCGCCGAATTTTGCCCATGGTACAGGTATGGTATACATACTCAGAGTATTTAAGAACAAATGCAAGTCTTTAATAACAAAATAGATAAGAATTGCTAACATTAAGAGATTATAATGTATATGAACCTTAGAAACTGTCTTCCTTTTCAGCATTTAAAATTTAAAACTAATCAGTGTTACCAACTATTTGCTGTGTCCACCCACACGAAGGGGTGCGCTCTCACCCGTTCAAAATCACCACTTACGTTGTAGGTGTGAACTTCCACTTTGAGCAGGGTGGGGAAAGGGTAACCCCTGCCTTCAGTTCCAAGACTACAGGCATAAGGCACTCCTGAGG
>NC_137023.1:20949232-20979232 GCF_032717465.1 Coenobita brevimanus | reverse complement strand
TCTACACAACCTCTTCCCTTCCTAAAACATCCCTGTTCTCCAACTAATTCCTCTGTTATTTCCCTAACTCTGTCAATAAGTATCCTGCCATATACTTTTCCTATTACACTAGGAAGACAAATGACCATATGATTAACACACACACTTCTTTTCCCCCTTTCTCTTTGTACTCGGGAATAATTATTCCTGACGTCTAATCCTCCGGGACTTTACCTTCCTCCCAGGCTAATTTGCACATTTTCCACATCCATTCTACTACAATTTCTGCCCCACTCTTCAGCATTCCACCACACACTCCATCAATTCCTGGGGTTTTCCTCCTTTTGACTTTCTTCATTGCTTCCACAACTTCTATCCTACTGATTTCTTCTTCTCTCCTCACATCCCATCTTCTCCCAGCGATTCCCAAGCCACTTACATGCGCATATCTTTCATTCTCTATTTTCAACAATTCCTTAAAGTGTTCTCTCCATCTGCTCACTTTTTCACCCTTCTCCATTAGAAGTCTACCATTGTTATCTTTCACTGTCCAACTAACTTCTTTAACACACTGTCTAACTTTGTTTACCTCTTTCCAGAACATTTGCTTACAATCCCTCCACTTTACACTAAAATTTCTTCCAAATTCCTCATCCACTCTCTCATCTTCTTACTCTGTCTTGCTAATATTTTGACCTATCTCTTCCTCCCTACATATAACTCTCTCTTCTGTCTCTCAACTTCCTCCACACTCTTGTTTCTCATACACTCACTATATTCTTTCTTCTTTTGTGCCACAGCCTGCCTCACCTCTCCATTCCACCATGCTGTTCCTTGCACCCCTTTTCATCATCTTTTCATCCTCCACACCACCTTACATGCTGCAAAAGATTTTTTCTGTGAATATCTTGCACACACCCTTCCACGTCCCCCATCCGCTCCAAATCATATTTACCCAGTCACTCCTCGACTTCACTCTTATTTTCTGCCTTTTTTCCATCGTCTTGCAACCTTTCCACCCTCCTAGTAAGAACTACTTTCTCCTGTCCTTCCCATCTTCTATTCCTCCACTTTATTTCAACCTTGACTTTCACCATCACAAGATGGTGGTCAGAAATTCCACTCCTCCAACCTCTGTATGCTCTCCCATCCATTACACATCCTATCATTTTATCATCCACACACACATAATCAATCACCGCCTTCCGTTCATTCAGTTCACCATCCTTCCTTCTCAACACTTGCCATGTATACCTGTAGATCATTTTGTGCCTGAAGAGGGTATTGACTATCACCAACCCGCTCCTAGCACAATCGTCCACTAAAGCACTGCCATTCTCATCCATCTCCGCAGGCACACCCCAGTCACCAACAACTCCTTCCACCTTAACATTCCCTACTTTTCTATTCATATCTCCAGTCAAAAAACACACTCTCTTTCCTTTCAAACTTTTCCATGCACACTTCCACATTTATCCAGAACTCCTCTTTCACTCTGGTTGCATGATCTCGCGTTGTGCATACTCACACAATTGCCCACATTTGTAGTCCAACTTCCAATCCTACCCACACAATTCTTGAGCCAACTGATGCATATCTCATATATTCTCCTTCCATCTCTTGCACACAACAGTACACACTCCTTCTTTTGCCCTCTCATTCTCATCCACTCCCACACATATACCACATCCATACTCCCATTTTCTCACACTCTCACCTGCCCATCTAGTTCCAGTTAATCCGCATACATCCACTTATGCATCCTCAAGCACCTGGATAATCTCTCTCTCTTTCACCTCATGATTTGCACATAATACATTCCACATAGCAATCCACACCATGTCCTTTGTTCTGTCGATAGTCGTCACCTGTTAGTCAGTCCTGGTCCATGGCTTCTTGTTCGTATTTTTAGTTAGTTGTTTTCCGGGGAGGGGCACTAACCCTCCGCGAACCCACTTGTTGTCACGTAAGGAACAAGTGTTGGTTAATTATAAGATTACCACCCACCAATAAAAATGATTTCCTGGTTTACAGGAAACTATTTTGTTTGCCACTCATTGCGGAGCTACCCTAAAAATAGAGTACCACTACACTAAGTGTGTGGATAATGGACGCCCCCACCTAAAATATCTATCTATCTATCTATGTAGATAGATATAGATAGATAGGTATATATATATATATATATATATATATATATATATATCAACAATAGCAGCCATTGTAAGTTCACTGCTGAACATGGGTCTTCTCCATTCCTTTTCCACGAATTCCTTGACTGAGCCAATCTATGCCACGTTTTGCCCACAAACTTCTGTATCTCATCTCTCCACCTCCCTCTGGCGTTTTTCTGCCGTGCTTACAATCTCTTGGAGTCAAATCGGTCAGCCTCTTGTTCAATAGGTTATCCTCTACTCTTCCTACATGACCTGTCCACCTGCACTTCTGTTCTTTTATAACTTCTATAATGTCTTTGACTTTAGTCTGCTCTCTCACTCAAGTTTATCTTTTCCTGTTTCATAAAAATATTTTCAACATTGCTTTTCAATTGATCAAAAGCTCTTTGAGAATGAATTAGTTGATTTTCCGTTGATTTGGTCAGTTTCCAGGTCTCGCAAACGTACGTCACAACTGGGATTATTTATTCGTCATATAATTGTCGCTTCATATGTATTGGCTAGCTGTTTGTCACGATGTCTCTATGTTTGCCGAAAACTACCTCCCCTACAAGTAAGAAGTGAATATGGCCTCCTTTGCATAATTTTACAGATAATTTTATGGCAAATGCTCAGAAGAAGGTTCATCCATTGTGCCACCTCACCATGCCTTCCCCCGCGCTACACGGGCATCTGGTAGCGCTCATGACTGGACTGTCACACTGCCACCTTCTGCCTATCACAATCCTTTTATTCCCCGAACTGCATCTCTTTGGAACTTGCTTCCCTTGAGTGGTTTCCCCCCAAATTTCAAACTACAGCTGTAAAGTCCAACTTCTAAAGTTTTTTTTTTTTTTTTTTATGAATGAAGGACATTGGTAATGTGGTGTATGGATTATTTTCTTTATCCATTTGTTTTTCCTTCCTCTTTTTTGTTATTTAAAAAAAAAAATCTGACCCAAATCGAAAAAAAAATCACTTATTTTCATGTGTCGTGATTTCCGACAATTTCGTCTTGTCGCATCTCGCGCAATCGCCATTTTTTAAATAAATTTTTCTGACAGTCTCTGGTCTTACCCCAGCTTAATGCAGAAAGCATTAGGTCGATATCTGTTACCGTCCTCGTGAAAGAAACAAACAAATGCACAGACAGATGCACACATACGCAGCTTGAATGAGTATATACGGGTATATATATACCTCCCTTTCCTTGGGGGAAGCAGCCTAGGTATATAGATAGATAGATAGATAGATATATATATATATCTATATATATATATATATATATATATATATATATATATATATATGGCAATGTTGGTGATGATGGGGTAGGGGAGTTTGACCCACACAAATGCATTGAAGTCCCATGAAAATAGACTCTACAGGAGTACCCACTACTGGTCATAATAAGACTCCAATTAAACATGGTGTCTTCATCATCATTCCGAGTGATACATTTATTTTACATATATGATCATTTAGGAAATGAGCAAAGGTATAATGTTTATCATTTTCATTTTAAGTTAGGAGACAGAGCAATTCACATGGGACATTACTCAAATTCGTAATAAATGACTCAGAACTTATCACATGATTTTAAGTCGCCCTAGTTTCATGGTATGTTATTGTCTTATGCTTTGGGTACACTTCAGATATGCCGACTCTGTTAATTATTTTTTCATCTCATTTGTAAGAACGTTTCGAAATATGTTTCATTAGAGCCCTCAGTTCAAGCAAGACTGTAAAGATGACACACACCATACATATTAAATGTCAATAATGTTGGGAATACTGCATCCTGAAGTTGTGAATGATAATGTGGTATGGATTACCCACTGCTTATGGTTACATGCAGGCTTGATTTCAAAACTATTTATCAAACAAGGCTTACAGCAACCTCATGTAAAAGGCTCGCATCGCTCGCCTCCTCACCTCCCCCCCCCCCAAGCAAATAGGCCGCCACTGTCGAAGAAGAGCCACCCAAATACACTGACACATTTCAAACACTGGATACGGCATTCCAATAGAGTCCAACACTGCCTGTAACTGATTATGGAAAGCTACGATTATTACCTCTACATGGGCTCAGTATTCATCACATCTTTACAGGGAATCTATACCGATATGTATATTGATGCAACTTTAAGAGTGTGTACAGATTGAACATCACAATCTGATGACTCACTCTAAGCTGAAGTCAAATGTTTGAATGGAGCAGGAATAAAATTAATACGTCATTGGAGCGAATGGATTTAGCTAGTCATGTAACGATCATTTATTTATTTATTCCATGTTCCTATAGGACGTAACAGATACTACAACTCACTGGCTTGTGCCAAAAGTTATTTAAAGAAACACGCCTTCCATCCCCAGTGTAAAGTTTTATTATACAAAAAAATCTTTCAGTATCTTCAATATTTAATTAATTAATCCTTTCCCAACCTTCAACTAAATCAAGCTTCGTGGCGTACACACACACACACACACACTCATTATTTATATATATATATATATATATATATATATATATATATATATATATATATATATATATATATAATGTGTGTGTGTGTGTGTGTGTGTGTGTGTGTGTGTGTGTGTGTGTGTATGTATACTGTATATATACACACCCGTTAAGGGTCATTCACATTCACCATACTCTTTGAATTTAGGATTCAACATACCATTCCTAATACATAGTAACTGAAAATAATGCATCATATTTGTGAAAACATTTGCAATCTCTTCCGCTTTTCTTGGCCATGAGGAACCACTCCCATCCAGTACAGTTACGGCCACAGGTTAGTCCACTGTTCCATTACCTAAAATTATCATTTGCTGGCAAGCATATCGGTCACTTCCGTTCCTGACTCATCATGCCAAAAAGAATCGTCAGTGGACAGAGAAACATACCAAGCCTCTCGCAAATTAGTATATGTCCAATATACTCGAAGAAGTGAATAGTTTAAGAAGTGAAATATCGGGTGAACTCTTGTCCACATTGCTGCATTAACCGCCCCTGTCTTACAATTACCACACCCCAGTATTGCCCACTTCTGATCTCAGCATAGGTCTTGTCATGACGGGCTTTGATTTTATGGATGCTTCCTATACCAGCTACTGCTGCATTCTTCAACCCCATCACATTCTGTACTTTTGATCGTAGTATGAAAACTGGATTCGTGAAGGTGTAAGCAAACACCTCATTTTCTACGGTCATTTGAGGAAGACTTGTAATTGTTCCTGTAGTTGCTCGATGTAATTAGTCTGCACCTTGCACAATTATAGCACATACAGACAACACAGGACCCACATACTCTGTCATCGCATGTTTCAGAGACTATCATCAAAATCTGGGGGCTTGTTCACACAAGTTCTAATAATATGGCCCCACTCGTACTGTGTATTTCTGAGATTCTACAGACACACATACTGTACCTCTCTCTCTCTCTCTCTCTCTCTCTCTCTCTCTCTCTCTCTCTCTCTCTCTCTCTCTCGAAAGGACCGTAAGGTCTGTTGCTGTTTGCCTTCCTTTGCACTCCTTTGTACTTGTACTCTCTCTTTACAATGGCTGTTTTCCTCCCTGTCTAACACCTAATTCGCGTTTTGTGCGGATCGAGCACTGGCGATCTGAACTCTACCACAGCATTTCCGTTGAAGAAGGAGAATTGTGGGAGGGAATGGCTAAAGCACCCGAGGGAGTGAGTCGAGGGGAAACAGGAAAGAATTGGACAGAGGGAAGGGGAAGACAGGGAAATGAGGCGGGAGAATTTGGGAGGTGACTGTTCTCTCTTCTCTGGTCAGCGAATCGACTTCCTCAATAAGAAAGAAGGGATAAGATGAAGCTCAACGAGAGAGAAAGGTTGTGAATTTCCTTAGGACTTTTATTTTGGCAATTGTTTCAGTAATTACTGAGTGATCATATTAATTATCTTCTGCAAGGTCAAACGTCAGTTTGTTTTCTCATTACGGACCCCTCACATGGTGCCTAGTTTCGGTTCTTCAATAAACAGACTTGTAAAATTGAAGTTGTTATGAAAGTGTTATTTTCATTAACCCTGGATAGGTAACCATTTTTTTTTTTACTATATTAGGTAACGTGGGGTATGATGTACCCTAGGGAAAAAAAATTAAACAAAAATACTTTCGTTTGAGTTATTTCAAAATGCTTTAATACACAAATAATTCAACCCATTATCTTTTAATAGGGCTAGAAAAAATAAAGTTTAATTGAAAAAAAATGTATATTTTTTAAAGTTTATACAAAAATGATTAAATTTTAGGTTTCCAAATTTTAAAATTAAATCTTGCAAAACTGAAAAGTAATATCATGATTCCTTGGGTGGCCTGCAGTAGACCGATGTTGGGACCTTCTGTATACAAAAGGAGAAAGACAGCAAATTAAAATAACATTATCACAAGAGGGCTCAACTGAGGTTACATTATAGGTAACCTGGGGTATGACATACCCTAATGGCTCTATAGAGCAAAATCAGAGCCAGGTACAGATAGGACCCCATCATCCCCATGAAGAGCAACACTAGGCAGGAAGGTAATGAGATGGACAGATCTGTAGACCTTATGCTCATATTTTTAAAAATTAAATTTCGGGGACTGGGGTTTCTGATGCCCCACGTTACCTATCTAGGGTTAAAATGGGCAGTTTTGCTTTATAGAGAATCACTGCTTTGCAACTGGAAAAGTAGGGACAAATAATAAAATTCAGAAGGATTCATCGTGACATGAAAAGTGAGAACATGATTTTATTCATACAAATGAGTATGAGAGAGGGTTATCATCTCATGGTAATAACGTTTTGTGGAAGCTCGTACAACGAAAAGTATTGTTTGAGGTAAAACATACAAGATGAAAATAATCTAACATCGTTTGTGCCAGAATCGGTTTAAAAATGGGTCACAGTTTAAGCTTCACGCAAGGTTGCAAAAGGAAACTGTTATCAAAGTAACTGCTGAAAAGAAATGGAAAACAAAAGCTTTGGAGAACAATGGCGGAAGCCACATTAACCTGGCGGCCACAGGAACATATAACACTGAACACACCACTGTCCAGAGTTTTCTACAATTCTCCTTCGCTGGCGGAGAAAACAGACGCAGAAAATGAAAGTGGGGCTCCAATCTCTCCTCTAGACTTATCTTGTGAAAAAATCATTGGGTACAACATTCAATATTCCTGCGCAGAGTCTGAATATTCTCGACTAGGGTAGATTATCAAGATTGGATCACAATAAAGTGTCAGAAAAAGATTAAGTTAATCACACGGAAAAAGTTAGCTGAAACAGACTCGTGAGTGAGGAGAAATCTAAGTCTCGTATTGAAATATAAAATACTTTAGTAAAAAATTACAGTGATTATAGTTTGTTCTTACCTAATTGTTTTTACCTAATTGTATCTTTACCGGAATGAGTCAAGCTCGTACTGTCCCGTGTCTTAAACCATATTTATCGTACATATCCTTAAATTTGTGAATTGTTTTGGCACACACTATTTCATTCGGTAGTGCATTCCATTGATCAATTGCTCTGTTTGGGAAACTGAATTTCCTTACGTCTTTATCACCTCTCTTCTTATGCAGTATTTTGCAGTGTCCTCTTGCTGATGCTTCTCCATATGTTAATTTTTTTTTTTTTTTTTTTTTTTTTTTATAATGTGTCCGACTTCTGGGCATAGGCTTCACAGCCTGCTCTCAAGGCCCAGTAGTCCTCCTATACCATACACCTCTCTACACGTCACCACTTCGGCGCTAACACCCACCGTCCATATTGAATACATGCTAGGGCTGTCTCATACAGGACTGATGTATTGGTATTAGCGGGGGTACTTTTATGACATGTCGGCGGGTTATCTGGTAGATCAGGAAAGTCTGCTTTTATGAAATTCAAATCCTTAAACTGTTCCCTGCCCCAGCCGGGATTCGAACCTGGGTCCATCAGGACTACAGGCCGCCTCTCTACCGATTCAGCCACCGCCTCCCCAAGTAATCATTTATGTCTATTTTCTCCTTCCCTGATATGCACTTATATAGCATTATCATGTCACCTCTTTTCCTTCTCTCCTGTAGTGTTGGTAGATTCATTTTATTTAGTCTTTCTTCGTAGCTTAGGTCCCTTAAGCTTGGTATCCATCTTGTAGCGGCCTTTTGAACTTTTTCAATCTTGTCTATGTGCTTTTTGAGATGAGGACTCCAGACTACTGATGCATATTCCAGGGTTGGTCTAATGAATGATGTTATTATCCTTCTTAGCATATCTTCATTTATGTATGTGAATGCTATTCTCATATTTGCAAGCAGTGTATACATGTTCCCTACCTTCTCGCTGATGTGGTCAGCTGGAGATAGACTGTTATTGATAATCACACCTAGGTCTTTCTCTCTTTCTGATGTGTATAGGGTTTTATTTCCAAACTTAGAATCTCAATCAGGTCTTTTTCCACTTTTACCAAACTTGATTACATGACACTTGTCCACATTGAAGTCCATTTGCCATGTACTACTCCATTCATTAAGTTTATTTAATTCTTCTTGTAGCTCTTTACAAAAGTCTGTGTTAGTAATTCTCCTTTGTATTTTTGCATCATCTGCAAACATATTCAGATAGCTCTCATTTCCAGTGTTACTGTTTATATCATTTATATACACTAAAAACATGATTGGTGCCAGCACTGAACCCTGTGATACTCCACTAGTCACTTCTTTCCATGATGAGTAGTTTCCTCTTAGTACTGTTCTAATTTCTCTTTTTATGAGAAAATCTTGCATCCAACAAAACAGTTTGCCTCAGATTCCTCCTTGATGGTACAGTTTCCATAAAAGTCTTTGGTGTGGTACTGTGTCAAAAGCTTTCTTGAAATCTAAATAGATACTGTCCACCCATCCTTCCCTTTCCTGTATTGTGTTTGTTACTCTGTCATAGTAGCTCAACAGATTAGTAACACATGATTTTCCTTTTCTGAAACCAAACTGTCTTTCTGTCATCATACTGTGTTCTTCTAGATGATTTACCCAAGCTTTTCTTATAAGCTTTTCTAATACCTTGCTTACAACACTGGTCAGTGATACTGGTCGGTAGTTGAGTGGATTTTGTCTATTTCCTTTCTTGAATAAGGGGACAATATTTGCTTTCTTCCAAATATCAGGTAGTTTACATTGACTCAAGGATTTCTTGAAAATTAAAAATAATGGTTTACTTAACTCCTTTGCACAATCTCGTAGTACCCAACATGAAATTTCATCAGGACCACTTGCTTTTCCTCTGTCTAATCTACTTAACTCCTCCTGTATTACTTTTTCTGATATTTGTATATCTGGTAGTATGTGTGGACATGCATGTTCCACATAGTCCCTCTCAAAATTTTTTTCTTCTGTAAAAACTAATTGGAAATTCTTAATTAGTGCTTCACAAATATCTTTCTCTTGTGTATAAGTGATTCCCTCGTCCGTAATTGATTGTATTATATCTTTTACTTTGGTTTTGCTTCTGATGTAGCTGTAAAACAGCTTTGGTTGATTACTACTTTTATTTATTATATCCTCCTCAAACTGTTTTTGGGCATCTCTCCTTATTCTTGTATAATCGTTTCTTGCCTGTTTGTAATTATTATACGCCCTTTCACTATTGTGTCTTCTGTATCTATTCCACAACAAATCTCTTCTTTCTTTTGATTTTTTACATTTTGTATTGAACCATTTCTGTATTTTCTTATCTGCTTCTTTGTGCTGTGGGTTGTACTTCTGGACTCCTATTTCATAAAATTCACAGAATTTTTTATATACAACATTTAAATCTTGTCCTCTAAGCTCATTTTCCCAATCAACTGCTAAGAAATACTTCTTTAGGTCATGATAATTTCCCTTTTTATAGTTTAGGCTCTTTTTGTAACGGTCATTGCTGTTAACTATGTCATATGCTATCCTGGAGTTATAATTTAGTACTGCATGATCGTTTTTGCCGAGTGGAGGGTGATATATTAAACTGTCAATATCATTTTCTTGCCTAGTAAATATTAGATCTAGCACTGAAGGTACATCAAGTCCTCTTTTTCTGGTGGTTTCCCTCACATGTTGCGTTAGGAAAAACTCTTGTACGAGATCCAGGAGCTTTTGGTCCCAACAGCTTTCTTGGCTAATTATATCTAGAGTATTCCAATTTATTTTTGTATTAAAATCCCCAGTTAGTATAATTCTTTCCGATTTCTCTTCCATTTTATGTAGTAATGCTCTTAAACTCTGAATTGTACTCTCTGCCAGGTCCTCATATTCATCTCTTTTCCATGTGTTTGATCTGGGTGGCATGTACAAATTGGCTACAATTACTTTCCCTTCAGATGTGTTGATCTCTACTGTAATCAGTTCTACTTGTGATGGTATATCTAGTTTTATTTCATTGACTTTTAGATTTTTCTTAGTTAATATTATAATTCCTCCTCCTTTTTTTAAATTTCTGTCTCTTCTCCATATATTGTATTCCTCTAAGTTTACTATGTAATTGGATATCCTAGGTGTTAATTTTGTTTCAGTTAGGCATATTTTATTTGTGGTTCATTTTCTCTGACATAATCATTCATCTCTTGTGATTTAGATACCATTCCATCCACATTTGAGTACATCAACTTTATCATCTTGTTTATATACTTGTCATGACATGGTTCTACTACCTTCCTCATTTTTATTCCATCCTGTTTGTGTACCACTTTCGTACCTGCAATCCTATTACTTTGTCAAAAAATTTCTTCTTCTCCTCTTCTGATCTTCCCTCATTTTTTGTTTTTCCTTCCTCCCTTTTCTCTTTCAGTAATTCCAGTTCCTCTTGTGTTAGGCATCTTTTTATCCATACATTTTTGAACTCCTCTTTTTCCATAAGATTCTTTGCATTTTTTAGTATCTCTTCCACAGTCTTTACACTCTGGAAAGTCACCTTTAGAGGTCTTGTCTTGCTTTTCTCATATTTCCCTAACATTTTGTGTTCTTCTATGTCTTTACTACAGATTTCCTCTGATACTTCTTTCAGTAAGCTCATTACCTTTGCCATATCCTTTTTGTCTCTTGTGATCTTGTTTTTTACTTCTTCCTCTTCTATACCAGTGATTACTATAGATTTGTTTATATCTACTGAATCTCTGACTAACTTTGGATTGTTTTGGATTATTCTTTTCACTTCCCTTTTAATGCTTTTTTCCTCCACCCTTGTTTCTAAGTCTTTCTTTACTTTCACCATTTCAGCATACTTGGTTTCCACATCATTTTTGTAGCTTTGCACAGCTTCATTCACCTGTGTTATCTTCTCCTCAGTATCACTGCTCTGGTTTATAAGACTGCTTACTTGCCTAATTGTCTCTGTGTCATTTTTGAACTCTTTCATAACACTCTCGTGACTGACTGCTGTACTTGTCATTTCACTCATTTTCTTCCTAAGTGTACTCAATTCCACTGTTAGTTCACTGATGGTTGTGTCTTTCTTGTTGACCTCCCTTCCTAGTTTTTCTATTTCTTCCTTTTGCAAGTGCATCTGCTTCTTTATTTCATCAATTTCATTTTTGAAAGCCATTTCTAGTTTGTGTACACGTTCAACCAGTCTATTGTGTGTCTCCACTTCAACCAGTTCTTGGTAGAAATCATCATTTTGCTTTTTACCTTTATCCCTTTTCTTTTCCAAATTTGCTTTACTAAAGTATGTATCCATTTTGCAATACTAAAAGTACAGAGTATGTACTTACAATCCCCATGTTGCTGTAGTCTAAACAAACCTCAGCTGACTCAGCGCATTCTTTCGTCTTGGTTCTCTTTCCTGTTCGAACAAGTATTGTTTAAACTTATTATTTTTTTCCTTTTAATAATGAAAAATCATTTAGTCTAACCTGGTACAGAGCTTGACTCATACAAAGATACTAATTTAGGTAATGCCACTGGCCGTGTTGGTTCAGTACGGAGCGCCGATGTCGCACGTCTGCCTCGATTGACTCCCTGTGTGTGTGTGTGTGTGTGTGTGTGTGTGTGTGTGTGTTCATGCAAGAAAGAAGGAACCAAAGGCCAGGAGCCCGCAAACCGTTCCTTCCAAGAAAAAACAAAAACAATACAATAGAGAGCCAAATTCAAGATCCGTTCATTTCGAGATGCCTGGACACACTGCGTTTAAAAGACTGGAGATCATAGCAAGTACGAAATACAGAGAGAGGGAGACAGTTCCAGAGTTGACCTGTTGCATAAATGAAAGTCTGGGAGTAACGGTTAATTCTTGCATTAGAGAGTTGGACAGAAAAAGGATGAGAATTTGTTGATAGACGGGTGCTACGCACCCGTTGTAGAGGTGGAGGGATGCAAGCTGACAGTTCAGAGGAGCAGTGACCATTGAAAAAGCGATAGACAAGAGATAAAGATGCAACAGTGCGGCGGAGATAGTTTTTTTTTTTTTATGTGTCTGACTCTGGGCATAGGCTTCACAGCCTGCTATTAAGGCCCAGCAGTCCTCCTACATACCACACACCTCTACATGTCACCACTTTGGCGTTAACACCCACCATCCATATTGAATACATGCTAGGGCTGTCTCATACAGGACTGGTGTATTGGTATTAGCGGGGGTATTTTTACGACATGTCGGCGGGTCTTCTGGTAGATCAGTAAAGCTTGATTTAATGAAATTCAAATCCTTAAACTGTTCCCTGCCCTAGCCGGGATTTGAACCTGGGTCCGTTAGGACCGCATGCCACCTCTCTACCGGTTGAGCCACCGCCTCCCCCATTGTAGGGAGCCAGTAAGAGGAGAGTTGATGAGACGAAAAGCCTTTGACTCCACCCTATTGAGAAGAGCTGTATGTGAGGAGCATCCCCACACATAAGAGTTGTACTCCACACAGGGGCTAATAAAACCCATGTATAAAGTCAACAACCGTGCAGGGGTAAAGAAGGTAAGGAGTCAGCTTAGCACACCTAACCTCTTGGAAGCAGATTTTACAAGAGATGCAATATGGTTTTTCCAAGATAAGTCCCGAGTGAATGAAACTCCAAGCATGTTCAAGGATGATGCAGGATTGAGCTGGATATTATTAAACCTTAAAGGGTACTCCTGTGGAAGATTCTGTCGGGTTGATAGATGTAAAAACTGAGTTTTTGATGCATAAAAAACAGCAAGATTATCTTTACCCCAGTCAGAGATACGAGCCAAGTCAGACATTAGGTGTGCCATACCCTCATCCCTGGTTTGTTGAAGTAACTGCTGAGATGGACGTTGCGGGAACCGAACAGAAAGGTGGAATCATCAGCGTACGAGTGAATAGGGTTAGATGTACAGATTAGAAGGTCATTGATGAATAAAAGGAAGAGAGTTGGTGATAGGACAAAGCCCTGAGGAACACCACTGTTCATAGATCTAGGATAAGAACGATGGCCGTCTACAACAGCTGCTATAGAACGGCCAAAAAAGGAAGATATTGATGAAGGCATTGCTAGAAGGATAGAAATCATAAGAGGGCAGTTTGGAGATTAAAGATTTATGCCAGACTCGATCAAAAGCTTTGAGATGTTAAGTGCAATGGAAAAGTTTTCGTCAAAGTCCCAAAAGGAGGATGTCCACGAGTCTGAGGTAGGTGAGAAGATCGCCAGTAGAGCATTCCTGACAGAACCCATACTGACGATCAGAAAGAAGGTTGCAATAGGAAAGATGCTTTTAAATTTTTCTATTAAGAATTGACTCGAAAACTTTTGACACATAGGATGTTAAAGCAATTGGACGATAGTTAGAGGGTTTGGAACGATCACCCGTCTTTGGGACGGGTTGAATGAGAGCAAACTTCCAACAAGAAGGAAACGTACAAGTTGACAGACAAAGGTGAAAGAGTTTACCTAGGCAGGGTGTAAGCACTGAAGCACAGTTCTTCAGGACAACAGGAGGGACTCCATCAGGCCCATATGCCTTGTTAGTATTGAGGCCTGTGATGACAGAAAATACATCAGCTGAAGAGATTTTAATGTCAGCCATGAGGAAGTCTGAAGGGGGAAGTGATGGAGGAACAGCACTGGAATCATCTAGAGTAGAATTGGAGGAGAAAGTCTGAGCGAAGAGATCAGCTTTATCATTATAAGAAATAGCTACAGAGCCATCAGAATAGAAAAGAGCAAGGAAGGATGATGAGGTAAAGTTGTTAAAAAGGTTTTTGGTAAGATACCAGAAGGAGCGGGAAGACTTCGAGTTGGAGAGTTGAGAGCACTTTGGAGTGGATGAAATTATTTTTAGCAGTGCAAAGAACAGACTTAGCACGATTCCGGGCAGAAACGTGCAAAAAATGTGATTCAGGGTTGGGTTGGCTCTGGTACCTTTTATAGGCCCTCTTCTTGTTGTGGACAGCATTAGAACAAGCGTAATTAAACCAAGTCAAAGGATATGAGAAAGGAATGTATGCTTCCATACCTGAGAGAATAACCGCCATAATGCGCAAGGTACACTCAGATGGCTCCCGACCATGGAAGCAATAATCATTCCATGGAAAATAAAAAAAGTACTGCCTGAAGGCCTCCCAATCTGCAGCTCCAAAGTGCCACAGACGACGTATCTTTGGAGGGTCCACAGGCCATACCAAAGCGATAGGACAGGTTAAGGTAATAAGGTTGTGATCGGAAGAGCCCAACGGAGAGGAAAGATTAACAGTGTAAGCAGAAGGATTAGATGTAAGGCAGAGGTCAAGTATGTTGGAGCTCTCTCCAAGGTGGTCAGGGATACGGGTAGGGTGCTGTACAAGCTGCACTAGGTTGTTAAGGATAGAAAAGATGTAGGCTTGTTTACCAGGTGGGTCAGTGAGAGGAGAGGAGAGCCAAAGGTGGTGATGAACATTTAAATCTCCTAGAATGGAGATTTCAGAGAAAGGAGAAATGGATAGAATGTGTTCCATCATAGAAGTAAGATAGTCAAAGAATTTTTGATAGTAGAATTAGGGGATAAGTAAACAGCTCAGATACATTTAGTCAAAGAATGACAGGAAAGCCGAAGCCAGAGAGTAGAGAATTCAGAAGAATCAAGTTCAAGAACATGAGAGCAAGATTAATCGTTGCGTACGTATACTCAACAGCCACCTTTGGCTTTGAAATGAGTATAAAGAAAGTAGGAGGAAACAGAAAAGGGTTTGCTCTCAGTTGCCTCAGCCAGCTGAGTCTCTGTCAAGAAGAGAAGGTGAGGTTTAGAGGAGGAGAGGTGGTGTTCAACAGAAAGTTAGAGGAAAGGCCGCGAATGTTGGAGAAATGAAGAAGTTAGTCAGACACTGGTTCCAGGCATCTCTCTGAGTCGTCACCAGGAAAGGGGCTGATGGTGGGTGAATTTATGGTCCCCCCCCCCCAGGGACTCCGAGGCCTGATTTTCTGAAGCCATTTTACTTTTATAATTTTGAAAAGGAAGTGTGGTGAGTACGGTGCATGTATTTTGGTAACGACAGTTAGAGAAACTTGTATTGGAGAACATGCTGGCCTACTCTCTGTGTTAATGTGTGTGTGTGTGTGTGTGTGTTGTTTTTTGTCAAGTGGGATATACTTGATACCTTGTCCCATGAGGGGCTCTCTTTTTAGTTTGTCCATGATACGTTTAACCTCCTGACGGCAAACTCAGCTCATGAAAAACCTGTTGTAAAGTTGGAAATAATGCAGACTGTATCTTACTCCTCTGATTCGGAAACCTTTACTGAGCCGAATAAGACTGTATGAAGCCGAGAAGAAAAGACGACATCATATGGAAGGAGTTATACGTGTCTGGAGTAATGTGTCAAGAGTATGTGGTGTCAAGAACAAGTAATGTTAAGAGTATGTGGCGTCAAGAGTATATGGTGTCAAAAGTGGTGCTTAGAGTATATTATGTCAAAAGTATGTGGTACCAAGAACAAGTGGTGTTAGGAGTATATAGTTTCAAGAGTATGTGGTGATATGTGTATGTGATCTGTACTGTCAAAAGAATGTGGTGCCAAGAATATATGGTGTCAAGAATGTGTGATCTATTGTGTAAGAAATATGTAATCCATGGTTTCAATAGTATGTGATCTGTGGTGTCGAGAGTATGTGATCTTTAGTATGTAATGGCAAGAGAATGTCATCAGTTGTGCCGTGCCAAGAGTATGTGATGTCAAGAATATGTAGTGTCAGTATATCAAGAGTATACGAAATCAAAACTGTTGTCACGGGGGGAAGTGGAAATACGAATGAAATGCTAATATATATCATTTGACGCAAGGAATCGACTTGTGAAATCAAGTAGTAAATTTTACTTAATTCCGGCTTACTTCGCCGATTCTCTAAAGACAAGAACTTCATAAACTTTCCCAACAGTACACAGCAGAGACTAATCACTCACGAATGCTGTTTTGTTAGTACTGTTGGCCTCTGAGAAAGTTTCATTACCCCTGACATTCAATAATCGTAAATACATAGGTTCTTGCTGATGCTAACTCCTGGCTGGCATAATGGATTTAAAAATTAATATGAAAGAACTGGCTTAACTACCAATTGTGATTAATATAAGAAGTTTGTGTGAACTGGGAGTAGCAAACTAAAGTCAGCACAATGTGGTGAAATCAAACAAGACTGTTATATTTAATTGAGCTGAAAAAGAAGAACTGTACATTTATTAATTACAACAAATAAATTTGTTACAAGAATCTCAAAGCAAATTCATAATATCAAGCAAGGAAATACACTCACTCATGCACTCAAACACCTAATAATCTTAAACCTAGAAAAACAAAAACGAAAATACTGGTCAGTGAAGAAAAATGGAGCTGTAGATACGCAAAGATTGGGCGTCTGTCTGTTGCTTCTTGAGGCGCTGTAATTCACTGCTAACGTCCACTACTGCCGATCACCAACTCAGTGGGGAGATGTGGGGAATCGTTGTACTGCTGGAGACTAGCTGCTACAATGGGGATCCTGCTCTCAACACTGGGCACGATGACACCTTCTCACGTGGAGGTCAAAAACTAACTAAACTAATTTCTCATGCCCGGTATGGGAGCATGCAAAATGGGCGTGGCTTAACTTAACGTCTAGAGAAGCAAGGCCTGGGAATGACAATTACACAAAAATATCGCTCAGTGAAATGCACTGTCTCTACATAAAGACAGTCACGGATGAAGCGGTGACGAATGTAATGAAAACTCTGTTTCAAATCTGAGTGCAAACGTGAGAGGTTAGCTGCCTGAGCGAACTTTTATGCGTTTCAGTGCTGTTCAAGAGTTCCCATAATAATATTAATACAATGTCGCGAATTGCCAAAACAATATGACATAGGAAATTCGTGACATTAAGCCCCATCAAAATGAAATTTTTCTATGAAAAATTTAACAATATATACATACACATACATCCTAACTCAGTCACACAAGATTCACTGTGGTGTGTGTACTATCTTGCTACAGGAGAAAATCATTGTTGACAATGAGTGCAAAAACCTTGTATTTACGTTAATAGAAGCAAGCTTGAGGGAAAAAACTCCGAGACGATGGTGAAAAATCCTATACGCAGGTCAGACTGAGCGAAAGTTTGCCACATTTACATTAACAACTAATTTTTATGTAGCGTGGTGTATGTACTTACATGTAATACACGGTGTAGATGTGACAGTTGTGGTGTAACTGTACCTACGTGTAAAATGGTATAATACAAATTAATAGTAAATGGAGATGACAAGGGCAGAGGAGAAGAGGTGGCAGCATGCAGCAGAGATGGTCAGCTGATCTGCACGGCAAAACTGCTACAACCGCCTACTGTACCTGTGAAATCGATCAAGGTGGAACATCAATAGTGTCAATGTGACAAACAATTTGTATTAAATTGCAATTACCCTCTGCCTAGAAGTCAATGCACACACAATCAAAAGTACGCTTCAGCTGAAAATTCATCTGACAGCCAGAGCTTCATACATCCGAGGTCGCCATTATTTCCTTACTGGGTAGATTATTAACCAGGAAACATAGTCCTTGGATTGTCAGATCTCTCAGAACCTCTGTAGTTTACTGGTTAAACCTACATCTCTGTTAACCGGAGAACAGGATGTTCTCTGGTTAATGCATAGACACAGTGTGGATGTATGGGGTGAGTTCCAAAGCCTTGCCTGGTGCTTTCAAGGAAGACAGCAGTCAATCAGGTACCAGCTCCTTCTCTCATCTGCGAGACCAGCTTCACTTCAGCTGATCCACCTCCTGCAGCATCGACCCCTGGTACATTAAAAAGATCCTGATGGGTGCTGATTAACTAACAGGGCCCTCAGTGACCCACAGCCCGTCAACTCAGGGCTCTGTGCATATGTTCCTAGTCTAAGTACTGTCCAGTGGTATTTGTTCGTATGCATTCGGACATCCTAAAAGCATACTTACCCTTATGATTCTACAGTTACGACTAATATTGGTAAGTTGAGAATCCCTACGCAAACTCAGGCAGGTCACATTTTAACACCCAGCGTATGTGTGAACACTCATGTGGATAGCATGTATTCTCAAGATGCACGACTCTGTGGGGGTCTTGAACTTCCCCTTTAACCTATGGTACATATGTATGTACAGGCCCTGGACATAACGTGTCCTGTGGGGCCAACAGGCAAGACATCAGGTCTGCAACCACATTACAACTGCCCTTTCTCTCAATTGACTCAGAGATTATGGGTGTGGATTCAAATGGCGCAGGAGGGACACGTCTCCAATTGGTGGTACATCAACACACATTGCAGAAATGCACAAGCCTATCTATTTCCTGTCCCATTCCTGGCCAGAAAAAGTCAGCACAGATACTGCCTTGAGTTTTCTTTTTGCCCATGTGATCTCCTGACTACATGGCGATTTGTTTGTGGCCACCCCAAACGGGATTGAGGCATCTGGCAATAGATAGATAGATCTCCTGACGCTGAACAATGACCCCATTCTAACACTGCTTGGCGATACTTAGCGGGAACAACAACTTCAGTCAGCCATCGATGCTGCCTCCACAGAGGCTACTATTCGTGGTTTTCATTTTTCTACCTCTAAATCGTGTGTGATAACGTTTACTCATTCACTAACCATACCACAGCCGCTCTTTCTTTATATAACATCCCTCCTCCCTACCGAGATCCTCTGTCCACATTTCTTGGCCTCACATTTGACTCTGTTAAACTGAGATGCACATATCTCTTCCCTCATGTTTTCTACCCTTCATCATCATCGTTCGCTGCAGATGCTATTTCATCTTTCATGGGGTGATGATCGTGTCACACTTCGACTTCACTTTGTCTTTATTATGGTTGCCTGATGTATTCTTCTGCCTCCACTCGCACTCTTTCATAGCTAGATTTTATTAATCATACTGGTCTTCATTTAGCTATTGGTGCTTTTCGGTCGACTCCCACTATAAATCTTTGTGCTGAATCGGGCATTTCCCCCCTTTCGTTCTCATCTCACAATCAGGTCCTATACGTGTCTCCTTCAGTTCCCTACAAATACATTACTCTGCCCTCCCAGCCTTCTTCAACGCTCTTTTCGCTCAGTCTCCCATCTCATTCTTCCATTTCCCCTTCGGACCCCCATCCTTCTTCAGTCTACTGATTTCACCTTTCCTCCTATTCTTCCACTACGTCCAGTTTCCTTCCGACCCTGCCTTCTGCCTCATGCTGTGGTCTGCCCTTCTTTTCTCCCTTGTTCTAAGTCTTTTCTTCCCCCACATAACCTTCGCTCCCTTTTCTCAAACATACATCCTGTCACTCTTCTTCTACGCATATCTTTGCTGACGGCCCTAAATTTGGTCATAGTGTTGGGTTTGCTGTTGTGTTTCCGAACTCGTCCTTCCACAGTACTCTTCCCTCCACTGCAAGTATCCTTACTGCAGAACTGTATGCTATTCTTTTTGCTCTGAAATCTGTTCCAGGGTTCCCTTCTTCCACCTTTGTTATTTTCTCCGATTCTCTCAGTGGGCTCACTTCCTTACAGCCACTCCTCATTCGCTAATCACCCAGATTAAGGAGTGACTGTTCCGTCTTTCTGGTAGAAAAAAGTCAGTTCGCTGCTCCTGGGTTCCTAGCCATATTGGTATTTCAGGTAATGAACAGGCTGACTCATTTGCACGCTCTGCTGCTGTCTCTAGGTCCTTCCTCCACCCCATTCTGGCCTTTGATTGTTTCCCTCTACTAACCCGCCTCTACAGTGATCGTTGGCAATCCTCGTGGAAAGACCAACAGGTTCGCATAAAAATTCATCCTGTTCTTCCCTGGCACACATCAGCCTACACCAATCGTCCATGGAAAACAATCCTGGCTTGTCATCGCTTGGGTCATACCCGCCTAACTCATCATCATTTGATAAGCCATGATCCTCAGCCCACCTGCTCACACTGTAACTGTCCTATAACTATCCGTCATCTTTATCTTGATTCACCATCTACATTCCAACAAGTCTTGCAGCGTTCCCCTTCCTTTTCTCACTACTTTGGTCCCCACATATTACTGATTTCCTAGGTGACTCTTCCACTGTTTCTGTTTCCAGTCTTATGACTTTTCTTACTGCACTTCATATCATACATTTAATGTAACTATTTACCCCGCTCCCTTCTACTTTACTTCCATGGAACCATATTATGGCTTGGTGCTAGTTCTCCATTATTCCTTCCTTCCTTCCTTCCTTCCACCAAGTTTGATCTAAATCGGATAAAAACTATTTAGTTGATGTTACCATGTGATCTTGACCTTTGTTCTGTATTCTCGATAAAATTGGTCATCTCCTTTGCAGATCTTCAAAATTTTCACCAAATTTGTCCAAATCTGATTAAAGTTCTTTTTTCTCTATTGTTCATACACATGCACACATGGGCCGGAACTTGAGCTTGCCATGCAGCCTTGGCCTGAGTCAGAATTCTCTCAAAACTGACTCGTTCTTCCTTGCCCTACCTTTAACACTTCCACTAAATGTCTTCTAAATGGGGAAAAAAAAAAAAATATGCAAGTCGACCTTACCATTTTGTGTAAAACTTTGAACTATAATTTTGAAGTGTCCACACCTGAAAATGCAGAGCTATCCTTATTTTAGCTAAGAGAAAACGAATAGATGTGCCAACCCCCCCTTGTCTGATATGAATACACGCTCTGAAATGTGTCAGTTTACTTCAGAATCTGCATTCTCTTACTATAATTTTTGGACTCTTGCCAGAGCAAAGCGAGACACAGACGTGATTCTATGTTTGTGCTCAGCTTTGTGTTTTGGCTCTTTTTTAGTGGTATTTTGGTAAAAACTGAGAAAAGTCACTTTAGTATCACCGATTACACTTCCAAAACCTTTCCAACGATGTGGTTAAGTCCGCTGTAGCTTTAATAACCACAGAGAGAACCCAGTTTTTGTGCACATTTTAAAAAATATTTGGCTATTTTCAGTAACAGGGAACGAATTATAAGAAATGCCACTTAAATAGCACATTAATTTCACATTAGCTTTCTAATGCTGTGTGTAAGACAAATACAGCTCTAATAGTTAACAATACAGTTTTAGTGCTGAATTGACTTTTTTTTTGGGGGGGGGGGCTTTTTCAGCAGAATGGTGGCAAATTTTTAAAAAATGTTTTTTTTTTCTCTTCATAAACTTTAGAGCTATGTGCCTAGATCAGCCGAAGCTTTAACAGTCCATGCTTCAAATTTCAGTGCACTTTGGCGCTCAGTTTGGAATCTGGCTTTTACAACAACATACTGGGGATTTTTGAGAAAATTCACTGAAGTAACCCCTCACTAGCTTCCCAGTAATGTGTGTAGAACCACTGTACCTTCAATAGTCTCCAAAATAACACATTTTGTGTTGGGTAAAATACATGAGTGAAACGCAGCCAATTACAAATCTTAATTGCTTCGCTCACTCGAATGATTTTATATATATATATATATATATATATATATATATATATATATATATATATATATATATATATATATATATATATATTACAAATCTTAATTGCTTCGCTCACTCGAATGATTATATATATATATATATATATATATATATATATATATATATATATATATATATATATATATATATATAATATTCGAAAGTACTTATTGTTGCTCCTTTCTTTTCTCCTGTGGTTATTTTGCATACATATCTTCACGGTGAAGTCTCTGCATATATGCGAATGAATGTGTTTGAATGGATGAGTAAATGGGGAGTGTGTCGTCCTGTCTCGGCTACCTCCCTTTCCTTGGGGGAAGCAGCCTATATATATATATATATATATATGTTTGACTTTTGTCTGATCCCCAATCTCTTCACAAAGTTTCGTAAAAATTGGATAAAAAATTGTTTGATAAAACTACTGTTGTACGATACAATTCGGTCTCTTACTTAACATACAAATAGGTCATTTAAGTGCATAGGCAATCAGTGACAAAGATGTTGAGATGCTTGTCAACATCTTATAATATGGCATGTGCCAGAGTCACGTGTGAATATACGTAGAACCTGTAAGGAAGATGTTGGACCGTAAATGAATGTAGGAAGGGAATGGTGACTTTGTGTGTATTTGCTCAAGTTTTATTATATCTGTTGTTTACTTGTATCGATGTAATTACAAAGTTTAACATGACTCGGAGAATGCCTCATATCATTGATGGCACTTCTGCTCTTGCTGTTTTCCTTTTTCCGCGTCTGCATTCTGTCCTCGAGACTTATACAACGGGAAATAGTACTAAGCTCTAGATAACTACAATAATGGTCATTAAAGTGACGAAAATTCTCACACGAACAGTATATGTCTTTTTATATTATTTGGATTTTGATGAAAAGAGCAGATTCCCGAACCCACTAAATCGCCTGACTGGGAATAAACCATATATATGTTAACTGTTGTTGGTGATTGATGTGAACAGAAATATTAACAAAATCCTGTTAGTAACGCGATTGGAAATTTGGTATACCAGGCGAATATAATAACTAACACCTGATGAAAGCTGTATGTTAGAAAATCATACGGTGAAAAAAAATAACTAATTTTTCAATTCAAAATGAGATACTGGCAAGTGTTGCAGTGACCAGAACTAGCGAGAGCACTATCAGTTTTTAAATAGGATGATGAAACACAGCAGCAACACTGAGTTGTCTGGGAAATTACTGAAGCCACAGCGAACCTGCAGACACTGCTGGAAAGCACAGGAGAGTGTAACTGGTGTTACGTAAGTGAATTTTCTAAAAAAAAATTGCCACCATATTGTTAAAAAGAAGCCAAAAACTGCCAACGTTAACTCCGAAATTAAGGTATCACGGAAACTATTACAGCTAGCACGGATCTAAACACATCGGTGGAAAACTAAATTAACCAGAATGCCTTGTTCACTGGAATTCGTTCCACACTTACAAGTGTGGATGTCAGTAATTTTATATAGGCTACACTGCACAGACACTGCCATGTGAGAACTAAATGTCATCGACCAACGTACTTGCTAGTTGCCAGCTAAAAGATACTGTACCTAGATTGGTAAGTCTCTTAACGCTCTCATGATCGAGTTTTCCCTTGTGTTATTTTCTAGCTAACGGCTGGCTATTTTATTCAATAGAGAGTGAGTCATACGAACCTGAGCGTGTTATTGTTGATAACATTTAGCATCTCAAAGTTGAAAGAACCTTAGTACATAATTACAGAACAACACCAAACAATTTTATTCAGCCTACAGGGAGAGTGAGACGACTTGCTGGAAGACCATCTATCCATGGCAATATATAAAGTGAACTGAAAGGCGAATACAAGAAAAAATAATCAGATTTTTTTCAAGGTGAATCTCTGGAGTGATTGTGATTAAAGTGGTGACAAAGCAACCTAAACATATGAAAGAAAAGTAAATAATGGTATATAGACTATACAGAGTGCTAAACTGGGAATGATACTCGTATGGTGTGACTGTGCTGTAGCACTGTCAGGTGGCAGGAGAGGAAAGTGTAATGGATATGGGAGTATGGAAAGGAGGGTAGATAAGAAGTGAGAAACACCTATGGTGGGTGTCTTTAAAAAGAAGAGAATATACTAAGAATGAGAAGTATGTCAGCTGGTAGGTAGGAATAATAGAAATAAAAGTAAACAAAAAGAGCAAATAAATAAATAAATAAATAAATCTGTGAGAGACGAATGTTTTGAAACTGATCCGAATATACAGAAGTGGTGAAATAATGGGAAGAACGAAAACGGAAGAACGATACCTGGAAAAGAAGCAAAAACCGAATCAAGCCAATATTTCTACAACTGGATGTCGAGATACTTTAAACAGTACAAAAAATTAAATAACCAGTAGCAATGATGGACAACGCAGGTGAAAGTACTGGCAATCAAAAACGTATCATGCAGGAGGTGTCCGATTATATTTTAAACAATACTGTGAATACAGATACTGATATCCAAGTAATATTTTACCTACTGTCAATCCAGTTTACATTTAATAACAATACTTATGAATAGGTGAGGTAAAAAATATCGCAAACATCGATGTAGTTCATCATCATGAAAGCAGGGCTGCGAATCTGGGCTAGGAATAAGAAACATATCCATCGCCTATGATGTGAGATTAACTCGGGGGGAATTTTCTCCGATAGTTTTTTGATCAAATGTATTGTAAAGTGGACAATAGAGTGGATAGAGGAGAAAATGTTCTGGTGCTGTGGAGCTATTACTTTTTATTATTATTTTTTAGGGAGAGAAAATAGAGATGAGATGCTGCAGTGGGACTGAATGAGGGTATAATCACACCTACATTGCAGTATGGCTATGAAACACTCCTGTGGCATTGATGGGAAGTGTTAAAAATGAGCAAAGTGAAAGTGGAAGGGTTCAGGATATGCAGACAACGTTATTAGATACCTCTAGAAACACTAATCCATCCATTATCATCCAGCAACACGCTGCCCGATCAACAACGCAGAGGTCCGCGTCCAGACTACCGAGTAGAGACATTTTCGACGAGTAGCATAGTGCTTCCACCAAATGCCATTATGTGAAAATTAGAGGCTAGCAAACCCTTAGACTAAAATCCTTCTGATTCACATGAGTTTGAAGCGCCTTAACTAACTCCATTTATATTGGTTGTTTGGTTGCCGCATAACGGTAAATAGTTTCCTGGATTACAGAGTGCCATTTGTCCTGTCTCTTGGTGGAGAATCGCAGACGCCCGATTATAGTATGTATTGTGTAAGTGGTTTGTGAGCGCACCCATCTACAATACAATCTAATTTACTTACAAAAATATATTATTTGACAATGAGTGACAAGCGGCCGGAAGACAGTGGGTTGCAAGGTAGTTACATGACAGACTGTGAAAAGATGGCATGATATCAGTAAAGAAAGGTTCCGATGCCGAGGATGTTAAACAATAACACTCGCTGGTTGGAGTTTGCAAGATGCATCAGCCTGATTGATCACACCCGTCTAGCAGCAAACTCTCATCCTTTTCTGTCCAACTCTCTAATGCAAGAGTTAACCGTTACTCCCAGTCCTTCATTTATGCAACAGGTCAACTCTGGAACTGTCTCCCTCTGTCTGTATTTCGTGCTTCCTATGATCTCCAGTCTTTCAAAAGCAGTGTGTCCAAGCATCTCCAAATGATCGGATCTTGATTTTGGCTCTCACTTGTATTTTGATTTTCCTTGGAGGGAACAGTTATTCCGGGCTCGTGGCCCTTGGTTCCTTCTTTCTCACATAAAAAAAAAAAAAGCTAACGACTTTGGAAGAGAAAGAAAAAAAGTTAGACTTTTTTCTTCTTCAAAATTTTGCACAGTATATGAAGAGTGCTGTGCCATAATACTATTACGGTGTTAATTTACCACAGAATGAATCTGTAAAGAGAACTAAGCACGAATATGCTAGTCGTAAAATTTTATCACGGCTTACTGTATACAAGCATGTAGAAAAATTTTTTCACCTGCACATGAAATCATAAAAGGTGACGTTATTTGCGCCTTATAGAACGATTCTTTTTTATACAAGCAAATAGAGACAAATATCTTCTTCATTTAAGCATTATAGGTGCAGTTCCTTTATATTCCACTAAAAAAAAAAAAAAAAAAAAAAGTAGCCCGCGACAAATTCCCTATTTCACTGTTGCTTATAACATATGATTTTATTTAGCTTAGGAGAGAATACTAGAAGCGAATGAGTTAATGAAAGCTGTACAAACATACATACATACATATGTATGTATATATTCACATCTATATCTATCCATCTACCCACACACACACACACACACACACACACACACACACACACATATATATATATATATATATATATATATATATATATATATATATATACATAATTGTTGCATGCTGATGATGCAGTACTACTTGCAAATACTGGACAAAAAGTTGGTAGGCTAGTGCAGAGTTTTGCTGATGTCTGTGAGCGCCGTGCCTTGAGAGTAAATGCAAAAAAAAGTAAAGTGATGGTTATTGAGAGAGTTGACTCTCAGTGCGATATTACAGTGAATGGAGAAAGACTGGAATTGATGAGAGAGTTCAAATACCTGGGTACAGTGAGAGAAAAGAGAGGAAAATGTGCAAAACAAGTGGAAAGTAAAGTGATACAAGGAAGAATAGTAGCTGGTGCAATGAAGGCCTTGATAAGAAACAGAGGCTTTGGTTTTCCAGCTGCATGAGTTTTACATAAAGGAATGTTAGTGCCAACTTTAACATATGGATGTGAGACTATGGTGTGGCATGACAATGAAAAGTCAAGAGTAAGAGCAGTGGAGATGGGACTGCTGAGGAATCTTTGTGGAGTACAGAGGGTGGATAGGATACGAAATAATGTGATTCGTGAAACATGTGGAGTGAGGAAGTCGGTGGACACCAGAATCGAGGAGAGTGTACTGAGATGGTATGGTCATGAGGAGAGAATGGAATGGAAAAAAATATTGTGGTGAAAAAAGTATATCTGAGCGAATCTGAATGAGAGAGAAGGCGAGGTACGCCAAGGAGAAGGTGAAGAGATATGGTGGATGAGTGTGTGAGGAAGGGATGTTTGGAAGTCGGTGAAGCTAGGGAACTAACAAGAGATCTGGCTGGCTGGATGAATGTTGTGAGGAGAAGTACATGATCAGGGATTTGGCACCCCTTTTTAAACGTGGCAGTGTCCGGATTGACTCTGTCCGATACGTTTAAGTGAAGCTACAGAACGTGGTGAGTGTTTTTGGCTTACCCGATAGAGCCAGGATTCCGGAGGCTTGAATGATGAGTGAATGAAAGCGTGGCCCATTGGATTGGGCAAATTTGGGCTCTCTGGACGTTGTTACTCACCCTGCCCTAGGATGGGAAAGGAAGTCCGGATGCTTATAATAATAATATATATATATATATATATATATATATATATATATATATATATATATATATATATATATAACTATTTATTTATTTGTGTGTGTGTGTGTGTGTGTGTGTGTGTGTGTGTGTGTGTGTGTGTGTGAGTGAGTGTGGGTGTGTGTGGGTGTGTGGGTGTGTGTGTGCGCGTGCGCGGTTACCCATGTAATAAGTTGGCCTCCTTTCTTCATGTATGTCGCCTGGTCGCCTTCTTCCTTTTTTCTTCTCTAAACTAGCCATTTCGAACGAAAATTAAAGATACCAGTATGTTTTATATTGCAAGACAGAGCAAACCTCAGTTAAAATATGCTCGTCCCTCACCTTCCCCCTATCCAGCGAAAAGTGGGATAGTGAACTGCAGGAGAAGGGTCGTTGCTGCCAGTATTCAACTACAAAAATGTCCTCCTGAACCTGCATCAAAAACAATAATAATTCATGAATACGTTTTCAGAGGCAGGGTATGCAGGAGCGCAGAAGGAGGGGGGACGTGCATATATTGGCCAAAGTTGAGGGTGGGATGGCGTGAATATGTAAATCAAGGCAGTGGGAGCAGGGCCCGAAAAAGGTTGAGAAGGGCTGAGTCAGACCTCTTGTTCTCAATATCGAATTATTTCTTCCATATCTGACCATCAGGTTTGGTCCAAATAAGACAAATGTTGTTAGAATTGGACTTTCGTTGTAACCTTGGCCGTTGAGCTAGTGTTCTAAAAATCAAAGTTTTCGTCGTTGGCTGACCTTCAGCACTTCCACAAAATTTAGTCTGAATAGAATTGAAAAAAAAAATAATAAGTGATAAAACTGTCTGACAACTGACTTTGTCCAACGAACCCATCCTTTGACGGATTGTTCTAAAAAACAATTCCCTTCATGTTTGCCTTGCCCTCAACCCTTCCACAAGATTAGGTGTAAAAATACAGACTGATTATATTGACCATGCCTTGTGACCTTGACCTTGACCAATTATTTCCATAAATGCTGTAGTTAACCTCTTGCCTGACCCTCAACTCCTCTATCAAATTTGGACTAAACCAGATTAAAATTTATTTCGACTTCACATAAAACACATACTGGTCGAAATCTGCCTTTGCCTGTGACCTTGACCTTTGACCAAGTGTTTTTAAAATAGAATTACTTCGTCCATGCTTTACCGTCAACACTTCCACCAAGTTTAGTTTAAATCGGGTCAAATCTTTCTGAGCTAACCTTACCAAATGACCTCGACTTTTGGTCTTGTCCTGTGACCTTGACCATTGACGAAGTGTACTTAAATCAAATCCCATCGTTTATACTGACCTTGACGTGTGACCTTCACCTTCAACCTCGCCCCTGACCTACATCACCAGCTATTTGCAAACTAAGATCCGTTCGTCCTTGTCTTACCCTCAGCCCGTCCACCATTTTTTTATTCGGATAGAAAATGTTTATGATGACGTTGCCATATGACTTTGACCCTTGACCTTGCCCTGTGACCTCGACCGTTGACTGATGGTTAGTGAAATCGAATACCTTCATACTTATTTTACCACCAAACTGTCCACCAAGTTTGGTTCAAATAAAACAAAAAATGGTATAAGTTGATCTTGCCAACGGTCATACCGCGTTGAGTACACTGCTTCCCGTTCGATCAGCGAAGTTAAGCAACGCTGGGTCTGGTTAGTACTTGGATGGGTGACCGCCTGGGAACACCAGATGCTGTTGGCATCCCTACGTCAAGTGGGGTTGGTGGAGGATTAGTGCCCCTCCCTGTAAAACAATTAACTCTAAGCCCTTGGCCACCCTGTCTGGGATACATGGCGTCTGGCAATGAATGATCTTGCCATGCACTCTTGACATTTGACCTGTGGGTACACCCTTTGACCAACTCTCAGTACTTCCACCAAGTATTGTTAAAATCGGATCAAATCCGTGTTTTCATACACACACACACACACACACACACACACACACACACACACACACACACACACACACACGCGCGCGCGCGCGCGCGCGCGCGCGCGCGCACACGCACAGATACATACTGTATGTGCGTGCAGTGTATGAAATTGAGTAAAGCCTTGCTCTTCCTTTGCAAGTGCGGGTGTATTATGATGGAAGAGGGATATAAATGTGTTTCTTTGCAAGTCATGCTTTTCATGCCTGAAGTGAAAATGCTCACCGAAGAAAGTTGGTGGCCACAAATATTCAATATATCTAAAATAATAATAATAATATAATTATAATAATAATAATAATGATGATGATGATGATGATGGATGATGATTGATGATTGATGATCATGACTGATGACTGATGATGATGATTGATGGCTGTTGATGATGATGATGATGATGATGATGATGATGATTGATGATGATGATGATGATGATTGATGATGATGATGATTGATGATCATGAAGATGACTGATGATGATGACTGATGGCTGTTGATGATGACTGATGATGATGATGATGATGATGATGACTGATGATGATGATGATGATGATGATGATGATGATTGATGATGATGATGATTGATAATTGATGACGAT
>NC_137023.1:20779232-20946732 GCF_032717465.1 Coenobita brevimanus | reverse complement strand
TAACTGCAATAGCCTCTATTAACACGAAGTTAGCAAGAGTAAATTTATCTAAGTCAGCCCTGATAAAATGAGATACCAGATAATACTCAGTGAATGCCAGATAAATAATTACACATACAAACTATTATCAAAAATGACTGACATAAAGAACCCTACATGAATTACAAAAACTTCACTAGGCCTACAAATTAAACTTATGCTATACAGTACAAGAAAAAATGCAATAACAGTTATACTCAAATTACACACAGCTGCTAGATGGTTGGAGACTTCTTGAGCACTCGCAATAATAATATCTGTACAGGGGAGGACAGAAATGTGAACAAAATGAGGAGCAGATCTAAGTGGCAATGATGCAGAGACTGAGCTCATTATATAGGGGCCAGCAGAGCCTGATACAACTTGTAAGCAGGACGCGCAAATGAAGCCATGGGGACAAAGAGCTGATAATCCCGCTCTAAGCAACAGAGAGAACGACTTACTCTACTATAACGGTAGAAGGGGGGAACTGAGGCAGAACACGCTCGTGATCAAACATGCAGCATACTGTGCGTTAAAATTACACAGAGGATGATGAAATCATAGGCTATGTAACACCTCCCCACAAAGAAAAAAGAAATTTACAAAGGAAATTTCTTATTACTCTAAAACAATCTGTCTAAAGTCTAGATAAGCAATCTGCAATAACATTTTCTTTCCCTTGACATGTTGTATGTCTAATGAATACTCCTGAAGAAGTAGACTCCATCTTGTCAATCTCTGATTTTTATCTTTAAACTTACTAAGGAATTTCAGTGGGTTATGATCGGTATAAATGACTATGGGGTCAAAACCAGAACACAAATAAAATGAAAAATGCTGTAAACCCAAAATCAAGGCCAAAAGCTCTTTCTCAATAGTGGAGTAGTTCTTTTGAGGTGGAGTGAACTTCTTACTGTAGTAAGATACAGGATGTTCAATACCCTGATCATCCTCTTGCAGCAAAACAGCCCCAGCTCCTGTATCACTTGCATCAACAGCCATCTTAAAAGGCTTAGCAAAATTTGGAGTAGCGAGCACTGGCTGACTTAATAGAATAGCTTTAAGTTTGTTGAAAGAGGATTCACAGTTATCGGTCCAGACAAATTTAACTCCCTTTTTCAGTAGGTCTGTAAGTGGTGATACAAGAATAGAAAAGTTAAGAACAAATCTCCTGTAATAACCTACCATTCCCAAAAATCTTTGTAGCTCTTTCCTACTTTTAGGTCTGGGAAGATCACTTATAACCTGAACCTTAGCTCCTGGTGGTGCAACATGTCCATCACCAATTACATACCCAAGGTACTGAACTTTAGCTTGACCAAACTCACACTTTGATAAATTAGCTACAAGATTAGCATGAACTAAACGGTCAAGAAATTTACTGACATGGCATAGGTGATCTTTCCAGTTGTCACTGAAGATTAATACATCATCAATATAAACAACACACCCTGCCAAACCCTCTGTTACAACATTCATGAGCTTCTGAAATGTGGCTGGTGCATTCTTCATACCATACGGCATTACAGAACATGCAAAAGCCTTTCCTAGTGTTACAAAACATGAGATCTCCCTAGCACGTTCAGTCATAGGTACTTGCCAGTATCCCTTTAACAAATCAAACTTACTTATGTACCTAGCCTTTCCGATCTTGTCTATGCAATCTTCCACACGAGGGAGAGGGTAAGTGTCTGTTTTGCTATCTGATTAACACGTCTGTAGTCAATGCAAAGCCTCTGTGACCCACCTGGCTTAGGGACTAGAGTGACAGGAGAACTCCACTCGCTCTGACAGGGCTCAATCATCTTGTGGTCCAACAGGTAGCCAAGCTCCTTCTGGATGAGAGGAACTTTCACTGGGTTCACACGGTAAGGAGGCAATTTAATTGGCTTTGCGTCTCCAACATCGACATCATGCATCAACACAGTAGTTCTTCCTGGAGTGGCACGGAACACTTGCGGGTACTCCTGCAGTAATGCCGAAAACTCCTGCCTTTCCTTGGGAGGTAGATGAGAAAGCTTAGTCTGGAGATCATTCATGATATCAGGATTCTTCCCAAACTATCACTCAGGCTCATACTGCATGGGAGAGCTTCACTTGCAGACTCGGGTGGAACAGCTACAGTGGAGACTGGATTATTTTCGTCCCGCCTGTGATATAACTTTAGCATGTTGATGTGACATAGTTGCTTGCTCTTTCTACGATCTGGTGTGGCGATGACATAGCTGACATCACTGAGTTTCTTCTCCACGAAATAAGGGCCACTCAACTGGGCTTGAAGAGGTTGCCCATGAACTGGTAGCAGAATCAAAACCTGATCTCCTGGCTGAAAGTGGCGTAACCTGGACTTCTTATCATACCAAGTCTTCATCTTCTCTGAGCAGCTCCTAAATTCTCTCTCGCCAGCTGTAAAGCAGTGGACAGCCGTTCTTTGAACTTCATCACATACTCCAGCAGGTTGACGTCATCTTCCTCCGACAGCCAGCATTCCTTGAGTAACTTAAGGGGTCCTCTTACTTCATGGCCAAACAGTAGTTCAAAAGGTGAGAAGCCCAGTGATTCATTTGGAGATTCTCTTGCAGCAAACACAACGAATGGAAGACCTTTATCCCAGTCTTTCTGATGTTCCAAACAGTATTTCTTGAGCATCGATTTGAGTGTTTGATGATATCTCTCCAACGCTCCTTGGGTCTGGGGATGGTAAGCTGAAGACGTGATCTGGGTGATGCCCAACTCTTTCAGAGACTGTTTGAAAACGTTTGACATGAAATTACTTCCCCGGTCTGACTGTACCTCCTTAGGCAGACCAAACTTTGTGAAGAACCCCAGCATTTCCTTAACCACATTCTTTGCTGAGATGTTTCTAAGTGGAATGGCTTCAGGATAACGAGTAGCCATATCAATCAGGGTCAACACATAAGAAAATCCTGAAGAAGTCTTAGGAAGAGGGCCCACAATATCCACCAACACACGGGTGAAAGGCGCCTCAAAGGAGGAATGGGAACTAGAGGTGCAACCTTTTCGGTCTGATTACACTTCCCCACAACTTGACAGGTGTGACAAGACTTACAATACCAGGAAACATCCCTGAAGATACCTGGCCAGTAGAAGTGTTTCAAAATGCGTGCCACAGTCTTCCTCACTCCAAGGTGTCCTGCCAAACTGGAATCATGAGCCACTCTAATGATATCCTGCCTACAAACACGAGGGATGACAACTTGATGTACAACCTCCCATTCACAGTCGGCTGATGCTGTTGGGGTCTCCACTCTCATAAGTACTCCTGACTTTACATAATAACAAGTAGAAGCACCGGCTGACTCTTCCTCACTGCAAGCAGAGTTAGCTAGACCTTTCAACTCAGGGTCAGCAACCTGCAACTCAACCAACTCTTGACGAGACAAATTATCAACACTACGGGGTACTGCCTCATCTGGTGAGTGGTCCAAATTAGCAAGAAAAGTGTCAGCTAGGATAACATCATCATCATCATTATCCTCTAAATCACCAGTAACTTTAGACTTAGCCCTAGTGACAGCACATGCAGGGAACACATCAGGGACATCACAATCCTGGGTCGCAGCCACTGGCTCACTAGACAACTGAGGAGCTGGACACACTTGACTTCCACCAATATCATTTCCAAGTAAGAAAGTTACATCTGACATTGGGAGTGTCTCAACCAACCCAACCATAACGGAACCATTAACAAAACCAGACTCTAAATTCACTCTGCACAGAGGAACAGAGAAGTAATTATTCCCTACACCTTGTAAGATTACAGTTTCATCAGAGGAATTAACATTAGAGCCTAGAACACTGGTCAGCATAAGGGATTGGCAAGCACCTGTATCACGATATATTTGAACTGACTTCCTGTCATTACTGTCCAGAGGACTGACAAAACCATCAGACAGGAAATTAGCACATGAACTCTTGAGAGTGTCACCCACGTTACTGCTCAAAAGAGGAGCTCCATCATGAGAATTTAAGTTACCCCTCAAAGCAGGTTCAGTTAACTCAGTTAAAGAATTCTGGGAACTCTCAAGAGTGGACACTAGACCAATTGACTGTAAAGACTCCTTTTTGTTCACATCACGCTGTCTCCTGAAACATCTCTCTGTAGTATGACCAAGCTTACTACAATAAGTACATTTACGTTTCTGAAATCTAGAGGTGAAGCTGGTATTTACTTCTTGAGAAACATCATCCTTATTCTCTTTCCTGTTACCTGTACTCTGAGTAGAGGCAACGTACTTACTCTCAGCTTTCCCTTTTTCTCTAGAATATCTCTTGTGAGTGAGAACATACTCATCAGCTAAAACTGCAGCATCAGACAAATTATCTATTCTTTTCTCATCAAGATATAGGCTTACATCTTTATAAATCCACCTTTTGAAGTCCTCCAGCAAAATCATCTGCTTAAATTTGTCAAAATCAGAATCCACATTCTTAGAATTTAACCACTGCTCTAACAGATCTTCTTTGATTCTTGCATACTCAACATGGGATTGCTTATCTTGCTTATAAGTTGTCCTAAATTTTACTCTATAAGCTTCAGGAACAAGCTCATAGGCCTTAAGAATCAAGCTCTTTACTACATCATAATTATCAGACTGATCCTGAGGCAAAGATGCATAAGTTACTTGAGCTTTACCGGTGAGAACAGTTTGAAGGAGTACTGGCCAATACTCCTTAGGCCAATTAAAACCTGTAGCTACCCTCTCAAACAACTGAAAATACTTTGTTAAATCAGATTCATTAAAAGGAGGGACAAGTTTAACATTTTTAGCCACATCAAAATCATCAGAGCTAGATGATCCAGTTCCACATTGTTTCATGCGATACTCATGGTCTGCCTGAATCCTAGCAATTTCAACTTGTGCGTGAAATTCAGCCTCTTTAACACGAGCCTCCTGCAGGGCTAGCTGTAACTTAGCTAATTCAATCTGCGTTTGCTCATTTGGAGGAGTTACATTAAACAAGCTTTCATTAATCATGTCAACAATCTGATCTTTAGACTGATGAGAGCGAACAACAAATCCCAATTGTTGAGCAACAATCTTAAGTTCATTCTTTGTTCTGTTTTCTATATCACACACTGTTTGCACATTTGACAAAAAATCTTTGGCTTCATCAAGTGTAGAAATAGTAGCCATCATGAATATATCACAGTCACAAAATATCAAACAATATCCTTATGATAATATCCTGAACATCCTGATATGAGGTCGCCAAATTTATGTTACGGAACAGAGAAAGATAACGTACACTTTAAGTGAGAATGCTAAGAGTCACTACTGTCCCGTAAAGTTCCAGGTTCAAAACAAAGAGTTAGGTAAAATTACAAGTCAAAGTTTAATGCTCAAACTAACAATAAAACATTCAGGACTCATAAGGATAATGTAATGGCTAATAAACAGGTTAAATATATGGTTAACTGCAATAGCCTCTATTAACACGAAGTTAGCAAGAGTAAATTTATCTAAGTCAGCCCTGATAAAATGAGATACCAGATAATACTCAGTGAATGCCAGATAAATAATTACACATACAAACTATTATCAAAAATGACTGACATAAAGAACCCTACATGAATTACAAAAACTTCACTAGGCCTACAAATTAAACTTATGCTATACAGTACAAGAAAAAATGCAATAACAGTTATACTCAAATTACACACAGCTGCTAGATGGTTGGAGACTTCTTGAGCACTCGCAATAATAATATCTGTACAGGGGAGGACAGAAATGTGAACAAAATGAGGAGCAGATCTAAGTGGCAATGATGCAGAGACTGAGCTCATTATATAGGGGCCAGCAGAGCCTGATACAACTTGTAAGCAGGACGTGCAAATGAAGCCATGGGGACAAAGAGCTGATAATCCCGCTCTAAGCAACAGAGAGAACGACTTACTCTACTATAACGGTAGAAGGGGGGAACTGAGGCAGAACACGCTCGTGATCAAACATGCAGCATACTGTGCGTTAAAATTACACAGAGGATGATGAAATCATAGGCTATGTAACAATATTTATTAAACCAATTACTTCCTGACACACACTAATGGATATTCTATCATTGACAGTACTCGTATTTCTGTGTGAAGTTGAATATTTTATTAAAAGTGCATTGTAAAGCACATATCATTGCATTATATGCTAATGACCTTGGATAATTGACCAAATGACAATTTAAATATTTGTATTGGTGAAAGCTTAAACTGACTTCATTCTTATAGCCTAATCTAAAGATAATGAATATAAAACTGAGAATTGAAAGTTGTAAACTTGTAACTGAATTAAAAGTGGAATGCTTTTAGCTTACTAGCCCTCCAAATACCATGAACCACGTAAAGTAATGTGAAAAAGAAAGCTCTACAGTAAGTGGTGGGAGAAATAAAATGATGGTTTTTAAATTTGGAAGAGGCCCAGGTAAGAATAGTATATTAATTTCAGAATTCATAAAAAGAAATTGAAAACTAAACTACGTATATTTATTGCATTGAAAAATGAATAATCTACTGCAACAGTGGACATCTCCGTGATCTTTGCTTGCATAGTTATCAACCAGTGTGTTAAAGTTAAGATTTTTAACAAGTTCCTTTTCCTGAGACCATAAGTAACAAGTCACTATGCGAGCGACCAATTCTCACTGAGGTTATTAAATATGTCTTGACTAAGCTAAGTCGTTCATTGCCTGCAGTAGTTATTAGAAGGGTGATAAGAAATTTGATAATTTTCACTATTTCTGAATAAGCACAATCTAATGGTTTGAGTTCATCATATAATTCAAACAGATGCTTTGGCTTGTCACTCTTGCTTAGAAAATGTCTTTTTGCAACAGATATTTGGGAAAATAGAAGAATTTGTAAGACTGTACTTAATTAGAAAGCTTCTCAAATTCTAGAAAGTCTCTGGAATTGCAATCAAGTGCATTCATTGTTTCATTTTTGTGTGATGCTAATATCAAGCTCTGAGAGAAATCTGGCTAATATATCAAAATAGGTTCTTTTGATTTCAGTCATTGGAGCAATACAAGTATTCACCTCACTTCTCCCTAGTGTGAATCAGTTAAGAAGCGCTCTAGTCTTGATGATACCTTCTGAATTCTCTTAGGTATGCCCAACTGATTTGAATTTTCCAAGTTGGTATCAATTACATATATTGAAGCAAAATCATTAGCTTTGTCAAAAATATCAGAGAAAGCTTCGTCAGTTCTCAAGACTTGCAGTTCTTTAATAGTTGACTGAATGAGAGAGCAAGCTTCAGATAGTAAGGATTCCTTTGCTTGAAGATGACCTGACAAACTTTTGATAACCCTATGGACTTGTTCAATAATATGTAGATCCATTACGAACCTGAAAGACTCTAACTTTTTGTACAGTCCATTTGCTTCTGCTGCAGCTTCTGAATCAGAACCCTTAGAAACTGTATGAAGTACTGATAGCAAACTTCCATTGCGAAGCTTAACCTTTGATACTGACCTACAATAGTAAGACCATTTAATTATGGCAGGTCTTTCCAGTGTCAAAACCTGAAAATCTTCTGCTTTCTGTGCCTGTATGAAAAGTTGGTTCCTTGTGTTACTGTTAGTAATAAATGTGTAAGGTGTTTTAATAACCGAAAAAAATGAAGTGAGGCCACTGGCATTCTTTATCCAGTCGCCCAGTACTAAATTCAGCCTGTGTGCATGGCAATGTTTGTATACTGCTTGGTGAATGTTATCCCTTTTTCTTGTTTGAACCCTGCTAAAGAATCCACTCATTACACTAGCATCATCATAACACTAAGGCACACAGTTAGACCAAATTAAACCAGATCATTCTATCTCCTTATATATGAAATCAGCTAAATTTGCAGCATCAGCCTTTTCCATGTGATAGGTTCCAATGACACGTTCCTTCACAATACCCTCACTAAAGTACCGCACAAGAATAGCCATCTGTTCTTTTTTTTGACAAGTCTTTCGTTTCATCAACCATAACTGAAAAGTACTTGGCTTCTTGTGCTTCAGCACAAGTTGTGTCTTTGTTATGTCTTCCAACAACTGATGTCAACTCATTCTGGTATTGAGGACTTGTGTGATGGCCATATCGTCGATGTAACTTTTGTTCTTGAGAGGGATTTGATTCAGCTATTAGGTGAAGAATTGCTACCAAATTTCCTGAATTCAGTGGCTCACCACCCTCATTATGTCCACGAAGAGACAGGTACTTACTTCCTAAGATGAATAAAAGCTTTTAATGATAGCCAGAATACAATAAAAACGACAGCTTGATGCTGAAGTTACTGTAACTGAACAGCGGGCTAGGAACATAATTACATTGACATCCTTTAACATAGCTAGAAAATTATTGTGATTATTACACACACACACACACACACACACACACACACACACACACACACACGATATATTTCACTCAAAACGTACTGAGGCTAAATACAAATTATTTTTAATTTCACGGTGTTAACCTTGTATATTTTTTTTCATTAACTGTACTTGATTTGGAGGCCCCCTCAGAAAGCTTGGGGGGGGGTGAGCGCCCCTCGCTGCCCCCCCCCAAATGACGCCCCTGGATGATGATGATGATCATGATGATCATGATGATTGATGATGATTGATGATGATGACTGATAATGATAATTGATGATGATGGTGATGATGGTGATGATTGATGATTGATGATGATGATGATGATGAAGATGATGATGACTGATGAAGATGATGATGATGATTGATGAAGATGATGATGATGATGATGATGATGATGATGAAGATGATAATGACTGATGAAGATGATGATGATGACTGATGAAGATGATGATGATGATGATGATAATGATTGATGATTGATGATGATGATGATTGATGATGATGATGATGATGATGATGATGATTGATGATTGATTATGATGATGATTGATGATTGATGATGATGATGATTGATGATGATGATTGATGATGATGATGATTAATGATTGATGAATGATGATGATGATTGATGATGATGATGACTGATGATGATGATTGATGATGATGATGAAGACTGATGATTTATGATGGTGATTGATGATGGTGATGATGATGACTGATGATGATGATTGATGATGATGATGATGATGATGATTGATAATTGATGATGGTGACTGATGATGATGATGAACAGTACCCGGTAACAATAATGAAATGGTGGACATATAACTGATAATACTGTGAGGGATGATAATTATTTCTGTAATGAACACTCAGCCTCCTGTGCTTGCAGGTAAAATATATCTATTATATGACATTAGCTGGAATTAAATACCAGACTTGTTCCGACAATGAGAGCTGATGGTAACAGCATTAACACTTAGACTCCTATGACTCACTCAGCTGAAATAGTCTGTCATTAATTAGAAAGAATTATTCGAGTTGTCCCTGTCATGAAAAGGTTAACATGCATGCAAGAACGTGAAGCGAAGGATTGGGGCGATGTGGCGTGATGACCGAGAGGGTAGTGTTAATAATGGAGGAGTTAGCATGTAGGGAACTGTGTTGCGTTAGGAAAGGCATTGTTTGTGACAATCAGATAACTGTTTTTAAGTGATTGGCAAAGATAATTTTAAAAGTGGGTAGAAAGTTATCTGTAGCATTTATTGATCGGAGGAAGGGATTAGAGAAGGTAAGCCGGCATATCATGTGGCACGTATTGTACTATCGGCGGAAGAAGCCTTGTCGCCTCCTCTGCTTTTCTCTCCACCAACTTTTAAAATTAGTCTCTTGAACTCTAAGCAAATGACATTGATAACACTGATTTGTCGCCAGATAAAATTATTAGTATCACTTCCTGTTAATTCAGCATAGTTTTGTTGCCAATAGTACATGCAGCATATGGATGGGAGGTGGATTACTCAGTTATCCCCTGTATGTATGATACAACCAAGGCAGCCTTGAAAGTGAATGGTTTGTTGAGGTAGATGTTCTTTATATATATTTGGCTTAATCAGGGTTGTGTCATCACCTCAAGTAATCATCGAAGTCATGAATGCAGTACTGGCAGTGGAGAAAGCTAAACCACACGGTAGAAGAGTGGCTGGGATTAGAGTAAATGTGTCGGAAATTTCTTCGCTTTTCTCAACGAAAGGCTCAGTGCTAATGCCAGATACTGAGTGGAAGTAGCAACCTTTGATAGAGGAACTGGATAATGGTTTTTTAATATGAAATATGAGAGTCACTATGCAAAAACAAATGGTGGTGTTCAAGAGAGGCCTGACAGCGAAAGTGGTACGAATCTAAGTGATTCAGAAAGGGAAACTATCAGAATGTTCACGTATTTAGCCACACTGTTAATATATATATATATATATATATATATATATATATATATATATATATATATATATATATATATATATATATATATATATATATATAATTTTATGTGACCGACTCTGGGCATAGACTTCACAGCCCGCGTTCAGGGCCCAGTAGTCCTCCTATGTACCGCACACCTCTACATGTCACCACTTCGGCTCTATCACCCACCGTCCATACTGAATACATGCTAGGGCTGTCTCATACAGGACTGGTGTATTGGTATTAGCGGGGGTATTTTTACGACATGTCGGCGGGTCTTTTGGTAGATCAGTAAAGTCTGATATTTAGGAAATTCAAATCCTTAAACCGTTCCCTGCCCCAGCGGGATTTGAACCCGGGTCCGTTAGGACTGCAGACCAACTCTGCATGGAAGATGAAATAAAGGAAAGGATGCAACAAGAGAGGGGAGTGGTAATGCACTGATAGCAGCAGCAACAATTCGAAATGTGTGTAAAGATGAAATTATATTCAGATGCAGATTCTCCTCCTTCTACAAATTATTTCACTTAAATAATTGGCAGAATAGGCTGTATTACTCCTCTACGTCCTACTTTGGCAATTCTTTGTGACTAGTACCTTATTCTAATACTAATCTTCTTGGCATGTGGGTGAGCCTACGATTCACTCACTGGGGTGCTGTCGAGCTGCTCTGGAAGGTTACAGTGAATGACAAGCCAAATGGCTTTATGTAAACCAGGAAATCAGTTACTAAATTGAGTGTTAATATGTAACCAATGACGCCTGGTGTTTTAGTGGACTAAGGCACCCCAACCGAATTGAATCTTAGAGTTTATATTTGAGGGTGGATAGGAGCTAGTGGGTCACATAATGCCACTAAAAAGTAAGTACGGCTGGTCACTCTCGCCTAATATGTTAGGGCCGAGTAGCCTAGCGCTGGGTCTTACGCGCCTGTTGGAAAAAAAAAAGGATGATGGATGGATCAATATAATCCTTTGTGACAGTTCAGCATTTCAAAAAATATGACGGTAGGACGGTTACCATGGACAGAACACGGATACGGTACAGGAGTATTGTAGTGAATGGCATACGATGGTGGATGACGCAGGATATAAAGAATGACCCTGCTGATAAGGGTTTCGTCAAAAGTATCCTTGGAGTGACCTGCGTGCCTGACGGGTATGTGAATGAATCCGAGGCGAATGTGTTTGTACGTTAGCGTAGTGTCAGCCATATGAAGGGATTTTATCAGGTGGTTCGAGCATATGAAGCAGAATGAGAGAGAGAGAGAGAGAGAGAGAGAGAGAGAGAGAGAGAGAGAGAGAGAGAGAGAGAGAGAGAGGTTGTGGAGTATGGATCTGGATAAAGGGAGTATTGACTAATGGAGTAAGTTGGACGTGAGATATTTGGAAAATTATGGATTAGATAGCGACGGCAATTCGCACAGAATGAGGCGACAGATTACAGGTAAATGGTAACTAACTACGTGAATATGAGCCAGATAATACGGCTGACTAGGGCATTAACTGAATAAATTTTCTAACATCTATATGAAGGAATTTCTCTTGAATCAGCCCCGTCATTGAGTCAGTCACATCCTAATATTAATCAGGCGGTATGTTTCACTGCCATGGTTCCGAATCAGTCTCTTAATTGTTTACGTACAGTTGGAGCAACAGTTTGCCTAATGTTATACTTTCCTTAGGTGGAAAGCTAGGATGGGCTTGGTATGCTTTTCTGCTCAAAGTTTAGTCTTCGTATTATTCGACGTTAGCGAAAGAAGTAACTGATATGCACTAAGTATGAAGTAGACGCATTAGAGTAGAAGGCAAAGTTTTAGATCCTGGGTGTCTATCTATCTATATACCTAGGCTGCTTCCCCCAAGGAAAGGGAGGTAGCCGAGACAGGACGACACACTCCACACTTACTCATCCATTCAAACACATTCATTCGCATCTTAGCCCCAAATGGGAGAACGGACAGATCCTCACCGCACCACATCGCACAAGGGTCAACTGCGCAATGCAATCAGTGACATCCGCAGCAGGGCCCGACAGCAGAGCTGGTTTACCCCTGCCACATCATAACAGACCCATCCCCTTACCTGCACCTGACCTGACTAGCTGATCAGATCAAATGCGGGAGAATATCCCCTCAGGGCTGCGTCATCACTTATTCATTCACAATTTCTCTCCATTTATTTCTGTCACGCACAGCCACTCTTCCTTGCTCAACAGACATCCCTCTCGCATCCAGCGCTCTCTTCACACTGTCCTTCCATCCTATTCGTGGTCTGTCTCTCAGCCTTACACCTCTCACATCAGATCTAGTTATTTTTTTCACCAATCGCTCATTATCCATTCTCTCCATATGCCCAAACCATCGCAACACCCTCTGCTCAACTCTACCAGCCATCTCCCGAACAACTCCAGTTCTCCTTCGCACTTCATCATTTTGCACTCGATCCATACGCGTCATTCCACACATACCTCTCAGACACCTCATCTCCATTACATTCAAACTTTTCCTCTCTCCTACGCCCATATTCCATGTTTCAGCCCCATATAACGCAGTCGGTACCACAACACCCTCATACAGCCTTCTCTTTACTTCCATTCTAAGCGAACGACATCTAAACACATTTTAACATTCCTCCCAGCACCTTTCCTACTTCATTTATTCTAAACTTCACTTCTGCATCTATTCTTCCATCCACAGCAACATGTGACCCGAGATATTTCAAACACTCTACCTCCTCAAGCAACTCGCCATTCAAAACTATATTCATCCCCCTACCATCTACCAACCTCGTACACTTCATCACTTTACCCTTATTCTCATTTACTTTCAATTTCCTCTTTTCACACACCCTTCCAAACTCCTCTACCAACTGTTTCAATCTCTCCTCTGAATCAGCCACCAGTGCAGTATCATCTGCAAACAGCAGCTGCTTCAGATTCCACTCTCCACCATCAACATTCACCAGACTCAGACCTCCACCTAAAACACTTGCATTCACCTCCCTTACAACTCCATCCATGTAAATATTAAACAACCAAGGCGACATCACACATCCCTGTCGCAGCCCCACTCTCACGGAAAACCAATCACTCACAGCGTTTCCCACTCTTACACACGCTCTACTATTTACATAAAAACTTTTCTCCCTTTTTAGTAACCTACCATCAAGTCTATACAATCTTAAAACAGTCCACAAAGCATCCCTATCAATTCTATCATACGCTTTCTCTAAATCGGTGAAAGCCCAAAACACATCCTTGCCTTTTGCTAAATACTTTTCACACACTTGTCTCACAGCAAACACCTGATCAACGCATCCCCTCCCTCTCCTAAAGCCACACTGCTCATCACCAATCACTCCCTCTGTACCCTCTTTAACTCTCATAATTAACACTCTACCATAAACCTTACCTTCAACACTTAACAGACTTATACCCCTAAAGCTCGTATATTCATACTTATCACCCTTGCCTTTATACAATGGGACCACACAAGCATTTGCCCAGTCAATTTGCACCATACCTTTCACAAAGCACACATTTAACAATCTTACTAACCAGTCAACAATAGTCACTCCACCACCCTTCAGGCATTCTACAGCACACCCATCCATACCTGCAGCTTTCCCTGTTTTCATCTCCTTTACTGCCTTCTCCACTTCCTCCTTCGTGATCAAAGAATCATTCAACTCTCCTAACACATTTTTATTCCTTGCACCCTTCCATCCGCCACAATCGCAGCCACCCTTTCCTCCTCTACGTTTAACAATCTTTCAAAATACTCTGCCCATATCTTCCTTACTGCATCCATCTCAATTAACATCCTTCCATCCTCTGCTTTTACTCGTTCTTCCTTCCCAGACTCTGCCTTTCGCACCCTTTTCACCTCCTTCCAAAACATTTTCTTATTCTGTTGAAAATTCTCTGTCAGCCGCCTACCCCACCTCTCATCCGCTGCCACTTTAGCATCACGCACAGCCCTTCTCGCCCTATTCCTCTTTTCCTTATACCTTTCATATGACATCTCATCCTTCCTCTGCAGCCACACTTCATATGCACGTCTCTTCTCAGCCACAGCCATACTTCCTCGCACCACCATTCACTTCCTTTTCTTACACCACCACCCACACGTCTTACACCACACACCTCTTCTGCATGCCCCACCACAGCACTCTTAAACAACTGCCATTCCTCCTCCACACTGCCATTTTCCTGATCTTTCACTGCGTTCCACTCATCTTTCAATCCTGGTTGTAATGAAAAAAAAAAAAAGTAAAAATTTAAAAGTAAAGCCACTTACCACACTTAATATGCAGAAGCAAAGCCGTAGCACTATGATATTATACTGCATAGTCATCCCTGTGATGTAAGTGCAGGGTATTTATTAGTAATGTTTACGGTATCGGCTGTCGTTTTTTGCTGCCAATGACTCGCATTGGTATCAAATTCAGGCTAATTGCAGTGTTTTAAATAGATAGGAAAATTCGGGCATCCTAAAGGATAACCGAGGTAGTTTCCAACCTCTTGAACAAATTGTCGTCTGATATCCGAAGTGAAATTTATCATTCCATTCACGTCATCTCCAAACGATCTCATTTGCCCATAACAAAGGTTTCGAACTGGAAAGGCTTAATTAATTTCTTTCGGTGCTGGAAATAAGCGCCCTCGCCTAATAGCACTGACATAGCTAGGCGTCTCTGCTGCCTGGTTATGCAAATGTCCCTCAACTCCCTCCCTATCCCCTGAAAGGAGGATGGTGGACTGCAGGAAGGATGTAGTTTCAGCCTGCAGTCCAATGAGTTCACATTCAAATGAACCTGTGGTTACAACTACTGTTACAATTACTATTATTAGTACTACATGAATCTTCATTTCAAAGGGAGGCTCACATAAGCTAAACTAAAGTCTGGTGACGACAAGACTACATCACAAAAGACGTCATCGGAGTGAATGCATTAAAATGTTCAATAAAGGAGAGACGGTTAACATATTTGTGAAGACTGTGTTAGTTTCCATATCATTCGAGCCCCAGAGGGCGGTGGATGTACAGAGGCCTGGAATGATATATGATCTGACACTTCCCTGATATGGTTATGCTATGCTCTGGCTCCTGTAAGAGCTATCAGTGCAATCTTAAACGAACCCTGAGAAGGGGGAAACTGTACTGACACGGCTACGAGTGAGAGTGCATCGTCCCTCTAATGTTTCAAAAATTCCCCAAAATGAATATCTAAAAATAATTCCTCGTGCCCTCCCGCGTCAACGTCTAGGCTTTCTTTGAAGGTAATGATGTTACATTTCTACACTTTTCATTCTTGTGGTCTAATCTTTATTCCATATTTACTACCACCAGACGATTTTATTCAGCTAAGGAGAGAGCCTTTGGACTAAAGGGCTGTAAAGAGCTTTCATTAACTCCTTCGCAGAGGCCCTTCCTAATTTGAATAAATCGTGTTAAAGCGGCAAGAATAAAGCACAAAATGCGTCACAGGATTGAAGGATTTCACTCTCTTAATACACATTCCTTCGTGTGGAAAAAAAAAAAGAAAATGTCCTGAGTAAGCCACAGTAACTTGTCTAAGTTCTACTACCCAAATACGAGAATAAGGGCTAGCATTCGCAACAATCTGCTTATATTCAGGAACTGTACTTCTGGGTGAACAAGGACAAGGGGGAAACAAGCTTTGTCCTAAAGTCTAACTGGTCCGGGAATCAGAACCAGGTTCATGGTTTTACCAGGCAGAATTTTCGTTGTCTGGATTTAGGCGAAGAATAAATATTTTAGATATAATTATCACTCCAAAGATGGAGATTAACTGTTCCCTTTATCAACGATGATTTTTTTTTTTTATGCTACTTCAAGGCGACTTTACCATAGGAAAGACTTCAGTTAGTAGCACATAATCCTTAAATCAACCCCTTCATAACTATGGGACTCGTGTAACTCATATAGAATAATATGGTAGAAACAATAATTCACTTAATAAAAGATATTGTACTGACATGGTTACTACTCATTACTGAGGCGTCCACAGTCTGAAAGGCAAACCAGCCGAACGAGAGTGCTGAGATACAGGTAAAGATCGTTACTTTTATTATTCCTGTATACAATAAAAAAAGATGTCTAGGGTCCATTAGTAGTAGTAGTTGTAGTATCAGTGTTATGAAGCAGAGGGTAATTAAGTCTACAATAATGTATATTAAAACACTTAGCCAACTTTTCAAAACCTGAGATTCAAAACCCAGGGGTCTGTCAATTCATTATGCAAATTATAAAGAAAAAAAATAAAACTGAGAACCAACAAAACATGTCCCATCCAAAGAAAACTGAACAATAGAAATTCAAAATTACCGGTTGTCAGTATTCCCAGAGGGGTGTAGGATGGTGTCCACACAACTGCAAAACACTGACATACTTCTGTGCAAACCGCCGTAATGATTAATGAGGACACAAGAACATGCCATCCCAAAATTTGTGTACTCGTGTGGTTTGACATTTGATCCATAATGGCATTTAATAAACCCAATATAAAAAATATGCATTAAAAAAGCTGTCTAGGGTACCTGCCTAAGAAATATTTGTGCCTAGTTTGAAATGAAATGATGAAGGTATAAGTAATGACATCAAAGTGGAAAGTATTAGGAAGAAACTGAACAAATACAGTAGGTTTCGAATGCAGTGTGGAGCCATCATCCTGGCTTGTTTATTTCGAGATACTTGAACAATCTGCTAGAAACCCATTCAACATGAGGACGTCGATTTCATTTTTCTCCTCACTGTTTGCAAACCATTAAACTACACTTAGTAGAGCCCACAATCAATGAATGGGTAAATGGAGATGATAAATCGAAACCATCAGGTTCGAAAAATGTTCGAAGTTGAATAATTTCATCTGGAGACGCCAAAAATAAAAGGAGATATCATACTGGAGGCGTTAAGAGGCTGGAGGCCATAGGCACTGGCCACGACAGACTAGGAAAGAAAGCATCAGAAAAAAACAGTTGAGTACATGAAACACAGCCTTCCGGCTAGCTCTTGTATTTGAGTTGGACAGAAGTTGACAGTAGGTATACCAGACGGGAGCTGCGTTCTTTCTGCTGCTGCTGCTGGCTCATCTGGTCGTGAACATACTGGACTGCAGGAACTGGCCACTTGAATCAGTCACTCACAGAGATTTTTTGGTCAAGAAGACAGATCATAAGAGCACTAAAACTAGTAGTAACGACAGGAAAGAGAGAGAGAGAGAGAGAGAGAGAGAGAGAGAGAGAGAGAGAGAGAGAGAGAGAGAGAGATGGAATCAGCGAGAGGAAGGGAGATGTTCAGATTTTTAAGTGATTAACCTATTTAGAAGTGCAATACGTGGCCAGTGCGTCTGCACGTTAGAGCTGTACTCTGTACAGGGGTGAATAATTTAAGTCAATAACTGAGTAGGGCAATAGAAAGTAGACAACTGATTCAGTTGTGAAGCGGATTATCCAAGAGACGTATCGTAATGAGTGCTTTCATAGATCACGAAAAATTAAAAGCTACATTATGAGCCGACTCTTTTGAAGACTTTTGTGACGTCTGATGCAAAAAGACAGGTTTCACGAAAATTCTGAAGAACCAAGGATTAGGAACCGGCAAGTGATGTTAGAAGATCGATGGCGGAGAGTTCATAATGGAACCCATACTTGAACTCAGAAAAAACATTGCAAGAGGAAAAGTGTTTCAGAATCTTCATCCCATGAGTATACTCCAAGAATTTAGAAATGTAAAAGTTATGGAGCAACTAGGTGACAGTAATAGAGCTGGTGTTGGTCTACTGTCTTCGTAACGGGTAACCTGAGAGACAAATGCAAAACTATTGATCTAGTTAGCGTGTCAGCACGGAAACAATTCTGAGAGCACTGAAAAGGGCTGTATGAGAACTGTGTTCACTGAGGGCAGAAAGTACCTCTTTGAAGTAATTTGATAGATGTATAAAGAATTTGAGAGGGAAACTGATAGAAAAATAGTACTGGAAACATTCAGACCACAGCTACAAGCAAACAAGCTGTCAGAGGAAGAAAGGGGCACAGAGCCATCTGAGCGGAAAAAAGAGGCGTGCCAGAAGAAAATTCACTGGGGATCTAATGAGAAAGCGCCAAATGGAATGGGGAGTTTTTGTACTGGAGTAAATAATAATTTGGAACAAATGTGTTTCTCCAGTGCAGAGAGCAGACACACTATCATTCTTGGTACAAACTAAATGAACTCGTGATTCAGAGGTTCTTGGTGCTGGTAACGTACCTCTTAAAGCTACCTCCTTTTTGTGGGCATTACTAAAGCATGTGTGAAGAAAGTAAATGTTTTCGGTATTAGTTAATTGGTAAGAAAAAGAAATTTATGTTCTGGAGCCCGTCTGGATATACTCTATAATATGCAAAACTGTACCTAGATGCTCTCGACCACGGAAACATTAATCTTTTCAGGAAAAGAAAACGAAAATTTGCCCGAGGGCTTTCCAGTTCTCAGCACACTTCTAATTCAAGAACCTGAATTGTTTGTTATACTGTACTTGCAGATGGGAAAAAAGCAGGAGAGGAGTGTGTGTGTGTGTGTGTGTGTGTGTGTGTGTGTGTGTGTGTTAGGGGGAGTACGACAGATGTACCTTATGCCCGCGAGCAGTTAACTTTTTTTTTCTGGTATGGTGCGGGAGGGATGTGTTGGTAATTTAAGTTAAAGGTTAAAAAGTAATGCATCTCTCTCTCTCTCTCTCTCTCTCTCTCTCTCTCTCTCTCTCTCTCTCTCTCTCTCTCTCTCTCTCTCTAACCTGACACTATCATAAAACAGTTAACATATATCACTTTTTCCATAATTAAGAGGAACCAACTTTCCTACCATCATAAACCTGTCTTGGAAAATCAACAAATCAACAACAACAAAAAAGAACGCAATTTCCTTATCGTTTGAGTCTGAGAGAACTTTTGGATTTATGTGAAAAGTAAGAACCCATAAAAGGTTATGTATAAAAATTAGTTTCTTGAGACTTTCTGCAGGAAGGGTGCCAAGCTGTCTATCTATCTATTTATTTATCTATCCGTCCGTCTGTCCAACTTTCCATTTATTTATCTACCTTTCTACCTGTGTGTCTGTCTGTCTGTTTATATATCCAACTATCCATCAGTCTGTGTACCTATCTGCTAAGAGGGTTGGTTGTAATGAAAGGAACCTTCATGGATCTCTTTCCTTCCTCAGTTCCGACACCCACTGACTACCTGTCCCTCTGTGTCTGTCTGTCTATCTGTGTGTTTATCTACCTGTCTCTCCATACAGCAAAAATCAGTATATCTGTGTGCATGTATGTATGTATTGTATGTATGTTTCTATTTATGTATGTATGTATGTCGATTTTTCACTTTGTCGATCTCTCTGTTACCATCTCTGCTCTGTTTATCTATCTATTTTACCTGACCCTTCATCCTGTGAGATGCCAAGACCAAAGGACCTTCAGCAACTTTTGTCCCTATTTGGTAACAATTTCGCCCCTTCCAAAACACACACACACACACACACACACACACACAAACAGGAGCTACCAAGGAGAGCAGACGTGGGCCGACAGCGCTTCATACTGAGCCAGCACGGCCAGTGGCATTACCTATATTAGTATCTTTATATGAGTCAAGCTCTGTACCAGGTTAGACTAAATGTTTTTTTTATTGTTTAAAAAAAAATAAGGAGAAGTTTAAACAAGACTTGTTCAAACAGAAAAGAGAACCGAGTAGCGAAAGAATGTGCTCAATCAGCTGATTGTTTGTTTAGACTACAACTGCCCCAGGGAATGTAAGTACTCTGTGCTTTTAGTATCGCAAAATGGCCACATACTTTAGTAAAGCAAATTTGGAAAAGAAAAGGGATAAAGGTAGAAAGCAGGATGATGATTTCTAACAAGAACTGGTTGAAATGGAGACTCACAATAAACTGGTAGAGCGTGTACACAGACTGGAGATGGCCTACCAGAATGAGATTGATGAAATAAAGAAGCAGATGCAAAATGAAGAAATAGAAAAACTAGGAAGGGAGGTCAACAAGAAAGACACAACCATATGTGAACTAACAGTGGAACTGAGTACACTTAGGAGAATAATGAGTGAAATGACAAGTACAGTAGTCAACCACGAGAGTATTATGGAAGAGTTCAAAAATGATACAGAGACAATTAGGCAAGTAAGCAGTCTGATAGACCAGAGCAGTGATATTGAGGAGAAGATAACACAGGTGAATGAAGCTGTGCAAAGCTACAAAAGTGATGTGGAAACCACGTATGCTGAAATGGTGAAAGTAAAGAGAGACTTAGAAACAAGGGTGGAAGAAAAAAGCATTAAAAAGGAAGTGAAAAGAATAATCCAAAACAATCCAAAGTTAGTCAAGGATTCAGTAGATATCAACAAATCTATAGTAATCACTGGTATAGAAGAGGAAGAAGTAAAAAACAAGATCTCAAGAGACAAAAAGGAGATGGCAACTGTAATGAGCTTATTGAAAGAAGTATCAGAGGAAATCTGCAGTAAAGACATAGAGGAACACAAAAGGTTAGGGAAATACGAGAAAAGCAAGTCAAGACCTCTAAAGGTAACTTTCCAGAGTGTAAACACCGTAAAGGAGATACTAAAAAATGCAAAGAATCTTATGGAAAAAGAGGAGTTCAAAAATGTATGGACAAAAAGATGCCTAACATAAGAAGAACTGGAATAACTGAAAGAATAGAGGGAGGAAGCAAAAACAAAAAATGAGGGAAGATCAGAAGAGGAGAAGAAGAAATTGTTTTACAAAGTGAAAGGATTGCAGGTACGAAAGTGGTACATAAACAGGAGGGAATAAAAAGGAGGAAGGTAGTAGAACCAAGTCATGACAAGTATATAAACAAGATGATAAAGTTGATGTACTCAAATGTGGATGGAATGGTATCTAAATTATTAGAGATGAATTATTATGTCAGAGAAAATGAACCACATATAATATACCTAACTGAAACAAAATTAACACCAAGGATATCAAATGACATACTAAACTTAGAGGAATATAATATATGGAGAAGAGATAGAAACTTTAAAAAAGGAGGAATTATAATATTAACTAAGAAAAATCTAAAAGTCAATGAAATAAAACTAGATATACCCTCACAAGTAGAACTGATTGCAGTAGAGATCAACACATCTGAAGGGAAAGTAATTGTAGCCAATTTGTACATGCCACCCAGATCAAACACATGGGAAAGAGACGAATATGAGGACCTGGCAGAGAGTACAATTCAGAGTTTAAGAGCATTACTACATAAAATGGAAGAGAAATCTGAAAGAATTATATTAACTAGAGATATTAATACAAATATAAATTGGAATACTCTAGATATAATAAGCCAAGAAAGCTGTTGGAACCAAAAGCTCCTGGATCTCGTCCAATAGTTTTTCCTAACGCAACATGTGAGGGAAACCACCAGAAAAAGAGGACTCGATGTACCTTCAATGCTAGATCTCATATTTACTAGTCAAGAAAATGATACTGACAGTTTAATATATCACCCTCCACTCGGCAAAAGCGACCATGCAGTACTAAATTGCAACTTCAGGATAGCATATGGCATAGTTAGCAGCAATGAAAGTTACAAAAAGATCTTAAACTATAAAAAGGGAAATTATCATGACCTAAAGAAGTATTTCTTAGAAGTTGATTGGGAAAATGAGCTTAGAGGACAAGATTTAAATGCTGTATATAAAAAATTCTGTGAATTTTATGAAATAAGAGTCCAGAAGTACATCCCACAGCACAAAGAAGCAGATAAGAAAATAAAGAAATGGTTCAATACAGAATGTAAAAAATCAAAAGAAAGAAGAGATTTGTTGTGGATTAGATACAGAAGACACAATAGTGAAAGGGCATACAATAATTACAAACAGACAAGAAACGATTATGCAAGAATAAGGAGGGAAGCCCAAAAACAGTTTGAGGAGGATATAATAAATAAAAGTAGTGACCAACCGAAGCTATTTTACAGCTACATCAGAAGCAAAACCAAAGTAAAAGATATAATACAATCCATTACGGACGAGGGAATCACCTATACACAAGAGAAAGATATTTGTGAAGCACTAAATAAGAATTTCCAATCAGCTATTACAGAAGAAAAAAAAATTGAGAGGGACTATGTGGAACATGCATGTCCACACATACTACCAGATATACAAATATCAGAAAAAGTAATACAGGAGGAGTTAAGTAAATTAGACAGAGGAAAAGCAAATGGTCCTGATGAAATTTCATGTTGGGTGCTACGAGAATGTGCAAAGGAGTTAAGTAAACCATTATTTTTAATTTTCAAGAAATCCTTGAGTGAAGGTAAACTACCTGATATTTGGAAGAAAGCAAATATTGTCCCCTTATTCAAGAAAGGGAATAGACAAAATCCACTCAGCTACCGACCAGTATCACTGACCAGTGTTGTAAGCAAGGTATTAGAAAAGCTTATAAGAAAAGCTTGGGTAAATCATCGAGAAGAACACAATATTATAACAGAAAGACAGTTTGGTTTCAGAAAAGGAAAATCATGTGTTACTAATCTGTTGAGCTACTATGACAGAGTAACAGACACAATACAGGAAAGAGAAGGATGGGTGGACAGTATCTATTTAGATTTCAAGAAAGCATTTGCCACAGTACCACACCAAAGACTTTTATGGAAACTGTACCATCAAGGAGGAATTCGAGGCAAACTGTTTTGTTGGATGCAAGATTTTCTCATAAAAAGAGAAATGAGAACAGTACTAAGGGGAAACTACTCATCATGGAAAGAAGTGACTAGTGGAGTACCACAGGGCTCAGTGCTGGCACCAATCATGTTTTTAGTGTATATAAATGATATAGACAGTAACACTGGAAATGAAAGCTATCTAAATATGTTTGCAGATGATGCAAAAATACAAAGGAGAATTACTAACACAGACTCTTGTAAAGAGCTACAAGAAGAATTAAATAAACTTAATGAATGGAGTAATACATGCAAATGGAATTCAATGTGAACAAGTGTCATGTAATCAAGTTTGGCAAAAGTGGAAAAAGACCTGATTGGGATTATACGTTAGGAAATAAAACCCTACACACATCAGAAAGAGAGAAGGACCTAGGTGTGATTATCAATAACAGACTATCTCCGGCTGACCATATCAGTGAGAAGGTACGGAACAAATGAAGACATGCTAAGAAGGATAATAACATCATTCATCAGACCAACCCTGGAGTATGCGTCAGTAGTCTGGAGTCCTCATCTCAAAAAACACAGAGACTAGATTGAAAAAGTTCAAAGGGCCGCTACAAGATGGATACCAAGCTTAAGGGATCTAAGCTACGAAGAAAGACTAAATAAATTGAATCTACCAACACTACAGGAGAGAAGGAAAAGAGGTGACATGATAATGCTATATAAATGCATATCAGGGAAGGAGAAAATAGGCATAAATGATTACTTAACATATGGGGAAGCATCAACAAGAGGACACTGCAAAAAAACTGCATAAGAAGAGAGGTGATAAAGACGTTAGGAAATTCAGTTTCCCAAACCGAGCAATTGATCAGTGGAATGCACTACCGAATGAAATAGTGTGTGCCAAAACAATTCACAAATTTAAGGATATGTACGATAAATTATGGTTTAAGACACGGGACAGTACGAGCTTGACTCATTCCTGTAAAGATACAATTAGGTAAGAACACACACACACACACACACACACACACACACACACACACACACACATATATATATATATATATATATATATATATATATATATACCTACAGTATATTTATCCATTTTGACTTTCTATATATCTGTTGGCTAACGCCGCCATCCAGCGAAGGGCCTACGCAGCAAAGGACACCTCCAGGCACGTCTGTCCCTCGGTAACGCCTCCCCGTCCAGCGATACACACAATACACCCTCACATACTCTTGTGTAATGTGTGTGTCATATAATGCAACTGCTAACATTCATAGTGTATTGAACCACCAGAGTACGACGATATCAGTTTTTTTCTTGTAATCGCCAGGCGATTTTATTCTGCTTTGGACACCCCTCTGTGTGAGGGATTAAATAACTATTAGTATATTCAGCGCTGTGATTTCCATTATTATTATTATTATTATTATTATATATTTTCTTGCTGTTGTTGTTGTCGTTATTATGATTATGAAGATGATGATGATGATGATGATGATGATGATGATGGTGATTATTATTATTATTATTATTATTATTATTATTATTATTATTATTATTAATGTTATTATTATTATTATTATTATTATTATTTATTTTGTTGCTATTATTATTATTATTATTATTATTATTATTGAGAGAGTGTTTCTGGTAGGTGATATGAATGGTAAAGTTGGGAATGTGGAGGTGGATGGAATAGTTAGTGAGTGGGGTGTGCCTGCGGAGATAGATGAGAATGGGAGTGCGTTAGTGGACATTTGTGCTGGGAGGGGGTTGGTGATAGCCAATACCCTCTTCAGGCATAAAATGATCCACAGGTATACATGGCGAGTGATGAGAAGGGTGGGTGGTGAACTGAATGAAAGGAAAGCAATGATTGATTATGTGTGTGTGGATGAAAGGATGCGAAGATGTGTAATGGATGCAAGAGCTTATAGAGGTTGGGGGAGTGGACTTTCTGACCACTACTTGGTGGTGGCCAGAATTAGGATTCAAGTAAGATGGAGGAATAGTAGAAGGGAAAGGCGAGAGGAAGGAGTAGTTGCAAGGAGAGTGGAAAGGTTACAAGAGGATGAGAAAAAGGCAGAGTATAAGAGAGAAGTGGAGGACCGATTGGGCAAATATGAATTGGAGCAGATGGGAGACGTGGAATGTGTGTGTAAGATATTTACAGAAGAAATATGTGCAGCATGTGATGTGGTGTGTGGAAGGAAGAGAAGACGGAGGGGGGTGCAAGGAACAGAGTGGTGGACTGAAGAGGTGAAACAGGCTGTGGCACAAAAGAAGAAAGCATACAATGAATGGATGAGAAATAGGGACGTGGAAGAAGTTGAGAGGAGGAAGAGAGAGTTATATGTAGAAAGAAAGAGAGAGGTGAAAAGATTAGTAAGAGAGAGTAAGAAGAGAGTGGATGAGGAATTTGGAAGGAATTTGAGTGTAAAGTGAAGGGACTGTAAGAAAATGTTCTGGAAAGAGATGAAAAGAGTAAGACAGGGTGGAAGTGAAGTTAGCAGGGGAGTGAAAGATAAAAATGGTAGATTACTAGTGGAGAAGGGAGAAAAAGTGAGCAGATGGAGAGAACACTTTAAGGAATTGTTGAACATAGAAGATGGAAGTAATGCGAGTATAAGTGGCTGGGGAATGGCTGGGAGAAGGAGGGAGGTGAGAAGACAGGAAGAAATCAGTAGGATAGAAGTTGTGGAAGCAATGAAGAAAGTTAAATCAGGGAAAGCCCCAGGAATTGATGGGGTGTGTGGTGAAATGCTGAAGCATGGGGGAGAGATAGTAGTAGAATGGATGTGGAAGATGTGCAGATTGGCCTGGGAGGAAGGTCGAGTCCCGGAGGATTGGAAGTCAGGTATAATTATTCCCTTGTACAAAGGAAAAGGGGAAAAAGAAGTGTGTGGTAATCATAGGGGCATTTGTCTTCTTAGTATAATAGGAAAAGTGTATGGTAGGATACTTATTGACAGAGTTAGAGAAAGAACAGAGAAATAGTTGGAGAAGAACAGGGAGGCTTTAGGAAGGGAAGAGGTTGTGTAGATCAGATATTCATTCTTAGATCTTTAGTGGAAAAGTTTCTAGAGAAGGGAAAGAAGTTGTATGTGGCTTTCATGGATTTGGAGAAAGCATATGACAGGGTGTATAGACAAGGATTGTGGAAAGTGTTAAGAATATATGGAGTAGATGGGAAGTTGTTGAATGCTGTGACGAGTATGTACGATGGTGCGAAGGCTGCAGTGCGTGTGGATGGTGAACTAAGTGAATTTTTCTCTTTGAAAGTTGGGTTGAAACAGGGATGTGTCATGTCTCCATGGTTGTTCAATCTGTACATGGATGGGGTAATAAAAGAGGTACAAGGTAGGGTAGTGGATGTTGGAGTGGCCCTGGTGAGAGAGGATAGTGTTTGGAAACTCCCTGTACTGTTGTTTGCAGATGATACTGTGTTGTTGAGTGAAGACGAAGGGGAGCTGCAAGGCTTGGTGGATGAGTTTGGGAGAGTGTGTAAGAAACGGAATCTAAAGGTGAATGTAGGGAAGAGTAAAGTGATGGTCTTTCAGAGAGGTGAAGTCAGTGAATGTACAACGAGGTTGGATGGTGAGGAATTGGAAAATGTGAGTACGTTTAAGTACTTGGGTAGTGTGATGAGTAAGGATGGAGGTTTGGAGGGTGAAGTGCTTGAAAGGGTACAGCAGGGAAGGAAGGTTGCTGTTTCTTTGAAAGCAGTGATAAGAAACAGGGAAGTGAGCATGGAAGTGAAAAAGTTACTACATGACAGTATTGTGATACCGACTCTAACGTATGGAAGTGAAGCTTGGACGTTGTTGGAAGGACACAAGTCAAGAGTGAGAGCAGTGGAAATGAGTTATTTAAGAGGAGCCTGTGGAGTCACATGGAGAGACAGGCTGACGAATGAGGATATAAAGAGCGTTGTGGTGTGGATGTGGATGTGATAGGAAGCGTTATGAGGAACACACTGAGGTGGTTTGGCCATGTGGAGAGGATGGAGGGTGAAAGACTGACGAAGAGAGTGTATGTGAGTGAGGTGGAGGGGGGAAGCGGGAGGGGGAGGCCGAGGATGAGATGGAGGGATGGGGTGGAGAGGTATATGAGAGAGGGGTGTATGAGTTGGGAGCAGGGTAGTGAAATGGCGGGGGACAGGGCGACTTGGAGGTGATTTGTTTGTGGCCACCTCAAACGGGATTGAGGCGTCTGGCAATAGATAGATAGATAGAGTATTATTATTATCATTATTATTATTATGATTATGATGATGATGATGATGATGATTATTATTATTATTATTTATTTTGTTGCTGTTGTTGGTTATTATTATTATTATGATGATTAATTATCATCATCAGAGAACTTAATGAAAATGGAACCTCTCTTGGCGACTGTGCCAAATAAACGAGAACCCTGGAGTCTTGAATGATGAGTGAATGGAGGTGCGACCCACTTGCACTGGACACTTTAATGTTAGTTCTACGTGTACTTTAACGTTGTTCCTTTGATCTATTTCTAGATCCTATCCACTTCTTTTGTGGTAGTGGCAGTGTTGTGATTTAGATGTTATTGTTGTTGATAATGCTTTAAATATCCGTGGCTCAGTTTTCCTGCAGAATGAGTGGTTGTACCATTCATGCTTACTACAGTACATATTCAGTTTCTGATTCGTTGTATCGTGTTCATTTTTGTATAATACCCTTCTCCTTCCTCTTCAGTCTTTTGTCTATTATTTCCATTGTACTGTACACCGTTTGGCCTCCATCCCTTCATTCTCTACCCCTTTCCTCTCATCAACATTCCTCCTCTTTCCCTTCTCACTTCCCTCCTCCCTTCCTTCTTCTTTCTGTTTCTTTACGTCTTTTTACGCCTCCCTCCTTTTTCCCTCCCTTTCCTCTGCCCCTTTCCCTTCACCCTTCCTCTTATTTCACCCCTTCTCTCTCCTCCTCCTCCTCACCCCCTCATCTTACCACAGGCTTGCATCTCGCTTTTCCTCATTAGGTTGCAATTTTCTCCCCTCTCCCTCGCTTTTGTCTCCATATTCTATTTTCACACGAACAGCAGGCCTGCATTCCTTCCTTCCTCTCTCACCCACATCAGTTTCTTTCCCCCCCCCCTTTCTTTCTCTCTCTCTCTCTCTCTCTCTCTCTCTCTCTCTCTCTCTCTCTCTCTCTCTGTGTGTGTGTGTGTGTGTGTGTGTGTGTGTGTGTGTGTGTGTGTGTGTGTGTGTGTGTGAGAGAGAGAGAGAGAGAGAGAGAGGCCCTCCTTCCTTCCTCACTTCTTCTTTTCCATCCTCCTTCTCTTCCTCTCTTCCTTCCTCCCTCCCTCCTCCACTCCCTTCCCTCTAATTCTGACGTTTTTAACCTGGCTCTCTTTCTCCCTTGGACTGTATGCCCGTGGACTCAGGATGCCTCATGACACTGCTGGCTTCGTAGTGTAATTCATCGTAGGACAGGTTAATATTCTCTTGTATTTTATCTTACACCAGGAAACCATTTACTACGCTGGGTGGTAACCATATAACCAAATTATGGCGCCTGGTGGTGTAGTGGGTAATTTTTGCGCTTCAATCGGATTGAGCCGGTGAAGGTTTAATATCCAAGGGGTGGTCGGGGTTGATTGCTCATGTAATGCCACTCAGGGATGAGTGAGGCTGGTCACTCTCATCTTAAATGTCGGGACCAACTTCCTATCCCCGGGCTCCTGCGCTCCTCATGGGACAGTGTGGGATTGGATGATGGATGGATGGATGGATTTTACCTTAGCGAACTATGTTGATATTCAAATGTATACTGGTAGATAGTATACTTGGGACTATCAAGGTGCAAGAATAGCTTCCACCTTTTGTTTCTACCCTTTATTTCTACACTCAGGGTTGCCAGGTGTTGCAGTACTCATGTGGCATCCATGAGTGTGATTTATGGTATTTTCTGGCAAACTAGTTTTGAAATATGACAGTCTTTATGGCAATTACAAAATTATAACAGAAAACTGAAAATGAACCATACATTTGATATACTTTATATAAGAAAAGAAAATAAAGTGACAGTCTTTTTTAAATTTCGAAAAATAAAAATAGAACTGAAAATTAACTATACGTTTCACATGTTTTACTGCAGCTCAGAGTTGTAAGTAAGCGAGAGACGGTGATTGAGCCTGACTAACTCTTGTCTGACTGCTCAGTCAGAGAGAGGCTGCGGCACCGTCACTGAGTAAGCGAGCAAACAGCTGGACATGATAACATAATACAGTATGCTGAGCCTCACATCTACGGTACAGCAGGACGTGTCACACGTTCCACCAATGGTCGCCGCTCTGTCTCAGTGGCGAGTACTTACCAATATTATCTAAAAACGTAAATAATGGCAGTGGAGAGTTATTAATTTTTATTTGTAATTTTTAGGTCTCCCAAGATAACTTTGGATATCTCAGGCAATTTCTGGCACAAAATGGCAACCCGGATACAAATTATGGCATTTTAATGACATCAATTATTTTGTGCCTTAAAAAATGGCAGTTTTTCGGGAAACATGAGATTTCTGGCAAAAAATGCCATTTATGGCATGACCTGGCAACCCTGTATACACTAACTCTTTAGTATTCTTGCAAGCCATGTCCGTAAAGCACGTTCATTGACCGCCTACCTCCGCCGAGCCACCTTAGTCCTCTCCAGCCATGGCCATCAGGCAGAGGACCTAGTCAGGAATAATGTGGCCCTGGGGTCAGCTCAGCCCACTGCAGGTCTATTTATATTCATTCCAATCTAGTATCAAATAGGTCCATGTAGGTTAAGGTCATTTTAGGTCCACTGGGATGAAATAGACTAACTGTAAATATACCTTCCATTTAGCTCCCATACCCCACCCCGAAACCCCACGACCCATCCTGGTATAGTCAGGTAAACTCAGGTATTTTCAGGATAATTCGGTATCATTTGAATCCCAAGAAGTTCTAGTCGCTTTCATCAATATCCCCTCATGTTCAGTGGGCCCTTCAGTTCCATTCCGGTCAAGTGAGTGTAGTTCAGTTTGCAGCCATTTAGATTCATTCAGGCAACTTCAGACTCCCTTCATTAAACTTTTGCTATTTCTAACCAGAATATATCTGCTTAGAGTCATTCTTGTAGGTATATTTCATCTCAGCCATGTTCAAACGCTAGGTATTAGCTGAAGCCTACTTCAGTCTGTTATTTTACAGTATCTTTTAGGTCATATAAGGCCCCATCAGACTGAGTCAGGTCTGTACAGATCGATTGAGGTCATACCTGCTGAGATGTTTGCTAAAGATCGTCACTGTTAAGCAATGAGTTCTGTAGTACAAAAGAGTACAAAGGAAAACAAACAACGACAGACTTTCGGACTTTTCAAGGCTGTTTGCAATAGGTTAGGCTATAACTATCATAACTATAAATCGAAGATAAGGATAGCAGAGCAGGAAGGCTCCCGTCACCCACCAAACCTACTAAATTAGAAAGTTCGTATTTTTCTGTTTCCTGTTAGGTCTGTTTAGATTCATTATCTCAATACACACCGCTTCAGTTCATAGTTATGAAGGCGTGTGACAAAAAAAAATAGCCTTTCTGTACTATGAGATCCTTAGTATCAGATGTTTTAGGCCCGACTGGAGTGTGTGAATAGGAGTGGATGGAAGTGGCTGGGACGTCCTGTGAAGTGTATCCTGTGAAGGTGCGCCCGGTGAGTAAGCCGGTAAATTGTAAGTCATAGATTTCTTCTACAAATTTCATGGAGGGGGGAGGAAGCAAAAATGGGCGTAGTAGTCGGGAGAATGAGTCGGGACACGCTGCGATGGTGAATGGTGATAGGGGCAGGATGGGACAAAGTATGCTTGTGAACACCGGCGTTGTATGACAGGCGATGTTTGCGAAGGGAAGATATCGTTTAGAATTTTGATGTGACAAACAGAAAACGAAGGGATGGGTACAGAGGTGCTGGTGTGGCGGGATGGGATGGTGGTGGGTGGTACGGCTGGACGAAGGCAGCACTGTCGACAGCAAAACCATTATCGATCCTCCTGCTCTCTCCATGGTCGTTCAGATTTACTCTCTGGATGTTGAAGCACACGACACTGATGACATGGCTATGTGGCAATATAAAGTCATCAATATCACATGTTGCAAATTCACAGAACTAATTTCTAACTTAAAGAGAATATTAATCTTTTCTTATCCGAAACAATGAAGGCATTCAATTTCAGCTAACGCCAGACGATTTGTTTATCCAAGGGTGAGAATAGAAACCAAAGGGTGATAATACTGCTTCCATACACTCTCACATGGTCATTACTACTTTAGCATTCCAGCTAACGCCTTAGGATTGAATTTCATCTGAATACTTCTGAAGCCTAAGACAGTTATGGTGGAATATTACAATGGAAAAACAGGAAGACAAAAAATGCTATGCAGCCTCCTAATACCATCAGACTCCGGCCTCTCGTGTCACCTCCCGCCGTCTCCATCATTTACCATCTTGTTTCCTGAAGTTGTGTGTCCACTCTCGCGGGTCCACATCGCCTCCATTCCATCATCACCCCCTCCCCCCACCGCAGCTCTCTCTCTCTCTCTCTCTCTCTGCTTCTTACAGTTCTGTGTCTTTCACGATATTGCCTTACCACTCTTTCATCACTACTCCCATGAATTACGGTGTCTTTCTCTGTCTGTCTGTCTGTCTGTCTGTCTTTCTCTCTCTCTCTCTCTCTCTCTCTCTCTCTCAATCCTTTTTTCTTTATCAATATGTAAGCAGGCGTGCTGGCTCCTTCTCACTTTTTTCTTCCTCTCCCTCTCCAGAGCTTGTTCCCCTTTCTCCAGCATTCTTTCCCTCACACTTCTCCTCCTCCTCCTCCTGTCTTTCACTTCTCCTGGACTGACTTTTTTTTAGCTTTATTCATCCATCCTAGTAATCTCCTCTCCTTCTCTTCTTCTTCCTCCTCTTCCTCCTCCTCCTCCTCAATGACCCTTTCTCCCTACCATAATTGGCGTCTCCTCTACATTTCCCTTTTGCTCTCCCGTTCTTTTTCCACTTTCTCTCCTTCTTTCTCTCCCCCCCCCCAGCATTATCTTATCGTCCTCTCCCTCTCCCAGCATTACCATCTCCCATTCTCACTTCCATCTTTTGCCTTTTTCTCCTTTCTTTCCCTCTTGCAGCATTATCCTCTCATATCATTCTCCCTCCTCATCTCCTTCCCCCTCTGAGAATTGCTTACTTCTCTCTCTCTCTCTCTCTCTCTCTCTCTCTCTCTCTCTCTCTCTCTCTCTCTCTCTCTCTCTCTCTCTCTCTCTTTTCCACTCACAGTTATCTTCTTCCTCTCTTCGCTTTCTCTTTCGTCTTTTTGTCTCTCTCCTAGAACTACCTCCTCCTCCTCTTTCACAAAATCCCTCCTTCTCCTCTCTTTCTCCCTCCTTTTCCTCCTCCTCCTTCTCTCTCCAACTTCCCCTCTTCCCTCCAACACTTAGTTCCATAATCTGACATCTCCATCCTCAAACATTTTCTCCTCTCCACCCGAACCCTCTCCTCTCCCCCATTACTGCCTGCCAGAGCTCTCTCTCTCTCTCTCTCTCTCTCTCTCTCTCTCTCTCTCTCTCTCTCTCTCTCTCTCTCTCTCTCTCTCTCTCTCTCTCAGCACAAGGTACTTAACAGTCCAGGTTTCTTCATCTTACAAGAGAGCAGTACCATTGTCTTGACCATGTTTGGCTCAGCCGGAACTCTATCTTTTCTTGAACGGAATTACATCGTACTGAAAATATTATCCCTTTCACCGTTGTTTCGTCCTTTTCAGATATTCTTTTTATTTAAACTATTTTATTAAGCTTAGGAAAGTTGTCAAGGTGACGTGTTTTCAATATAACTGTTATCAACAATTTCACTGATAACGCACATTCCCAGTCTATGTAAAAGCAAGTGGTAGTAGCAAGAATATAATGTAGAAGACTTCATTGTATTTATGGGATTGTTTTCAACTGAATATAAACGCAGAGTTAAGGCCCTGTTTTTGATACGGGGGAGCATCTCTAGGAACGGTCCGTCAGTCAGTCATTCCTTAGGATTTTCACACACAGAGTGGTTCACTATTCCAAAACGACATGCGATGCGTCACTATTGCTTTCCAAGAATTTTCCCACTTATGATGCTTGATTTTAGTTCTCCAAGAATTTTGACACGTGCGGTGCTTCACTTTAGCACTCCTAGCTTTGTAACAAATGTGGTGCTTCACTTTAGCTCTCAAAGAATTTTCACACACATTGTGCTACGCTTCATCTCTCTACGAATTTTCACATATAAAGTGTTTCACTTTAGCTCTCCAAGATTTTTACCACACACGGTGTTTCACGTTACCTTTCCAAGACTTATCACACACATGGTGCTTCACTTCGGCTGTCCAAGAATTTCCACACACTTGATGATTCTTCAAACGAAACCGTATTTGGTGCTTCACTTTAGCTTGTAAAAATCTTCACACGCGTGGTGCTTCATTCTAGTGAATCCCTGTAAGGACCCTCATTACCTAGTACTTGTTCACTCAATTGGCTCGTACCACACACACACACACACACACACACACACACACACACACACAGAGTTCCAGCTGCTCTTCAAACTACGGGAAAGCAGTACCATTTCTTAAGCACCATTTTGTTTCCTTCCACAGAACTTGACAACAAAAAAGGCATAATGTTATCACTTTGAGACTTCTATAGCTAGTTTTAACTGAATAATGGGAATACAGGAAAAGAATACAAGAGTGGTTCTGAACCTGATATTATGAATTGTACCAGTATTATCCCCTCAGGTTTCACTGAGCTACTATTATCCAATATACTCGTACATACGCCTGACGTTGCTATGAGTAATATATTTGAGAAGACCCGGCGGTGAGAAGTTTCAGTGCCAAATTTTCTTCATCCCACAGAAAAAGAAAAGAGTCTTACCTTGTTAATAAACTTGCCTTTTTTTCTTGTCTTTTTACATGCTCTTACTATCTCCAGACAATTCTGCTCAGCTTACGAGAGCACCCAGTAGAGGAGGGGATAATGTAGGTTGAATCTAAAGCATCTCTTCGGAAAGTCTGTCCAAGGTGAACAAAATTCATACGGTGGTAGCAGTAACAGAATATGAAATGCGTCGTTTAAAAGAAATGGTTAAATTCGATGCTTCGTTTTACTTGTTGAGCATGGAGCGGTGTTCTCATTGACATCACGAGCCATAGATGAAAAGGTTTGGTACTAGCAAGAATAAGGTGGAAAGACATCACATTACTGAAGGGATAACTGAGTTTCATTTTTTTAAAATTTCACAGGAACAGTTTCAGAAAAGAAGGAAGCTTGTCATTAATTCCTATCGACTATGCAAAGAAGACTGTCAATGTATCCTAATACCAGATCTGCACCCAGAATATGACACGCCACCGAGAATTCTATGGCCCTGATTTTTATTTCGTTTCAGTCCTAGGTACGAACATACTGGGACATTCTGAAACTGGAAACTTCTGTTTTATTTTCGAGCCTGCAGCAGTCCTTTCATTATCTGCAGATGCCTTGGACGTGAGTCACTCCTGGACCTTGGTTCTCTGTCCTCGTTCTCTCTCACCTCGTTCTTCTGTCCAGACGTCCAGTTGCCAGCCAACGTCCTGCTGCCTCTTCTGTATCTTTTACCATGGACTTTAAGACTCAGCAGAGTGAGTCTGCGGCAACTGACGGTGACCACAAATCAGTATCATCAGTGTCGTTTACTTCGCATTCAAGTGAATATGTTCACAGTCCGTGATGAGAAAGTTATTTATTTATTTTTATTATTATTATTATTATTTTTTTTTTGCCGATGGTGCAGTTATGTTCGGTAACAACTGCACATGTCTGGGATTCCTCACTTTCTTCGCAACCTATCAGGATATTAATAATTAGCTCTGCAAGATCCCATCTGGCTCTAAATCAGTTTCCAGGCCGCCTAAAGAAATTACTGACACCAGCACTATCACGTTCCTCTTACTTTGCTGATATTTATCACATTTATTACCTCTTCTTTGTTATGTTCGATATTTGCATTCTTAGCCCTCCAAGGTTGGACCAGGAGTAGCATTAAATTCTGGATAAGCCACGACGATTGTATTCTGATGTAAATGAGTATAGAGGCCTGTGAGTCTTAATTCGGCCATACTTAACTCAATCGTGATAAGAACAACTCTTTCACTGTTTTCCAGGTAGCCCAGACGATTTTATTCAGCCGAAAGAGAGGGAGTGGAAGGAGCTTTAGAGTGCAACGAACCGCCTTTAATTTATGCATTCTGGAAGATTATATTTCTTATAGATACTCTATTCAATCCTACCGCATATTTATGTTAGAGTGCTATAGAGAGGTTACGGTACTGGAAATTCCTTCTATCCCTGCACCAGGTGAGCTGACCACTGAGGCGCATAATATCCTTTGGCGATAGCAAGAAAACAGATTTAACCCGCCCCGTCCCGACGACGTATGGGTACGTCACCACGATTTGCATTTGCCAATCCCGGCGACGTACCAGTACGTCGTGCAATTGCAAGGTCGCTAATTTGCACAATTTTCAATTTTCGCACGTGATTTTTCGTATGTATACACGGGACACCTTCCTCTATTCCTGTACAAGATACCAAGCAGGGACAATGCCTTACACTGCATAACCTCCCCCCTCCCCCCCTCACGCCATTGTCTTGGCAAAGGACCTGTTACCAGTGACCTGGCTAGTAAAGTTATTCAGGGCCAGATTGATTCCCCAATCGATGACGATGTGGAGGACAATGTTTACATAGCATTAGAAGAAGAAACAGCCAGAAATAATGATCAGGTAGTGTGGCAAAAATAGGTCAGGTATGGTGATTAGTTAGTGAGTGAAACAATGCTTATAATGCCTTTATTACTGCTTGAAAACCAATATACTCTCATACTACATATACATTCGTACCAAGTAAATAAATAAATACCGTTTATGAGTGGATAAAATAGTTACCCTCCCATAGAACTCGTTTTCTTTGGTGCCAGCATGTTAGAAAACCCACTCAGGTAAGGAGGAACTCCTACCTGGATTGAGCACTTTAAACCTCCGGTGAGCGATTTCTCTATGAATTTTCGATGTTTCTCACCAAAAGCGAAGGTTTTAGCCAAAAAAAAAAAATCGAAAATACCTCGGGACTGGGGGATGTCGGAGGTGCGGAAAACCTCGGGACGTGACGGGTTAATAAGCAATCGTACTGAAGGGTTTAGCTATGGATTCTCGTACTTTTAGGCTGCTATGCCACACTTTAAGCTTAATAATATCGTATGCTGTTAGCTGAAACAGATTACTTGTTTTGTCCCGGCCATGAGGGAATTAATAATAACACACTTTTCTGATACGTGAAGCCATGTGACAATAAAATATGCGGGAGAAATCTTACCTTCCGTTAACATACCGTGACAAAATAAATCTCTAAGCAAGTAGATTAAGTTAACCCCTAGAGCACGATAGCCTTTTTGTTTTTTCTTTTTTTTTTCACTCATATTGTCGCCATTGGATTTTTTAAGATATAAATGACATCTTGTGGAAAGAAAGTTAATAGCAACATTCAATTGCTCTTTCACTACAAAAGGTCTAATATGAACTGAATAAATCGTCTGGGATTATCAAGACCAAGATGTAAATACCGACATCTTACTTAAAGGACTAAAGATTGCTTCTACAGGAAATGACAAGAATATTTTGGGACCCGTACGCCTCTATTGTGTATCGTTGTGTTAGATGATCTTAGTCTTTACACATATGTGTCACAGAGCCTGCCTCACCTGAATGCAATCAGCTGACAGTGGCCAAAATAAAATCTTTCAGTGATAGACATAATGACATCCCTTTGTTTATAGATCCTCTGAAGTGTATATGGAAATGGTTTTCAATAATTATATTTTTGAGATGGTTAATGGCTCCTGCGCTTTCACATCTGTATAGTTGTTCTCTACCAAGTGACTGTCATAAATTAATATCCATACCTGACCTTTCTGTTTCAGATTTGGGTGTTTGAGTGACCCTACATATTGTTCTTGTATATCGATCTATCTTCAGTCTGGTAATGGGTAACAACGGCCGTGATGATGCCCAGTGTATATGTGATTCAGTGATCTGGTTTTGTATAAACGACCAACCTATGGACATTGAACCTCACATATCTGTGTACCATTTTTCACATTACTAGTGGTAAATTAGCGAATCAGATGGGGGATGAGATGCACCACTCCCACACTGCTGTATCCAGGTCACTATGATACTTTGCAATCCTACAAACTTGGACAGCCAGACAGACAGAAATAAATACGAACAGACACTTCATGAATAACTGTAGTATATGTGGGAGGATAGTAAAAAATTGGAATTTTGTGAGAAACAAAGATGTGGTAAATGTTTTATCTCGATAGCGCTGTGATTAAGTGCATGACCCGAGAGACGGATCAAACATGACGGAGGAAATTTGTAAAGGATACGAAATGCTAGCACGATTCAGAAAAAGATTAGCAATGCCAGACATGGTATTGAAAAGACGCTTCATGTCTGACAAAGAGGAACGGGACAAGACCCATTGTTCGTCCATGTTAAATTGAAAATTTTCGTCCATCGCAGCTTGTTTCTCAAAGCTCAGTGACGGAATAAAGAGAATACTATTGCATTACATCCTTTCATTGGCATTTTTTCCTAATTAACACCATGGTCCAGTGTAAACTTTTTGTCACAACGCCGCATTCAGGATGAGATATGGCAGTTTCTAAAGTGGACACAGTATGAATTTCTGTCTTGCTATCAGTGATCACCTAACGTTTGCAATTAATATACACGTCAGACAACAAAAAGACTGCAATTCTTCATAACTAATTGGATTTCCGGTGTAGGCCATTACTCAGTGCAGCCTCTCACACCGTCACAGGACTGCATGCAGCTTAAGAGTAACATGTCTGATTGAGGTTAATAGGAAAGGATGAGGGGGTGAGAGCGCTATTCCCTACTGGCAGCGAAAAATATGACTGATTGTTTGAAAGGCTAAAGGGTGAGTGACGGGGAGGGTGGGGATCGGAGTCTTTGTTCATCCTCACACTGGGAGCTGCCAGCACCAGAGGGATATGGCGTTGCTAATAGGAGTTTTATATAGTCTCTTGTTTCAGCTTTCCTCGTGGCATTTATCTATGGAGAGAAGATTACGAATGAGATAGTCATGACGAGAAATTTCGAAATTGCAAACACACACACACACACACACACACACACACACACACACACACACACACACACACACACACACACACACACACACACACACACACACACACACACACACACACACACAAATCAGCACCTCATTACAGCCAAGTTTAACAATGCATGAGAGCAACCACATCCTTCTATATTCTGAAGTAAAATTCACAAATACATTCTTCACGGGATTTTGGCCATAGCTTCAGACATGTGCCGCATTAGGAAAATGTCAGGAAAAGAATGATCTTCTCTCGCCCGACTCACTCCAAGTTCATGTGCAGTAAATCAGGTTCCAGTGAAAAGTTGCCTGAGCTGAATTATGTCATGTGGCGGTATCAAGAAAAATACATGAGTCGTCGTTAAGCTGAAGGGGAGAATGGACACTGTTCTTAACCCTTCCACAGCCAAAAGTCTCTGCAAACTTAACCTCATTGAATGGCAGTAGCGAGAATACCCTAGAAATATCACGGTTGACAAATATAGTTATCTTTATGCAACAGACACTTCATGGTTTAAGCAGCAGTGTTAACTAATTCTGGCAGCAGAATCATATATATGTGACCCTTCTTGGATGAAGAGGTTTCTCTGAGGGGAATAAAGTTGCTTGGCATTAAACACACTCCATACTAGGCTAAGTGTGTGTGTGTGTGTGTGTGTGTGTGTGGTTGTGCCGCGCGCGCACGCTTAAACCGAGGATATTCCTTAATGAAGATGAAATGTAAATGAACGTTTTCATATAGTTTAGCCTTATTCCTGCTGTTGTAACTGGGTAGCAGCCAGAGAGGAAAAGAGATATCATAAGCGTTGGAAAGTTGGTCAGAGAAACAGCACCCGTCTGCCCACAAAATATCACCTGTTTTCTGTCCCGCGCCTTAATTCAAGAGTGACCAAAATTCTGGACACAACTAATTAGTGACCGTGAAAATTTCATCTCACACTGACTTCCTCGTCCACAATCTCCGGCCTTTTGAAAGCAAAGCGTCCAGTCTTTTCTGACTGATTTTAGCTTTCTCTTGTTTCGTTCACTTTGGGAGAGAGAACTTCTGCAGGTTTCCAGTATTTAATTCTTGCTTTCATACAGAAAGTAATTAATTGTCACTGGTTTTCAAAATTATTGGCAACGTTTTATCAAAAAGTACAATCGATCGAAGCATCGTCGAAACAAACATCTATTGTTATTCTGCCAAAATGCACAAAACAAAGCCAGAGTCAAAGCATAAAGAGTTGGGAGGCCATGGGAACCAAAGGAAGAGTGGGCGTGACCTGTCTTATTACTGGTCAGAAATGAAATTATAAGAGAGAGAGAGAGAGAGAGAGAGAGTCGTTCCCAGAAGGTCTGACCTTAATTCTGAGGTAGTAATACCCTTGTTCCCAACTACGATTCCGAAATTGTAGATTCGATGGTTTCTCGTGGCTGGGATGAAACCAAACACACACACACGCACACATGCACATACACATACAGTACACCCACCCACATACACCCCCCTCCACCCACCGCGCGCACACACACACACACACACACACACACACACACACACACACACATGCAAACACCAAAATCTTCGATACTGATGTTGCTAGTTCTTTCACGGACAAGGCATTCAAGTGACAGAATGGTAAATAGTATACCTCTGAACAGAACTGAGATACATCCTAGACAGAGGACACTTTACGATGCTGTAATTTGTTAAGACAGTGATAATGTTTCTTTCACAAAAACCGTCTGTCATATCAAAAATCACTGCCTTACTACCATCACACCAGTCCAGAATGAGTTGGTTTTTCCCTGAACATAGTATGGATGGTCGGTATGAGGACCCAGACGGTGACAAGGTTAGGCGTATACACCACAGGTTTCACGTTGAAAGACTGCAGGGCTATAGGATTAAGCTAGAAACATGTTACCCTATTGATTGTTCATCAGTTGCATAATTTCTTTTAACTGACAGTCCCTAGCCTACAATGGCATTAGAACACCAGATACACAGAGAAAAGAACACCAGAAACTAGGAAATGAACATTCTCTACCCAATTTAAAATGAACTTGGATTATCACTTGAATGATCGTGCACATTTCACATATGCATTAGAAACTCATCATAAAACGACATTCTATATGCATATCATTGCTATACTGATGCAGAGTCAACTACACCTCTCATGATTCCGTCTTCTCTGTTACAGCATTTTATTCCAGCTAATGCTTGAGAAGTCTACTGAGTCGAGAGTAAATCATAAGAGCCCAAGAATGTTACACTAATATATCTCTCTTGGTCAATACAAGTGTAGTATTCTATTTCAGCTTACGTCAGACAATTTTACTTAGTTGGGAGTGAATCGTTGGAACCTTAGTGCTAAAAGCAATAGACCTTTTAAACCCCTCAATGCTGTGCCATCTTTCTCTCCACCTGTTTTTGGCCATAGACTATTCATCATCTAAGGAGAGGCCGTTGAAAATTAAGTGTTTTTTATCATCTTTGTCTAGCATTTTTGAGCAAGCTAAATTCACCTGGAAGTATGACGGAAGAAGTAAGAAATAAAGTTACCGTAATGAAGGTACCGGTATTAATCTTGGTATCTGTATTAAAAAGATGCTGAAACTGTTCTGTGTCTCCTGCTCAGAATTTTTTTCTTCTTTATCAATGTCTGTCATAACAAACACCATTCACATTTACACTACGTGAAGCTTTACTTGAAAGCAATTCATAATTGTTCCAAACACAAATAAGACCTCCAATGTTTTTCATAAGACACTGAGTTCCAGAGTAAAATGTCTTTGGGCAACTCGGTTACTGTAGGCGAGTAGTCAGTTACTGAGAAGGACCGTATCAGAATGTTGGGCTTCTCACCAAATCGAAAGGAAGGCGTGAACTAAGGAAACAATTGTTTGAACTATCTTAGAAAGAGGCTTTAGTTCAAGAAGCCATGAAAACTTGTTAGGTTAGTCAGATATGGAGGACTTTAGAGGTGGGGCATATATGGAGGAGGTGCTGGGTTATATACCCATATAGAAGACGAAGGCTTTTGGGTAAGCAAGTAAAAAGGAGAGTGTAACAGGAGGAAGGCTCGGAGGAAAGCGTTTGGTGAGGCAGGTATGGAGGAAGACGTTAGGTGAGACAGGTAAGAAGAATAGAATAGGGTTAGGTAAGTAAAGAGGAAGGCTTTAAGTTAAGCAGGGATGAAGGAAGGAGTCAGGTTAGGAAGGCAAGCAAAGGGTCTTTAGGTTAGTAGGTAAGGAGAGAGAAGGTACTACACTAGACAGGCATAGCAGGATATATTTGCTTAGGTGTAGTTAGTTTGGTTAAGTATTAGGAAAGAGAGAGATTTTGTGAACAAATAATATATGTGTGTGTGTGTGTGTGTGTGTGTGTGTGTGTGTGTGTGTGTGTGTGTGTGCGTGGTAGGTGGGGGCGCTCACCATCCATTCACTCGATGTAGTGTTGCTGTCAGGTGTCTGCCCTTTCCTCTCCTCCATCCTTCTTTCCTTCCATCCTCTTCTGTCTTTCTTTCCTTCATTCTTTCCTTGTCGTTCTGCCTACGGGGTACACTCCCTCTTCTGTCTTTCTTTCCTTCATTCTTTCCTCTTCCTTCTGCCTGTGGGTGACTCTACACTGAGTGACAAGCCAAATGGTTTCCTGTACACCAGGAAACTATTTATTATGCTGGGTGGTAACCATATAACCAAATTTTGGCACCTGGTGGTTTAATGGGTAATTATTGCACTCCAGTCGGATTGAGCCGGTGAAGGTTTATGTCCAAGGGATGGTTGGGATTGATTGCTCATGTATTGTCACTCAGGGATGAGTGAGGCTGTTCACTCTCATGTTAAATGTCGGGACCAACTGCATAGACCCAGGCTCCTAAGCTCCTCATGGGGCAACGTAGGACTGGATGATGGATGGATGGATGGATGGATGATGTGTGTGTGTGTTTTATGGATGCAGGGAGTGAAGGAAGGGTTGTTAAATGAGTGCTGTGAGCGAGAAAGTAAGGGGTGTGTGAAGGTGTGGTGCAAGAATGAGAGAAGGGTAAAGGGTGTGTAAAGAGGTGTTATGAGACTATCAGAGGGAGAAGGGATGTGTGAGGGTGTATTGTGAGAGTGAGAGAGCGGAATGTGTCAGAGTGAGGAAGAAATAATGTGTGAGAAGCTGTCTTGTGAGAATGAGAGAGCGGGAAGAGGTACTGCATGTGATGGTGTGTTGTGAGAGAGGAGTAGGAGGTGTGTGAGGATGTTTGACAGCGAAAGAGGGAGAAGACATGTGTGATGATGCGTTGTAGGCATCAGAGAAGGGGATAGTTTATACTGATGCAGATCCACACTCAAGCAACAACATAACAGTCACTTACATAAACATTAGAAGCTGAAGTATGAGTGCAACAGCAGGAACCTTTGCCCTGTAGAGAGGTGGTTTGTAAGTTTATATATATATATATATATATATATATATATATATATATATATATATATATATATATATATATATATATATATATATATAATGTGTGTGCGGAGGGGGCGCGTTTGTGTTTGTATGTATCTTCAAAATGCGAATTCGACAAGGAATTTAGGTGAAAAATGAATGGACGAAAGGAAATATTGTGACGAATTATATATTACTGAATGAATTGTAAAAATTTTTGGCGAATAAATGATGGATATGGATGAAAAAATTACTCTGAAGCATGTATGGCAAAAGAATTATATATGTTTTGTCGTGTATAATGCATTTTATGAGTTGATATATATTTTTTATAAGATGAGCACAGTCAATAAAGCTTCAGGGTATTTTTAATCGCACTGGCTACCGAACTAGCATTCTTATCAAACAGCCTAGCCTCAGACCACATTCCAGCAACAGGGAATATAATTATGAACGTAAAACAGAATGTTGATCTGATTTTGCAAACAAAAACAGAACTCTTCATAATACACCACGTCGCCTGGTTTTCCGGGTCTAGTATTTGAATGAAAGATGATAAGAGCGCGGACTCAAAACTAGAAATGTATCTGATTTATTTGTTAGTAACTAATATATGTTTATCACTGATATTATGCATTTAGCTGGCAGATTTAACCAAAAAATGAGAGTCGACATAATATGGACCCACATAAGATCAACCAATGATTGACACAACCAAGTTTTTTTTTTTTTTTTTTTTTTGGGGGGGGGGCCACCTGGACATCCTATGTTTGAGAAAGGCAGGGTGAGAGTGACAGAGAAAGTCTACTGCAGGTATGAACAGTTATGTACATAAAAAAAAAATAACAAAAGGGGAGGAAGTACGCAGGTAAATAGGTGCTATGCGCCTGCCTTAATGGCAACGTATGCAGGTAGAGTTTCAGAAGTGTCACAGTAAATATAGAGTGATACACTGAAGACCGAAAAACAGAAGGGAATCAGTGAGTGGCGTGGAGCTGATAAAGAAAAACCCGTAACTGTAGTCTTTTTTTACAAATCATGTACCCTGAATAATACACACCATTTCTAACAACTAGACCTGTGGCAAAAAGTCAATTGTGTATCATCTGCTATTTACTGTCTTGATAGTAACACAATGCTTTGCCTTTTAGGGCCTCTGTACGATTCAGTGCTGTATTGTGCGCGTCGGTGTGGAGCTTTGCACATATTTGTTCTTCTCTCTACAATAGCATCACAAAGAAAAAAAAAAATTTCATGTCATAAACTAGCAGTTTTACATCAGTCAGTGACCTGGTACACATCCTGCATAAGTAAAATTTCACGGCGAGCGAACATATAACAGTAAAAGTTTGCCTAATATTTCAATGCGTCTATTTTACTCTTAGGGTATGTCCATCACTCTCCTCCTTCACTTACCACATCATGGACTCTCACAGATGACCAGAGGAACTACAACGCTTCCTTCAGCTGAGAATTTTAGACAGCGGAGCAAAATGAGTCATGAGGAAAAATACGTGAAAATTTGTCCCAATCTTAACTTTTCTCTACATTTGCCTCACCACAGTAAAATGCATAATAAACTGTGTATCATGAATCAACAGTTTAATTTTGGTCAGCAACCAGGTAAACATGCTGCACAGGACATGTGGTTTCGGATATATATAGTGCAGGTTCACTTCACTGCGATAAATAACAAGCCAGTGAGCGAAGTCTTTCGAAACACGACGGCTACTGTAGATCTTGAGAGTATAGCAAACTTTTCAGAATATTATGTCAAAATTTCATAACTGTTTGACTAAGAGTATTATCGTTCGCAACAGAATTATAAGCATCAACACCATAATCCAGGTAGGGAGAAGTGGGTGTATCATCATCAAGATCATCTTTCTTCTTCCTCTTCATCGTCATTATCAATTGTTGTTTGCTTCTCCATCGTCATCGGGATGACCATTACTACCATTATCATCATCATCATCATTCTAAACCAATTTCTCGTAAATAAACATGATGAAACAATGAAGAAACAGGAAAAAGAAGACACAAATGTGAAAGAACTATCAAGAGAGGCGGCTGGCAAATTAAATTCGTTGTCATTAGCTAATTTTGCGAATGCTCCTACTTCCTTTTTTATTTTTCTCTCTCTCCCTTTTTGTGCTCTGCCTGTGCGTTTCCAAAGGTAAGGAACTAATAACTTTAAGTCCTGCATTGTAAGAAAGTTTAATCTCTCTCTCTCTCTCTCTCTCTCTCTCTCACGGCCACACGCGCAAGTTCTTGCACACACCTCCAGACACTACAATGGATTTAACTCTCCTTAGCGATGCCTTTGCCTCGTTTAGTCGCCATTTGCAGACCCATTCTCTCCCCTCCCCCCCCCCACTTTCCTTTCTTTCTCCAAAATGTTCCTGTCGTTCAAGAAATTTCGTCGTGGCGAATTAAAACTGGCAAGTGTGTATGCAGCTTTACCGGAAGGAGGGAGACTGAAAGAGGACCAACAAAGGCAGATTCTTTCACCGGGGTCGGGCCTGCAGGTACAATCAAGGGGCGGAGTTTGTTGAGGTGGTGGAGGGAATCAACAGAACCTTACTCCTGCCTCTCTCTCTCTCTCTCTCTCTCTCTCTCTCTCTTAATTCGACTGTGGGTTGTTTTCTTATTGCCTGCGAGATTTCGTAACATTTGTTTCCTCCTTTTTTTTTTTTTTTAACGCAAAAACACTCCCGCAACTGAAACAAGTCTAGTATACTACTCCGGCCCACGTTCGTCTGACAATTTTTATCAGCTGAAAGTAAGCAAACCATCCTGTGATTGTCAACACTGATACCATTAACCCCCTCAAGATCCGGACAACTGTAGACTGTACTCCAGCTGACACCAGACGATTTACAGTATTCACGTGAGAGTACGTTATAATAGGCTGAGAGAGTAAAGGGGTGATAAGCAAAATAAATCTCCATGGTAGACGTGGTGAAATAAATAATTATAACCCTACGTCGAACGGAATAGTTTAAACGAAAAAGGAACGCACTAAATAAAACGCCATCCTAATGAATAGGTTAACTTTATAGTAATTTTAATGCCCAAACTTCACGTGAATTGCGAGAACGGTCTATTCAGTACACTAACGTGGAATGTTTTGCTTGTGGGATGAAACAGAGAACTTTTAGGTCTTGAATGACAAGTGAATGGAGGTGTGTTCCATTTTGGTCGAGCATTCCAGCGATGGTCTTTATCTTCTCAGTTTTATCGCCCGTTGGAGTCGGCTGTTATTCATCTCTGCCTTCCTGTGCGCGCAGTGTCCTCTTCCAGCTCATCAGTTTCTTCCACATTTCATTCCACATTATCTCTGCCCTTCTACAACTCCATCTTCTCTTACCCACTCCCTCCGTGCCATATTAACTGGTTCTTCACCTTTCAGTCTTTTGTTTTCTTGCTAGTCCTTGTTGCTATTACTGTCACTGCTGCTAACTGTAGCCTACACACTGAATTTTTATATTTCCTCGCGCGTTAGCTAATAAAACTGAGGATGTTTGACGATTCCCAGCTAATTACTAGGTGTAGTATTCAGACATGTTTCATCACTCTCAGCAAGCATTTCTTTTGTATAGAACACCAAAACCCTTTCATAATTACGTACTTCTTCAAATGTAATCCCACTGGCGATCGTTTTAACGCAAATGACGTGTAAAACCTGTCCATTTTAACCTGATTGAAATTTTCGTCCATTCACAGCGTATTTCCCGGTCCTCAGTGTCATGAGTTGCATTATATTCTTGTGCGAATCTCTAGTAACAGACCAGCATTAAAGACAGAGAGGTGACCTTTTGGGGGAAAGTTAAAGCTAACAGAATAATTGGGACTACGTTTCCTTTTGTAGGTAATGAGCGAGCAATCTGGATGCAAAGAGTGTCCTGTACGTACTCTAGAGCAGATGTTGTGTGGGACGTGCAGCGTAGCATGTAAATAAGATAGAGAAATGATTATATTTATGTCTGTGCACTTAGAGCAAGTAGGAAGTTATACAAGCAAGCATATGTTGTCTGAGAAATTACCAATATGCCGGAAATCGAACCCGAGACTCTCAGGTGAGAGCCAGGCAGCATACCACTACACCACGACCAGGTAATAGTTAACTCACGTTGTCACAATCTTGTAACCAACGTCCCTCCGCCCCCACTGTGGGCCTGAAGAGGGTGAGTTAACCCCCTGGCACTCGGGCAAGTAGATGCTTTTAATCTATCCCAAGCACTTACAGCAAGTCAGAATGAAGAGAGAAACCTGTATTTTACACAGGAAAAATAATCTTCATGCCCACAGTGGGGGGGGAGGGACGTTGGTTACAAGATTGTGACAACGAAATTTCATTTTTACCTGGTCGTGGTGTAGTGGTATACTGCCTGGCTCTCACCGGAGAATCCCGGGTTCGATTCCCGGCATATTGGTAATTTCTCAGATGATTTTTCCTGTGTTAAATACAGGTTTCTCTATTCAAGCATATGGTGTATTTAACGAGGTAAGTTTATGCGCCTCCAAATACAACGCGCCGTGTGAATGTGCTGTGTTGGTTTATGTGCAAAAAAGGTTTATGTATAACTAAGAGAAAGAAAATGTGTGTGTGTGTGTGTGACGCTGTGCTGTCACTGACGTCTTTTATTGAGCTTTAGTCTAGGTCGTTGCGTGTCCACCCCGCTCACTGTCTCCCCCGATTAACTTTCTTTCTCTCTCTTCTTTCTTTTTTTTTCTTTTTTTTTTTAACGCGGTCAATTACTTTGAGAAAATCTACTGCTCGTGACAGAGTTGCTGCCTTCTGCAGAATACAATTCCCATCTCTTCTTGCTATATGAAACTGTAGACAGAAAATTTTTTCCACGTATTTATTGTTCTATAAATTCAGGATTTCTGAAATTACACTGTTTTTCACGGCAATGTTCGGCAGAATGAAAATCCACTGGCCACATAGACATTACTAGATGACAAAACACGCTTGTACCTCAGTTTTACTTCGCGTAGTTGTAGTGACTATGAGTTTACTTAACTGGCTTTTCGCGCAGTGCCATTTCAGTAAAGGAACACTTTATTATAGATGTGCTGCGGGTTAACTATGTACCTTTTCTGCTAGTTGTAAATAGCTGTCTTAAGTCCTGGTACATCCCATAATATTATTTTTGTTGCTTTCTGACTTTTTTTTTTTATGGAAGGGGGCACCAAAATAATGATGGGGTTAATTTAGGTTGTTATCATCTATCTCCAGTTCTAACAATCCCTCTTAAGTGCGTAATATTGTCCAGAGATAGTAAGAATAACATGAATCTAAAAAGCACTGAGAACGTGTTTCCTCCGCACAAAGCAAAAAAAAAAAAAAAAAAAAAATCAAATTCCACTACCCCACCAGACGAATGCTTTTACAGTTTTGCATAGCCAATTAATTCTAAGGTCTTAGTTTGCCCTGCTCACTATGCCAGAGAGTGATTACCTCCGCCAGCGCCAATAAGATTTATTATTAATCCTGCTTGGGGATCCGAATCCACCTCTGAATGTATTTAACACTCTTAACCAACTTCCGACCTATTCATCCGATTTCATTCAAATCCCACAAGTTATGAGATATCTAGTAGCTACGTAACTAGACAAAACAGACACGAGTGCATACATAACCTCCGTCCAGCTTCGTTGGTGGAGATAAAAACAAGACATCGGGTTGATTAAAAAGTACAAGCCTATCCACATTTTATTCTCCTAAACTAGGCCTAATACTGACGTCTCTCCATCTTGAATGCTGAATCGTAACAAAATATTAACACTAGAAAATGGTGACAGTCACGAAGAATTATACTGGAAAAGAGGTAGAGCCGGTGTACTGTCTTAGTCTGCCAATGAGCCATGGGAAAGTGGATGCAGATGGACGAAAATCTCCACCAAATAAAGGTGTATGAACTATATTAATGCATAATTACTTATGTAGTAATATACCAGATGCCGTGGGTGGTGTGCGAAGGTACTGGCCTTCCAATACACATTTTATTAATTGCGTCATTACGATGACGGTCTTACTTATGTCTTGGGATGACAAGTATATGTGACCGACGATTACATTCTTCTATTTTCTTCTTGTTCTACTTGGGGAAACTATGACTGAAGCCTTCCCCGTCCCAATAAAAGTCTCACCGCAAAATCTGCCTCACAGGCTGCACTATCCCCGACCTGCCCCTCCATCATCCCAGCTCATTCCGCTCGTCTGACCTTTTCCACCTAATACCTTCATATAAAACTTGGGAAAGAAATTCCTTCTCACTGGAAACGCCGTTTCTCATAAGACGCCCAATTTCACAAGGTGTACTGATCCTACCATGCCCCACCGCTCATCTTTTCCGCCCAATCCCTCCACTTTTTCCCACATTCCACCCACTTTTTGCTCCCAGTCAATTTCTCAGTAATCAATAAACCTATGGAATTGATATTCCTTGCATGATATCTGTACAAATATGATGCTCACACGTGCTGCTTGCTTTAATTATAGTAGTAATATTTTACTTACTTTGCTAGTCATACTGTTTTTCATGATTTGTATTATTTCATTTTCCATTGAGGTTGATTTTTGACTTAAACTTTCATCGGCATGACCTGAATTGATCAGTTGGCCTGACTGATCTGAAGTCATCTGACAGGACCTAGTATAATTTAAACTGTCCAATATAGATATCGATTGATCTGCATTGAATGGAGCTGGAATGATTAAAATGGATATAATCAACCTTAACTAGATAGTAATTGTTCAGGTGCTTGAATAGACCTGGAGTTTAAATGGTCCTACATTTAACTGAAAGGCTCTGAACTGATTTGACTGAGCTTAAATAGAAGTGGCAGATCTAAGCGAATCTAAATTGTCTGACTGGCCCAATTTAATAAGAAAATCAAAAACCAAAGGCTGGCAGCCTATTAAAGTTGAACAAAAGTAAGTAAAGAACTTGATGCTTTCATCTCAAGATATGTAAACAAATTGCGTTTAATAAACCAGATGGGCATAACAGGACCCAAGTAAAGCTGACTGGTCGTAATTTGACCAAAATCAACCTGACTGGTCTGAAATGGATGTGGCATTGCTGGGTGAACCTCAAATAACAGTGATAGACCTAATTTCTACCTCAGTGTACCGTACCTGTATTGAATGGACCTGCACAAACCTTAACTGACCTCACTGAGCCTGCATAGTAGTAAATGGAACTGAATGAACCCTAACTCTGAACCTGAGTTAACTTAAATGAACTTAAGTCAACCTATCTGAATCAGATTGGATTGGATGGGCCTAAATGGACCAGCGGGGATTATTAGGTCACACAGGAAAGCCATCGGACAATCTGACTATTATTGTTGACACGGTTTTGCCGGATGAGAGTAACGCCGGCACGATGCAGGTACTGTACGTGGTCGATGAAGGCGCGCGTGAATGTTATTGTTGCAGTGTCTGGCTTAGGATATACCTTGCAAGGTATGAATCCCGATCCACCGTGTAAGGTGTTCCAACATACGTAATATTTAGATTCATATACTGACATTCTGTTTGACACCTTGCACACGGTGAAGTATTTTAAATTTATTCTTTGTATGCCAGACCAGTTTCTTCAGCATATAGAAGTTCCTTGGTTATGAAATGGTTGCTGCAAGCTACATCGGATTCGCCCAGCTCAAAAGTGTCCCTTAAGCTATGTAAAATAATTAAAAACAAGTTCATCTTACTGAAAGTATTAAAGTGATGATATAAGGGGTCCAAGGCGGTAGAATATTATTGTATAATCACAGTAAGCACAGTTCCAGTAACTGGTTTTAATACAGCTTTTTGAACACTCCATGACAGTGAAAAATCGAGACATCTTCCCACATACTGTACTATATTGTGATGATACAGCACAAACTTTTCATTGACTTTCATACTCTGAGACATAAGACGTACTCTACTTTCAGCTGAATAAAATAATCAGGCATAACCGTTCCCAGAATTGAGTACTAAGCTGTCCCGATGGTGTGAGGATTAATGGTAGTATTATTAACATTCTGAGGCCTCCATGACTCACTCTCAAGTGAATAAAATCGTTTGACATTAACTGGAGCAGAATAACTACTACATTTCCTCCGACCCAAAAAGAATATGTGTCTATGTACCCATCCATCTGTCTATCTATCTTTCTATCTGTCTATCTGTCTGTCTCTCTTCCTGTCTCTTTTTTTTTTTTTTTTTTTTTTTTAAGAGAGAGAGAGGTAGAAGGTGACGTCTATTTATTTCGTTTCTACTGCCAGACGATATGATTCGAAAAGATGTTTGGTTCAAAAGGGGTTGATATACACTCCGTTAATCCCTCCTGCACGATGATGCCTTTATACGATGGGAGCGGACTGTGCCTCTCTGTCTTTGTGTGTGTATGTGTGTGTGTGTGTGTGTGTGTGTGTGTGTGTGTGTGTGTGTTCTTACCTAATTGTATCTTTACACGAATGAGTCAAGCTCGTACTGTCCCGTGTCTTAAACCATATTTATCGTACATATCCTTAAATTTGTGAATTGTTTTGGCACACACTATTTCATTCGGTAGTGCATTCCATTGATCAATTGCTCTGTTTGGGAAACTGAATTTCCTTACGTCTTTATCACCTCTCTTCTTATGCAGTTTTTTGCAGTGTCCTCTTGCTGATGCTTCTCCATATGTTAAGTAATCATTTATGTCTATTTTCTCCTTTCCTGATATGCATTTATATAGCATTATCATGTCACCTCTTTTCGTTCTCTCCTGTAGTGTTGGTAGATTCAGTTTATTTAGTCTTTCTTCGTAGCTTAGGTCCCTTAAGCTTGGCATCCATCTTGTAGCAGCCCTTTGAACTTTTTCAATCTTGTCTATGTGCTTTTTGAGATGAGGACTCCAGACTACTGTGTGTGTGTGTGTGTGTGTGTGTGTGTGTGTGTGTGTGTGTGTTTGGGTGGGTGGGTGTGAACTTGCAAGTCATAGGGCAGGAAGACTTTGGTAGCCAGGTGGGCGGGCAGATGGGTCGGGTGGTGGACAGGTGGGGTGGGCCGAGTGGATGGGGTGGGTGAGTTGGGCTTGGAGATGGGTGTCCGATTTGGGGATGGGGTGAGAGTGTGGTGGACGGGATAGCTGAGTGAGGTAGATTGGTTGGTGGGTGGACAGGTGCGGTGGATATGGTGGGTTGGGGGAAGGGGGTAGGTGAGGAGGGTTTGGTGACAGGTGAGGTGGATGGGAAGAAGGGGGATTGAGCTGGTTGGATGGGTAGGGTAGGATGGTGGATGGGTGGACAGGCTGGTTGGGGTGTAATGGGTGGGAGGAAATAGTGGATGGGTGGGAGGGATCTGAAAGGAGGTAGGTGAGTTGGGTGTGTGGGCTTTGTGTGTGTGTGGATGGTTGGATGTGTGGCTCTCTAGGTGAGAAGCAGGAGACGGACTTATTACACTGGGTGAGTGGGTAGGTATGGGGGTATGTGGGTTGTTGGGTGGTGGACTGGGAAAAATAGGTCCATTAAGGAAATAGGTCGATGAGGTTAATAGATTCATGGTGGGAAATGGTCCATGTGAGAAATAGGTCCATGGGCAATTGGTCCTATGGGGAAATTGGACGGTGTTGAGCCATAAGTCCCGTGTGTAAAAAAGCTCCATGGGAAAAAAGATCCATGGGAGAAAACAGGTCAACATAGGGATTTGGTATATCCCCATGGGGAGGAAGTAGGTGCATACGGAAGGAGAGAAATCCACGATCAGAATAGGACCATAGGGTAAACAGGCAAATGGAGGGATAATACGTCCATGGTAAAAACAGATCCATGGAGGGAAAGATATGTCCAGGGTAAAGTAAGTACAGTTAGGGAAAATACGTACATGGTGGTAGATAGTTTAATGGAGGGAAAGTAGGTCGATGGGGAAAATAGTTCCATGGAGGAAATAGTCAATGGGGGAAAACAGGTCCACGGGGAAATAGATGCATTGAGGAAAGAGGTGCATAGGGAAAAATAGGTTTAGAGGAAAAAATGGGTCCATGTAATATTTTAAAAAGTCCAGTGGAGGAAGTATGTTCGTGGGAAAAATAAGTCTGTGGGGGAGAAGAGGCCTTTGGGGAAAATAGGCCTTTGAGGTAAGTTAGATTCAAGGGCAAAGATTCTGTAGGACCAAGGAGGTGAAAATAGGTCCATGAGGAAATTAGGTCCAAGTGGAAAAATAGGTGGGTTGGGGGATTACCCCAAGAAGGTGTAATGAGAGACGAGACAAGCTTACGTGCAACATTTAACCCACCGCATGCCAGCTATTTTTAGCCCTATCGGTCCCCCCGATGCAGGCCATTTCTCGACCTTCTTTTTTATTGGCTAAAATGATAGATTTTGATGTGAAAACAACGAATTTCACCATTAAAATGCCAGCTCGGAAATGGGTTTTATTGAGTCTTGCATACTCGTATACAGGTATACCCATTCTCTCACACTCACCACATATGTGACAGAAAGCCGTTTTCTATGTAAGGTGTATTCAGGCATTTATGCTGGGAAGGTATAGCAATGTTCAGTACACTTTTCTGATTACTTATTACTTCAACATCTATCACAATTTGTGTCTTTCTCACTGTGAATGCATTATCTTACACTTACTTGAAGATACGTACAACCTTACTTCATTATGTACAGTCCTGGCACATACAAGAAGGTATTTATAATTTGACTTCACTAAATAGTCCTTACACTTACAGGAAAATATTTACAACTTACACTTACATGAGAATATTTACAAAATGCCTTCACTATATACAGCACTGGGTGAGGCTCAAAGGCAGAGTGAGGCATAGCGAGCGTGAGGGGGGGAGCGAGTGAGTGTATGGCCTTGACAGCCTGGGGGATGGTAGAGGAGCAGTTACCATACATGGCTGCCAATTTTTACCCGCGAATCTTGAAAAATGTGGTCACAGTGAAATTTTTCATTTTAAACCGTTTTAAAACGGCACTGGCACTGGCCGCGGAATTATGTCAAACCATTTTCAAACGGCACTGGCATGCAAGACTTTAATATAGTCTTCATATTAACAAATTGTTTCATTCTGATTACAAAATGTTTCTTGTAGTTAAGGAAGCTAAAAATTATCCCAATATTACTCTTCAGAATGATGACGTCCTTTTACTATTTTTTTCTTATAAAGTCAGACGACTTTATGTAGTATATAAGAGAGAATTCCAGGTGGTTATTACATAACATTAGTGTTAGACTGCGGAAAGATGTATATGCTTCCTAGTAAATATGTTAGGTTTTAGTCAGTCACAACGGATTCGCTCCTATTGGCTGCACAAAAGTCACTGAGGTAGATAATCACTATGTGTTAAAGATCTGAGGAGGGCTTGGCCTTTTACTAATTTTTTTTTCTTATAAAGTCAGGTGACTTTATGTAGTATATAAGAGAGATTTCCAGGCTCGTATCTCTGACCGGGGTAAAAATAATCTTGTTTTTAATGCATCAAAGACTCAGTTTTTACACCTATCAACCCATCAAAATCTTCCACAGGAGTACCCACTAAAGTTTAATAATATCCAGCTCAATCCTGCATCATCCTTGAACATGCTTGGGGTTTCATTCACTCGGGACTAATCTTGGAAAGATCATATTGCATTTCTTGTAAAATCAGCTTCCAAGAGATTAGGTGTGCTAAGCCGATTCCATGCCTTCTTTACCCCTGCACAGTTGTTGACTTTATACACGGGTTTTATTCGCCCCAGTTTAGAGTACAGCTCTCATGTGTGGGGAGGCTTCCCCCATACAGCTCTTCTCAATAGGGCGGAGTCAAAGGATTTTCGTCTCATTAACTCTCCTTCACATACTGGCTCCCTTCAACCTCCGACTCTTCGCTGCACTGTTCCATCATTATCACTTTTCTATCGCTACTTCAATGGTCACTGCTCCTTTGAACTGTCTGCTTGCATCCCTTCACCTCTACGACGAGTGCCTAGCACCCGTCTAGCAACATACTCTCTCCCCTTTTCTGTCCAACTCTCTAATGTAGGAGTTAACTGTTACTCCCAGTCCTTCATTTATGCAACAGGTCAACTCTGGAACTGTCTCCCTCTAGCTGTATTTCCTACTTCCTATTATCTCCAGTCTTTCAAACGCACTGTGTCCAGGCATCTTGAAATGAATGGACCTTGAATTTGGGTCTCTTTTGTATTTTTTTTTTCTTGGAAGGAACTGTTTTGCGGGCTCAGCCTTTGGTTCCTTCTTCCTCACATTAAAAAAAAAAAAGCCACTGAAGTAGATAATCACTATGTGTTAAAGACCTGAGGAGGGCAAGTTCTGTGGCCTTCTGTGTTGTGTGGTGAGTGAAGTCTCTCAGATGTTAAAGAGAACCAGACAACTCCCAGTAAATGTATTCTGTGGTGAATGTAGTCTGCTAAATGTTAAAGACAACCACTAAACCCACACAGATCCCAATAAATGTGTTATTGGTAAATATAGTCTGCGAAATGTTAAGGCCAACCACTAAGCTCTGAGTTAATGAGTTGTGTGGGGAATGTAATTCTGCTAAATGTTAGTTTGAACAACGCAACTACTAATAAATGTGTTGTGTGGGGAATGTAGTCTCTCCAATGATACCAAAGAAAACATAGCTCTCAGTAAATGTGTTGTTTAGTTAATGAAGCCTGATAAATGTTAGATGGAACCGATGTAAAAATGTGTTTCATTGTGTGATGAACGTAGCTTGTTAAGTGTTAGACAGGACTATATATTTCTCAGTAACTGTGCTGGATGACGAATATGTCTTGCCAAATGTTACAAGCGATTTCGGCAAATGTGTTGTGTGGTGAGTGTAGCCTGTTAATTACTTGCCACCACATGGCGACTGAGGTGACAATGGCTGGATCACGGGGTTATCTGTTGCTTGAAACGGAGTGGGGAGGAGGGCGAGGCACAGAAAAATAGCAAGTACCATGCCGTTAAGGCAAGCTTTCTGTGCCAGTACACGTTAATATGAGCTAGTGTTCATTTGGTTAGTTGAAGGATTATCTGTAGATAGTATGTGGATACATATGCTTACGATTCCTGAAACAAAGAAAACAACACTGTTGCACAGAATTCTTCTTCAACTCAACGTTATGTGATATAAATTCCTGATTGCAGTTATAAAATATTTTTTCACATGAACATGATAATGCAACAGATATATATGAAATGTGTAGAGGTATTAATTAAGAATTACGATTATTGTCCAGAGAGTATGGAAACAAGGGACGTGGAAGGTGGTAAGGTTGGAGTAGGTTTGATGGCAGATTGCTAAATGCTGTTAAGAGTATGTATTTAGGAGGCGGGAAGGCAATACGTTTGGAGAAGCATCTATGCGAGTGATAAATGTCTTGCGTATCTCTGGTTGGTGACAGTTTTTTAAATAAGGTATGGTACAAGGCAGACTTTGATACTGGAGTTTCCTTTGTCAGAGAGGGTACGATATGGATATTGACTCTGTTGTGTTCTGTGAAGAAAGATGGAAGCTGCAAGCCTGGTGAAAATTAATTAAGAGGTATGTGCAAGAAACGAACTTTGAATGCAGATACAGTGCAGTTGTTATTACAATTAATGGAGTAAGCAGTGAGGTTGAACAACTAAGATATGGAGAATGTGAGTGCTTATAAGTACGCAGGTAGTGTCATTAGTGAAGACGGGAGTATAGAGGATGAAGTGCAAGAAAGGGTATAGCATGGAAGGGGAGCTGCAAGTACACTGAGGATAGAACAGGCAATAGAGAAGCTGGCCACAATATACAAAAGTCATGTGCGTTCTCAGATCGAATACTGTTTACCATTGTGGAGTGGATGTGGAGCGGTTGCATTGAGGCAGTTGGACAAAATTCAGAATAAAGCCATCAGATTAATCAATAATCCTGCCATTACGCAGGACCTTCCTCCATTATCAGTACTTAGAGATTTTGCTCCTTTAGCATTATTATATCGATAATTTTACCGTAAGTGCTCTATCGAACTGGCTTCGATTGTGCCTCCCCTTCACATTTTCTCCCGAAATACTCGGGTAGCTGGGAGCGCCCATGAACTCACACTCCCTCCCCCGCCATGCAGAACCTCCGCTTATCAAAATTCATTTATCCGCAGAACTACTACTCTCTGGAATTCACTTCCTGGGAGTTGTTTCCCACAAACATTTAATCCACTTAAATCTAAATCCAGTTGTCATAAATATTTTATAAATGGAGGATGCCTTTAGGCACATGGACTTATTTTGTTTCCTTTGTTTTTCCTTCCTCCATTCATTTTCTATAATAGAAAAGTGAATATGACGTGAAAAAAAATCACTGCAAGATAGTGATGCAATCCCCATACTAAAGTGTAATCGTGAAACTTGTGCTGTACAGCGCAGAAAGACATGTCATAGCGGGAGAAATGCCTGAGTTATATGATACTAGCGTGTGGAATTACGTGCAGAGACGCACACACAAATGAGGGATTCGGGATGATTGTCGTGTCCTGGAAAATGTTAAAAGTACCCAGAGATGGTTTGGCCATATGAAGGACTGGGAGACTTTGTGGGCGAGATGGAGGGAGACAGGAGGAGAGAGGGACAGAGAAGAAGGTGGAGGGAAGAGATGGAGAAGTATGAGTGAGAGTCCTGTGAGAAAGAAAGGGTTACCTGATAAGATTTATATACCAAAGTGGAGGTGATTGGTCTGTGTTCATCCTTTAAGAATTCTGTCGTCTGTCTATTGATAGACAGGGAGTACATAAAATGTTTTAAATAAATGGGCATCGTCCTGAATGGGTGAATGGAAAGAATGTCAACGATGACTATCTTTGAACAATCTTTAGCACATTTACCTACTACTGTACTTACCCCATACAATTTTACTGCTACACTGAAAACCACCCAAGAACTTAGTGAATATTCCTAATATTTTTCTGTGTGTGTGTGTGTGTGTGTGTGTGTGTGTGTGTGTGTGTGTGTGTGTGTGTGTGTGTGTACAGAGTTTTATAGACAGTATATAAGAAGAACCCATTCCATCATATGTAAAAATCAAACGGTAGTAAGAAAGAGCTGATATAGGGTCTCCTAAACTCACGAAAATACGATCACTGGCTTTATCTATATCTATCTGTCTCTCTATATATCTTTCTGTGTCAATTTATATTTGTGTGTATGCATGTATATGTATGTGAGAGATAATTAAAAAAATGCGCTGATGTTAACGAGTTAGTCAACCATCTTAGCATTGGAACGTCGTATATATATTTTTCGTGTTGTCTTGACACATGTTTATCAAGCTTAAGAGAGACTTTTCGAACTGGAGGGATTTAATGTTGACCAGGTTTATTTTCACTCTGAGCTTTCCTTTCTACTTTGGCAAGAATGGTTAATGGTATTTTGATTAATACGAAGACGGGTTCCGAAGTGAGTTTTGATTTTTACTTTATTTTTGCCACCTCCATACTATTTTACTCAATTGGATACACACACACACACACACACACACACACACACACACACACACACACACACACACACACACACACACACACACACACACACACACACACATAATCATCATCATCATCAGCAGCAGCAGCCGTTTGAGTATCCACTGTAGGACCGGCCTATCTCAATCGAAGTGGGGACGATGCAGCATATGTATCCCTACCAAGTGACTTAGGCTGTCTGGTAGAGATCGTATGTAGAGTGAGAAGTGCTTGTAAGTTGGAGTGGAGTGTGTAGTCAGTGAACCAAGTGTAATCGGCCCGCGCAAGCCGACTGGGTGCAAGCATACTTTATAGTACGCGACATTGGTTCAGCCACAGCACCTCTTATGTCAGCCAAAGCAGTCCACGGCCGGAAGAACGCTCCCAAAGTTTATTACCCTGGTGGGACGCGAACCCTCGTTGTCCCATGTACGAAAACACACACTACCACTGTACCACAGAAGCTCCGTACACACACACACACACACACACACACACACACACACACATATATATATATATATATATATATATATATATATATATATATATATATATATATATATATATATATATATATATGACGTACAAGCTCTCCAAGTGGCTAGTAACACTGTTGTCCCCTGTTGTAGGCACTATCTCAGATTCATTTGTACAAAACAATGAGGATTTGGTAAGAAAGTTAAAATCTCTAAATGTCATGTACCCCTACAAATTAGTCAGCTTTGATGTTAAATCATTATTCACAAATGTTCCTGTTGATGATGTTTTAACTTTCCTGCCAAGCATTCTGGGTAGTAACACTGATGGTATTCCCTCTGAAAACATTATCAAGCTAATTAAATTGTGCATTGTGAACTCTTCTTTTACCTTTGAAGGTAAATTTTACACACAAAAATTTGGTATGGCCATGGGTAATCCCCTCTCTCCAGTTTTGGCAAATATTTACATGGAATACTTTGAGAAACATTTACTGACCTCCATAAAGGAGCAAAACATAGTTTGGCTCCGATACGTTGATGATATCCTGTGCTTCTGGCCTAACAGTCTTCCCATTGATGAATTTCTCCTGCAATGATTCGTTAGTTCCATCGATTAAGTTTACTCATGAGATGGAAATGGATAATGAATTGCCATTTTTGGATGTAAAAGTTATCAGGGACCAAAATGTTTTGAAGACTAAGGTATACAGAAAACCTACAAATATTATGTCATATGTTCATTACTATTCAAACCATCATATTAATGTAAAAAGATCTGTGTTCATATCAATGTACCTAAGAGCATATAGAATTTCAGACCCAGAATTTTTAGTTAATGAACTAAAAATGATTCAGAGTAATGGAAAGAAGCTAAAATATCCACAAAGCATACTAACTCAGTGCCACAATACAGCCAAGAAACGATTCCTTGAAGGGAAAACTAATAAGCCAGATCGCCAGAACATTCAAAGAACCCTTGTCCTCCCCTTCCATGAAAATTTTCTTGATGTTGTTCACATATTGAGGAAACTCAATGTACAAGTAGTATTCAAATATGAGAACACCATCAAAAAAACCCTCATCAAGAACTGCCCTTTCAGTAATTCAGGCGTTGTTTACTAAATCCCGTGCAAAAGCTGTAACAAATTTTACACAGGACAATCTGGAAAAGATTTGGAAACTAGAATCTCACAACATAAATACAGTGTAAGGACAGCCCAACAGAGTAGTGGTTTATTTCAGCACAAAGCATCCAGTGATCACCATATTGACTGGACAGGCTCCATGATTCTAGCAAGATCAAAAAGCTTAGATGAAAGAAATGTAATAGAATCTTGTCTAATTTATGGCACATATGAAAAGAATGCAAACATGAGCTATGGTCATTTTAAGTGTGATAAATTGTTAACTGAATTTATTTTAAAGCAGTATCCCACAGACTAACACGTGATTGTTCCCTGTCATCTCCTGGTGGTGTAGTCACACCTGTATGGGACACACCAAGCATTAATCTTCTAGGTCTTAAGTTAAGCAGCAGTATTTATCCCCTCCTCCCTCCCCCCTTCCCCCTGCCAATCCTCCCCTCCCCCTTTCCCTCTCCCTCCCACTCCCCTTTCCTCCCCCCCTCCTCCTTGGTCACGTGCATTTTTAGATTCAGGTCATCCTTTGTTGTGTTCCACTCCCTGCTGAAGGTGACCATAAGTTAAGCCGTAGGTAAAAATTCAGGTTATCCATTGTTCTGTGTGCCACTACCTGCTGCTGGTGTGCATAAAAGACCTCTACCTTTTACGTTTCTGTCTGACTCTGTCTGAAGATGTAATATACGAAAGTACTCTTTGTCGCTCCTTTCATTTCTCCTATGGTTAGTTTGCATATATATATATATATATATATATATATATATATATTTATTTATTTATTTATACATACATATATATATATATATATATATATATATATATATATATATATATATATATATATATATATGGCAGCAGATGAGAGGTGGGGTAGGTGGCTGACAGAGAATTTTCAACAGAATAAGAAAATGTTTTGGAAGGAGGTGAAAAGGGTGTGAAAGGGAGATTCTGGGAAGGAAGAACGAGTAAAAGCAGGGAATGGAAGGTTGTTAACTGAGATGGATGCAGTAAGGAAGAGATGAGCAGAGTATTTTGAAAGATTGTTAAATGTAGAGGACGAAAGGGTGGCTGAGATTGTGGCGGATGGAAGGGTGCAAGGAATAAATGTGTTGGGAGAGTTGAATGATTCTTTGATCACGAAGGAGGAAGTGGAGAAGGCAGTAGAGGAGATGAAAACAGGGAAAGCTGCAGGTATGGATGGGTGTGCTGTGGAATGCCTGAAGGATGGTGGAGTGACTATTGTTGACTGGTTAGTAAGACTGTTGAATGTGTGCCTTGTGAAAGGTATGGTGCCAATTGACTAGGCAAGTGCTTGTGTGGTCCCGTTGTATAAAGGCAAGGGTGATAAGTTGAATGTACTAGCTTTAGGGGTATAAGTCTGTTAAGTGTTGTAGGTAAGGTTTATGGTAGAGTGTTAATTATGAGAGTTAGAGAGGGTACAGAGGGAGTGATTGGTGATGAGCAGTGTGGCTTTAGGAGAGGGAGGGGATGCGTTGATCAGGTGTTTGCTGTGAGACAAGTGTGTGAAAAGTATTTAGCGAAAGGCAAGGATGTGTTTTGGCCATTCATGGATTTAGAGAAAGCGTATGATAGAATTGATAGAGAGGCTTTATGGACTGTTTTAAGATTGTATGGACTTGATGGAAGGTTACTAAAAGGGATGAAAAGTTTTTGTGTAAATAAAAGAGTGGGAAATGCTGTGAGTGATTGGTTTCCCATGAGAGTGGGGCTGTGACAGGGATGTGTGATGTCACCTTGGTTGTTTAATATTTACATGAATGGTGTTGTAAGGGAGGTGAATGCAAGAGTTTTAGGTGGAGGTCTGAGTCTGGTGAATGTTGATGGTGGTGAGTGGAATCTGAAGCAGCTGCTGTTTGCAGATGATACTGCACTGGTGGCTGATTCAGAGGAGAGATTGAGACAGTTGGTAGAGGAGTTTGGAAGGGTGTGTGAAAGGAAGAAATTGAAAGTAAATAAGAATAAGAGTAAAGTGATGGAGTGTACTAGGTTGGTAGATGGTAGGGGGATGAATATAGTTTTGAATGGCGAGTTGCTTCAGGAGGTAGAGTGTTTTAAATATTTAGGGTCACATGTTGCTGTGGATGGAAGAATTGATGCAGAAGTGAAGTTTAGAATAAATGAAGAAGGAAAGGTGCTGGGAGGAATGAAAAAAATGTTTAGATGTCGTTCGCTTAGAATGGATGTAACGAGAAGGCTGTATGAGGGTGTTGTGGTACCGACTGCATTATATGGGGCTGAAACATGGAACATGGGTGTAGCAGAGAGGAAAAGTTTGAAGGTAATGGAGTTGAGGTGTCTGAGGAGTATGTGTGGAGTGACGCGTATGGATCGAGTGCGAAAAGATGAAGTGCGAAGGAGAACTGGAGTTGTTCGGGAGATGGCTGGTAGAGTTGAGCAGAGGGTGTTGCGATGGTTAGGGTATATGGAGAGAATGGATAATGAGCGATTGGTGAAAAAGATAACTAGATCTGATGTGAGAGGTGTAAGGCTGAGAGGAAGACCACGAATAGGATGGATGGACAGTGTGAAGAGAGCGCTGGATGCGAGAGGGATGTCTGTTGAGCAAGGAAAGTGGCTGTGCGTGACAGAAATAAATGGAGAGAAATTGTGAATGAATACGTGATGACGCATCCCTGAGGGGATAATCTCCTGCATTTGGTCTGATCAGCTAGTCAGGTCAGGTGCAGGTAAGGGGATGGGTCTGTTATGATGTGGCAGGGGTAAAGCAGCTCTGCTGTTGGGCCCTGCTGCGGATGTCACTGATTGCATTGCGCAATTGACCCTTGTGCGGTGTGGTGCGGTGAGGATCTGTCCGTCCTCCCTTTTGGGGCTAAGATGCGAATGAATGTGTTTGAATGGATGAGTAAATGGGGAGTGTGTCGTCCTGTCTCGGCTACCTCCCTTTCCTTGGGGGAAGCAGCCTAGGTATATATATATATATATATATATATATATATATATATATATATATATATATATATATATATATATATATATATATATATATATATATATATATATATATATATATATATATATATATATATATATATATATATATATATTTATTTATATATATATATATATATATATATATATATATATATATATATATATATATATATATATATATATATATATATATATATATTGTACGTAAAACATTCAAGGACTCGATGTAGAGTTATTCCCTTACTACTAAAGTTTCTTTTTAAATTAACTACAGTTATGCTGTGGTAAGGTGCTGAACAAAGAAACATATTAATAACAATAATGATAATGCTCGTTGTATGTTAAGGGACGTGAACAGTAGCGTCACTTGACCAAGGTGCACCGCAGCTTTAGTGGCCGCCACGCCCCACATCACACTCACCCATCTCGTCTGCGAAGTATTACCACACGTACACCATCCTGCCTCGGGATGCCTCGTCACCCCTTCCCAAACTCTCCCATTTCTCCTTCTTCCTCGAATTTTCCCATTTTCTCTCTTTCGAATTCTCCCTCTTCCCCTTCTCCCCCGAGGTCTCCACATTCCCTCCTCCTCTGCTCTCTCCTTTCCCTCCCACCCCGAACTCTCCCCCTCTCCTCCTCCCCTCCGTCCCCGAACTTTCCCCCTCCCCTCCTTCTCGGAACTCTTCCTCTCTCCTCTTACCCTCATCTCCTCCACGGAAATGTCCCCCTCCTCCTCCTCGTCCTCCTTCCTCCCCTTACCGCTTCTTCTCCCCTCCTTCCCCGTACTCTCTCCTTTCCTCCTTGGACCGAACTCCTCTCTCCCCTTCCATCCCAAGTTCCCTCTCCTCATTCTATTCCTCTCCTCCGTCACACACACGCTGGGGTTATACGAGACTTGAGAGACAAACTTGCAGTGCCAGCATGAACTTCACCCCTGTCTTACCTCACGCCTGACCCCCTGCCGCACAACAGCACACCTCACCTCTCACACATTCATACTTATTTGTAATGACAGTGATACAATTCTTGCATCTAAACTTGGTGATAATTTTTGTCCATTTGCAGGATGTTTTTTCTGAATTCAGTGACAGAGTGAGGCAATACTGCGGCTTATTTCCATTACACTTATTCGCCCCACGTTCTAGTGCTTATCCGTTGTTAGAATTAGGCATTTGAAACTAAGGGATAACAATTTTAGGCCAAGTTGAAGTGGATGAAGCATAATGGTGTGGACCAAAATACAGCACTCTTATGTACATCGCACAAACTATATAAAAGAGAGTAACACGAAAAGCAGCTAACTTTACACCGCATTTTTCGCTACTCTCCTGGGACCACACAGGCTGGTTTTCCCCATGTGAATTAAGTAGTAACACTTCATCAAAGAGATTGTGTCATACTACATGGGAGTGTGAATAATAATGCATCATAAGACTATTTCCCTGTCAAAAAATTTAGGTTACAATGAATTCCATTTTTAATCCCTTTGGAAGTTTGCAATCCTCAGGGCAGGTTGCCATCGTCGAGAATGATTAACTCCTTCATTAAGATGACGTTCAGTAAGTAATACTTGACTCAACCTACAACATGATTTTATTCATGGTAAGATGGACCTCTTTATCGTAAAGACGTTATTGAAGATTGTATCTATCGCCACCAGCTCGAAAAGTCTCTTCAGATTCACAGAAAATCGTTTGGTAGCGGCATCATTAAACTTCAGATATTGTCCTCGAGTTGATGGGTTTGATACTGCTGCTGTTACAACCCCAGGCCCATCTCACTGTGAATCCAGTGGACCGCAGGAAATCGGCGACTTCGACTGGTCACTCTCACAGGTCTCTTATTAAGGTTATGTTGAAGGACTGTCTGGTGGTGGTTCTTGAAGGATGCTGTTTGGTTGAAGATTTTTGATGTCTGTAATGGCTGCGACTTTAAGTATGTGTTTGTGAATTACAGTGTTGGATTGATGAGGGGAGGGGGGTGTTGCTGAGATCCTCTGTGTAGAGTTGGGCAGATGTTTGCTTCTTGTTTCTTTGTGGCACGGGGACGACGCAGCATGAAATTAAGTGGGTAATAGGTATATGGTTAGCCTTCACCCCTGGCGGCAATGGATGCCCAAATAATCCACTAGCTCACTTTGCTTTTCGAACTTACGCATGTGAGGCAATGGAATCACTCAAGAGCATGGATCACTTCACTCGCCTTGAGACAGTCTTAATATACTTGGCCTTACCTTACAACTAATCCTTCTGCTTACTTTACCAATATTTGCTTTCCCTGGTACTCCTCTGATTGCAGTATTATCTCAATAACTTGTCTGGTCACTCCATTAAGGCCCGTTAGCCCTGCCAAGAAGCTGTGTCTGTTGGATTTGGGACTTTGAATTGGAAGACTATTCGGCAAGACTTTATCAGCTTTACCTGGGATGATGATAACTCCCATGCCTGAAGGCCTTCTGAGTCTGCCTCGAACAATGCAGAAGTCATTTTCTCGGGCGTGGCAGCATACATTCCCATCTCTTAGACTTGTACCAAATATGCCTTGGTTTAATCAGGCTTCTTCTGATGCTGGCCACAACAGAAAGTGGCTTTATGAGGGTCGCAATGCCAACTTACAGCTGTGTCTCATTCAACGTACCTCTATGTCCAGAATCCAGCTGCGGCCTGGTTTTCGTCTTGCAAATATCTATATCTATATCAATCTCTCTCTTTCTCTCTCTCTCTCTCTCTCTCTCTCTCTCTCTCTCTATATATATATATATATATATATATATATATATATATATATATATATATGTATATGTATATGTCATAATTCATTCCAAAGGCTCTGAACTCTCTAACTCAGAGTCCTTATGCTCCCCCTGACACCTTGCCGAAAACCTCTAATATAATTTAATTCTTCCTTCTCTTCTTGTTTCTGCAGTGGTGGCTCTGTGGCTGTTTGTTCTGCAGATAAGGCACAATTCTTTGTCCAACTTTCTCCTCTATTTATATTTTGGATGTTTCAGGTGTTATCCCTCCAACCCCTTCTTCCTCTAATTTTCTCATACCTGTCATAAAATTTTCTTCAAGCGATGTAGTACATACTGCCTTCGCTGGCACCAGTACTAATATGACACACGAGCCTGATAGGGTCACTTTTGCTGTTCTCAAGTAGAGTTCTTCCATACTGACTTCCTGCCAAGGAAAAAAATTTTCGCCTTCGTCTGTCAAATATGATTGTTCCTTTCTTTCTTGATGTAAGTCTGCTTTCGTTCAGCCTGTCCTTAAAACGGGTAACAGCTCCCAATCCTCTGTCACTCATCTGCTTTAGTACCTGGTATCTCTATAGTTTCCATTTCCTATTAACATGATGATTCAGGAACACCTTTTCTCACATAACCATTTTTTTCTTTCCCGCCAGTATGAGTTCTGCCAGAGACGCTCTAAATTATTATCTTTTCACCTTCGTTTCTGATTTGTGGTCATCATCCTTCAGTGAATTTGGTGAAACCACTGCCATTGTACTTGGCGTTATAGCGATTCTGACAGTCTGGCAAAAATCTTAAATTTCTAAACTGCTCTTAAGCGGTTTTTGTCCTGTTTGCGCTTTCCTTTCTAGCTGACATTTGTAGACGGCCACTGTTCTAAAGCCGTCAATAGTCTTTTTCCTCAGGGTTCTCTCCTGTCACCAACTCTCTTCCTTCTGTTCAATCAGTGATCATCTGATCTATAGAGTTAGCCCTATCTCCTCATGATGACGCCACCCTTCACATTTGCACCTGCTTCTCGTAGCGTTCATTACAGAAGTTCCTTCATTAATGACAAGATGAGGATATAGGTCATCTAGTTCTCGTCTTGGCTATTTTTTTCTATTATGCTAAAAGTAGCTCTTTGTTACTTATGCATTAAAAGTCCGATACCGACGTCTTTCAATCTTCATATATCTTCCACATGAATATCGTTTAATATTCAGCAGTACACAGCTAAATCCTTCATCTTTTCTGAGTACCCTTGGGATATCATATTCTCAAGACCGATTGTGGAAATGGCACACTGTCTCTCGTACATTCTGGCTACAAAAGACAGTGTTGTTAAGCCGACTCTGTACCCTCTTTACACCAACGTGGCTGTTGATTCTGTAAAGGTTATATTTGCCGTTGGGTACAGTACAGCTCTCATATGTAGGGAGGCTCACCACACACAACTCCTCTAGAGAGAGTTAAATCAAATGATTTCATCCTATTATGTCTGCCCTCTCCTACAAACTCATTTCAGATGTTTTCATAACACCTCACTGTTGCGTTCAATTTTAGCTTAAGCAAGACTTATGAAACTTTTTGATCTTCACATTACCGACCTTCTTTCGGGTCACTGAGGGGTGGTTGTTTGGCTGGGAGAAGGTCAAGTAAATTAATATTGCGGGAGCCCTGCAGTGATAAATGAAGAGAAACAGGAGGATTCTGAAGTCCCGAACCTGCATTTATTTTATCTGTAGCAATGGGTACAGTGCGTGTCTGAAGATTCCTAAACGTATGGCCTTGACTCTTGACGAAACTCTGAAAAGAATGGTTATAAACAAACTCTTATATACCCACACCTGTCTATCTACACACACACACACACACACACACACACACACACACACATATAACTTGCAATACTTTGGTGATAGAAACTCCGTGTACAAACAGCTAGATAAGGAGTTTATTACAAGCTCACAGTAAAACAGTCTACCCGTGTCGGCTGTCTGCTAAGAACTGATGCAATAACGCCGTCTTCAGGCGTGGGAGAGCATGCTGACCTAGCAAATTTAGTGGGGGCATGTATGCATTGGGGGGGAACATATATACATCGGGGGTAGACATATTGTGGAGGGGGTACACTACTCCCCTGGGTAGCTGAGATGGTGTCTCCTGACACCAGGAGGTAAATGGTGGGTGATTATAGTAGTAAGGCAGGACCGGGGAGGTTTGTACAAGGGATAAGTATGATACAGGGGCAGTAGGGGAGACATGGCCATGTTGAGGGGAGGGAAGTAGAAGGATATATACATATAAGATATACAAGGAATCCAGTAAGGGTCGAAGGTATATATAAACATAATGGGAATTACACAATAATAGTTTGATACATGATAAACAAGGAGTAGATATGAGAGTTCTAGTGTTGTTCTTCCTTCATTTTTTTTTTTTTTTTTTTTGTGGATTTTCTGTAGGATACACTGTCACTGAGTAATGCATGAAAGAAATACCATCATTTTCTAGTAGGCAGAGTGCTGTTCACAGTTTGGGTAATGGTTAGATGGCAATGGTAGTCACGGAATGCGAGGGCACTAAGTACGGGGAGTTTCTACGTCGTGTGTAGGGCGTACTATGCCTGTAGCGACTCTGATTTCCTGGAGTCGACGTTCCATTTTTCTGACACAACAATGCACTGCACAGATGATGAGTAGAAAACCTATGAAAGCGATAACTACAGGGGGAAACACAACTGTCGGATGAACCCATGAACGGCTGAAGGCCAGAGAAAATTGATCCATAATGAAATCACTGTCATTGAGGAAGGTGAGCATGCGCAAGTGAGGGGAGGTGATGGTAATGTTGGCAGATGGTAGGGTTGAAGGCATGTCAATTGGTTGAAAGATGTCATAGGAGTGGTTACGAACAGCTTGGTGATAGCGAGTGGCGTAAGTGATGACGGACTCCGATTTGACAGTACAATAGTCAGGTGCTTTGTAGAGACCACTAGTGGGGACGGAGCGAACGGAAGAACCAGGACACATGATTGTGACAGAGATGGGAACAGCAAAGAAGAAATACTGGACATGGTTGAGGTGAGCAAGGTGGACCGGGAGGTCAGGAGCTGGGACAAAAGAACAGGCCGAGTAGATGGAATGGTTGCGAACTAAAGCAGACTCACAGGGTGTAGCACTGCTAGGGAAGATAGCGAAAAGGTGGGCAGCACAGAGACGAGAGGTCGGAGTAAGGGAGGAACATTGCTGGAGGTCTGTGGAAGAAAGGAAGGCAACGGAAAGATGATCATGGGAGAGGAGGAAATATTCTGAAGGAACAGATACCTGTAACAAGGAGTTGTTGAGGCGGAAAGGGAAGGGAATGATGTGGAAAAGGTTAAAGGTTATGGCAGAACGGAGAGGAATATGGATGACGACGTATGTAGTGAGAAGAGTGGCTTCGAGAACAGGATAATAATATTCAAGGGAGGAGTAAGGGAGGACTGGGGAGAGACCGAAGGTGGAGTGAGCCCATTCCAGGACAGAACGGAGAGCTGAGACAGGTACTAAGTCGGCAGTGACACGTCCATTGATAGCATCGACCAGGATACGAACCAAGGTAGAGACTTGAGACAGGAGAGAGTCAACGGCCAGTTGGAGATTATTCATGTTGAGTTTGAGGTAGAAGAACTGGGAGATAACGTTGAGATCTGAAAGGTGGCGTTGTAAGATATCGGTGAAATTGTTTAGAGTGGACGTGACTTCATTGAGTTGGGTTGTGAGCTTCTGTAACATAGTGTGTTGGATTTTAATGACTCGGCGTTGTGATTCTAGGGCGGAAGCTAAATGAGTGAGATCAGATTTGAAGCCAGAAATGTCACGGGCTGTAGCAACGCCAAACAAGCCACTCAGAATCTCACCGCCGAAGTCGAAGAGACCTCGTTTCACACGAGAACGACCCACGGGTGTCTGAATGGAAAATGTGTCATTGAGCTCAGTGAATCTGTTACTTATGTATTGCAATTGCCAGGAGAGTGGGAGGAAAAGGTTATAGAGATACTCATTCGGGTTGTGTGTCCCCATGAGGGCCGTGAGATGGTTCCTGATTCCGTGGAGATGGTGCGCGTAGGCAGGTAGGGCAATGGCTAAGTCAGTCAGGGGAGCAAGATCGTAGCACAAAGAGGCGATGTCGTCGATAAGCATTACCTCGCCTCCCGAGCCGACCAAGGCCCCGGGACGTACTCCACCATCGTCCTGACCTGACCCAGACCCCAGGAGGGTCAGCACTGCCAGGAGGGAGATCGCTAACATCGTACCTAGAAAATCAGGGTAGAGTTAATGGGGAAGGTCGTGAAGAGGTTGATGGGCAGAGTGCAGTGTGGACCGATATTGATTGGTTGATGAATGAGCAGGTGGAGGTGGAGAGGAAGGAGACTGAGGGATAGGTGGAGACAGAGTAGATTGAGGGATGGGAGGAGGGGAAGAGGGGGCAGGAGGTTGTTTAAGTGACTCTTCCAACACGAGGCCACGGGGTGCTCGCTTTAAGTCATCGACGTGGACCCATCTGGTGTCCCTAGTGGACAGGTCCTGGAGGTGAAATTTGTTGCCTTGTCGAGTGAGGACGCGGTGGGGCCCTGTAAATTTGTCATCCAACTTAGAGGAACGCGTATGGGAATAGGCAAAGACAAGATCGCCTACATTGATAGTGATAGGAGAGGCGGACTTATGTTGGCGCCGCAGCATGTCCTCCTGAGAGGAAGCCAAAGTGGATTGGACATACTTATGGATTGTCTGGAAGTTGGCCAATTTTAGTTTAACATAATCATCCATGTTGTAGATGGGTTCTGGCTTTGAGGATAAGAGAGAGTATGGGAGGTCCTTGTCAAAACCAAAAAGGACGAAGAAGGGAGATTCAGCAATGGATGCATTGATGGAACTATTGATGGAGGATGCCACTTGGGGAATCCAGTCATCCCAGGACGAACTATGGGAGCCGAGATGTCTGAGGCACTCTAAGATTTTACGGTTGTGGCGTTCTACAAGGCCATTGGAAGCCGGATGGTTAGGCACGACATTGCACTTACTGATATGAAAGTGGCGACAGATCTCATCGAGAAGGCTATTGTTGAATTCTGTACCGTTATCAGTAAGAATGGTATGAGGGGTACTGAATGGGCAAATTACGTGATCTACAAAGGCACGGGCAACGCTCTTCGCGGTCTTGTTGGAGAGGGGGACGAGGACACAGTAGCGGGAGAAGTGGTCGACCGCTACGAACAAGTACTCAGCGCCAGATTCTGTGAGAGGTAGTTTTAAGAGATCGATTGAGACAGTGTCCCATGGTCGTGACGGGATTGGGTATTGTAAGAGAGGTGCTGGTAAGCCGGTTGATCCTTTGTGGCGGTGGCAGGAGAGGCAAGAGTCACAGTGGGCATTGATATCGCGGCGCATGGTTGGCCAATAGTATTTGAGACGTGCTTGGCGCAAGCATCGGTCTTTACCTGGATGGGAAGCTTGAGGAGTATTATGAACAATATGAAGAACCTTTGGTATCAGGGCAGTGGGGACAAGTTGGCGTACTTCGCGATTGGGCATATCTTTGCCTGTTAGCAGTGTTTTCCTGTACAAGAGATCATCATCTAGCATGAACTCATCTAGTGATACTGGCAGAGTAGGTAAGGTCGAGGCATCGCCAGATTCTAGGAAATAAATGACTTTGGACCACATGGGGTCTTGGTGTTGAAAGTTTCGAACAACTTCTGACGTTAGTGTAGTGTTTTCAGTTACTTCAGGCTGCAGTGATGTTATAGCTGCTGCTGCGTGACGTGAGAGTGCGTCTGCGACTACATTCAACTTGCCTGGTACATATTGAAAAGTGGGATTAAAGTCCTGGATGATAGATCATCTAGCTAGTCTACCTGTTAGGTTGCGATTCTTGAACAAATCACATAGTGGAAGGTGGTCTGTTTGGATATGCACTGGATAACCATAGACGATATCTCTGAAATGTTTCAAGGACCAGATTACCGCTAGTGCTTCGAGATCTGTGACACTGTAGTTACGTTCAGCGGTTGTAAGGGTGCGACTAGCATACGCTATTACGCGCTTCCTTGATGCTTCATCGAGTTGCATCAAAACGGCACCAAGTCCAGTGCCTGAGGCGTCTGTGCAGAGAAGGAATGGTGTGGCATAATCAGGGAACGCTAGAATAGGGGATTTACAAGAGCTGTCTTTAGCTTTTGGAAAGCCTGTGACTGGTCGTTAGTCCAAACAAAGGGCACATTCTGCTTGAGTAAGTGGGTCAGAGGAGCGGCGATCTTCGCGTAATCGTGGATAAAGCGACGATAATAGCCACTGAGGCCCAGGAAACTTCGTACAGCGTCGGTAGTGGTAGGTTCTGGGAAGTTAATGATCGCCTTAGTTTTATCCTCATTAGTATGAATGCCTTGTGCATCTACGACATGGCCTAGGAATTTGATTTTCTTTCGCAGGAAGTCACATTTACTGAGATTGATTTTTAGGCCTGCGAGCTGGAGGCGTTCAAAGACTTGCTGGAGTTTAGTAAAATGATCAGGGATGGATTTACTCACAACAATGATATCATCTAGGTAAGCAAAAAGAGAGTGTCCCATCATACTGCTGAAGACTGAATGGATAAGTCGCATGAACACGGAAGGAGCATTTCTCAGACCAAAAGGGAGTCTCTTAAACTGAAAATGTCCAGAAGGGGTGCTAAAGGCTGTAACTGGGCGAGAGGATTCTTCCATTTCGACCTGCCAGTACCCGCTGAGGAGGTCTAAAGATGAAAAGACTACGTTATTTTCACCAAGGGATTCTAGCAAATCAGTGAGGACAGGTAACGGGAAACGGTCTGGAACGGTGACAGAATTGACCTTATGATAGTCGACTACTGGTCTAAGGTTGCCGTTCTTCTTTGGTACTAAGAAAAGTGGGCTATTCCATGGACTGACGGAGGGTTCAATAATGTCCTGGTCTAACATGTTCTGTACCATTTGATCTGTTTGCTTTCTCTGGCTGTGAGGCAATCAATACGCTGGTATGTAAATCGGCTGAGTTCCTGAGAGTAGTTCAATCGTATGTTTGACAAGGTCTGTTCTACCCATCGGTTCACCGGGTAAGGCAACCACGTTTCTGTACGAGGTCTGAAGGTCGAGGAGTTGAGGCGTATGTTCTGGGAAATCTGTGCAAGTGAGATGTGAGAGCATATCGGGTGAATGCGTCGGCGCAGATCCCGTAGAGTTAATAGTACATACACCGATTGGCGTATCATCAGTCTGAATAGTAGGAATTGAGGAACCCTGGCACACCTTTATGGCTGCTGGGTATACTAGGAAGTCTCCAATCTTTACACCACTTTTAAGTTTTAGTGGAGCATTTGTGACATTGAGCAAGTACAGGTAGCATAAACTGTCCTCTAAGACTGTACACCACGCGGACTCATAAGTCAAGCCATTCACACAACACGTCTCAGGTAGGGTTAGTACATCCACTCCTTCTTTCGCACCGGCAACACAAACAGAGACTTTGGTGAACTCATGCGGTAACAAAATTGTGCACGTATTCGTTACTGCACGTTTCGTCTCTGCGTGTTGGAGAAGATCATTCAGACTGTGTGAGGTAGGTAACTGAGACATGTCTGAGTCAGCGATAGTGTTGTCGGGAGAGGATGTAAGAGCCATGTTCGAGGGCTGAGATGATGTATCAGGAGACATTGAGGAATTTATGTCCTTGCTCGCAGTCAGTAAAGGAATGATCTCTGTATTCTCAGATGATGAGAGTGGTGGTTTGGGCTGGGTTGGACTTTTTGGTAGTGATAGGGACAGAGGTAATTGAAGGACTGATTTGATCGTAAGAACAGGACGGGGACATTCCATAGTGTAAACCGGGAATCCAGAAATGTCTATACTACCACAAGCAGGTAATAATGCAATGGAATGTTGTGCCATGGTGGAGAAACCAATAAGGGCATCTGCGGGATACTGCAAGTCATTAGTGACATGAAATTCAATGAGGATAGGGGGCAAAGCTCTGTGGAGTTTGACTTCAAGGGTGACTCTTCCCTTAACCTTAAACTCTGAGCCGTTAACACCACATAGGCGAATGTCTGGTGGTTCTAGGAAACTGACGTGGTTGTGATGGCGATGAATAATTTGTAAGGAATTTTCGGAGATGAGATTTACTATAGATCCTGTGTCCAAGAAGAATGACGTTGGTATGTCATGACTGCTTCCGAGAATGACTAAACCCGAGGATGTTATGGGACCTACATGGCGGATGGGGAGTTGGGTTTCTGGTTCTACGTGATATTGGTCCGATACAGGCGCGGAGCTTCCCCCGACTGTGGGCGGTTGAGGTAACGACATTCCTCAGTGGTGTGAGTCATGCTTGATTTGTGGTATTTGCAGTGTGGACGACGTGAGCAGGAAGGCGTACGCTGTCTGGTTTGGGAGTGAGGACGTCTGTATGTACGGTCGCAACTGGATGCTCGATGTCCAGGATGACCACAGTACCAGCAAAGAATCGAAGATTGTCTGTTCCGTCGGGCGCTAGATTGATCACGACCTGCGGTAGGAGAGCGATGTGTGGCAGGTCTGCCGCGTGTGGTGGGACGGGAGCGAGATTGGTCTGGGGTAGCGGAGATGTGACAGACTGAGGAGGCCAAGGGTTGGGTGGTGCCCTGACGCGTGTAGTTCGAACCTGTTCTTTCACGAATGGCTTTAGTGACCTGAATAATTTTATCTCCTGGATTGAAACCGATTTCCAAGGCTAGCTCTCACTGTTTAGGAGTAAGCCAGTGAAGGAATCTGAGGTAACCAATTAAGTCAGCAAAGTTGGTGAGTGAAAGCATTGGAACGCCATTCTTGTCTTCTAACCATTTCGTGCCTACCAGTAATTGGAGCATCTCGCTACTACTTGCTTTCATGGCGGTGGCAGCTTCGCGGAGCTTGGCATATTGCGCTGGGACGCGCAAGTCCTCATCTATTTGGTTTAGGAGATTAATGAATCCCATGAGAGATGCGGTATTTGAATGGTGGCAACAAAGGCTGATGAGTTCCGTACGAAAATCAGCAAAGGTACGAATGCTATCGAAATGTCCTGCACGGATCGCGGATCCGATGTCTGATTTACCGTGATGCAAGCGACCGAGGAGGTAAGCTACTTTGAGCGATTCCTCGGTAATTTGTCTATTATTTATTTCGGTTTCGACTTCTCTGAGGAAATCATAGACAGACCAAGTTGGGTCCTGGCCGGTAAATTTGGGACGATTGGCATCGTCGAGATAGATAGACTGTGGAGGGTTGGCCATGGCTGGAAGTGCAGAAGTGGCGGCAGGAGAGGTGTGGGAGAGAGAGAAGGCAGTGGCAGTTAAGGGCGAGGAAGACGGGGTATGAAGGGAGGCAGGAGAAGTAACGACAGTGGAAGGAGTAGAGGAAGAAGAAGGGAGAGTAGAGGCAGGAGTAGAGGAGGAAGTATCTGGATTTACGAGGGTAGGACGGGTAGTAAGTGATTCTGCGGGAAGTGAAACGGGAGTGTCAGGTACAGGGCGGTGGTACTCTTTGCCACTTCGTAAATGAGTGATTGTGTTAGAGTCGGCAGACGGGGTATGAGCAGGTGATGTTTCCGGGTCGAGAGGGCTGGCGGTAAGCGGTTGACGTGGAAAGTATGACATTTAATGCGGCAATAGAAGATGAAAGGATGAAGATGGATACATAGGTGGAAATGTATAAATAACAATGAGAGAATGGAATACACTAGGTGTGAAAATGAATGAAGGTGCGGGCATGGATTGTTTAAATAAAATGCGAAGGATGAGATGGATAATAAATAACGTAGGTGAAGATGAAAACGGGGTAATGGAAATGGGATGGAATATTTACAATAACCAATCTGTAGAGAAAATCGAGGATAATCTCTATAGAAAGGAAAGATATACTATAGTTACACAGTAGAAACGGGAGTGTCGAGAGGTATGACGTGCAGGGTGGCTGGGCGTAGCTGGGCTGGGGCGGGGCGGGGCGGGGCGGGGCTGGGCGGGGCTGGGCTGCGGGGTAGAGACAGCTGGGCGGAGAGGAGAGGAGACGCCGCGATGAATCACCGGCAGGGAGTGGCGGTCTTAGGAGGCTCCGTAATGCAGACCAGATGCGGGCGACGGCGGAGGCCGGTGGTGGGTGGTGAGGCAGATGTCGGCGCAAGGCAGGTGTAGAGCTGGTGAATTGCAAATGCAGAGAATGGTGGTGGGCAGACAGCGGGCAGACAGTGATAAGTGGCACCGTGGGGGCAGGAGCTATGATGAGTCCGGAACAGGTGCTGGGAACAGGTGCAACAGGTGCGTAGGTCGGCGACGGTGACACTTGCGGTCAGGAACAAGGCGTATGGGTGCGGTTGTTTGAGAGGTGAGCACTGGCGAGAAAAATGGTACACTCGAAAAGCACAGCCAAGGTATAAAGGCACGGAGGAAGGGGCGAGGCTAGCAGATGCGAAACGTCGTGTATATTGTTGTATCACTAAAAATCCAATGAGGCGGTCAGAATGTGATGGTTCGAAACACCGCTGCTACCAAATGTAACTTGCAATACTTTGGTGATAGAAACTCCGTGTACAAAGAGCTAGATAAGGTGTTTATTACAAGCTCACAGTAAAACAGTCTACCCGTGTCGGCTGTCTGCTAAGAACTGATGCAATAACGCCGTCTTCAGGCGTGGGAGAGCATGCTGACCTAGCAAATTTAGTGGGGGCATGTATGCATTGGGGGGGAACATATATACATCGGGGGTAGACATATTGTGGAGGGGGTACACACACACACACACACACACACACACATAAGTAGATAGATAGATAGATAGATATAGATAGATAGATAGATATAGATATACAGCTAGTACGTCTTTCTAGTGTGATTGCACCTATTCAGTTTGGTCTTACTAGGTCCAAGCAGTTCTCAAGCTTGCACATCACTGTAAGATAGCACTTCACGGGCAGGATATATGTATCTAAATATATAAATACATTATATAGATAGAAAGGTAGGTAGATATATTGATAGACAGGTAGACAGACAGATAGACAGACAGGTAGATAGAGAGATAGAGAGATAGATAGATAAATAGACAAATTTATATATATCATTATTACATTCTTAAGAACTTGAGTTTTTCGATGTATTAAACAAGGAAAATGTATAGGGCTCCCATTTTCAATAAATACTAAATACGTCCCAGCCCTGATTTCCACTTGCACGGGCATACAGGTGACGCTGGGAGGACGAGACTGTCAAGCTTAGGAACTTTGCTTGCCGTATCCTCTGAATCCCTCGACAATACCTTCTCGTTCCTGTTGCTGAAATTTTGCATTTTCTCTTTCAGTCAATTGTATTTCCCTGTATTTTATTTCTGCTGTGTGCAAAGTGCTACAATGGTTAAAATGTTATTATCATTGCCAGGAGCTGTTTCCTAGGAAGTATACAAAGATATACTCAGCAGGGTTCAAAGGATTCGTGTGTGCATATCCCATTCATTCCCTTCTCCGCCACATTTTTTTTTTCTGGGGGGTGGAGGAGGAGGGGGGCTGCTATATTACTAGCAAAATCTAAGTAGATGACTGCAGTCGTAATAACGTCTAAAAGTAGAGAGAAAGTCAATAAACAAGGACGTACTGTCGAAAATATGGCACAGTCTGTTGTGTGTGCCATGTGCGTTTGTTCAAATTCAAGAGTCCTATTAATTACACACACACACACACATAATATATATATATATATATATATATATATATATATATATATATATATATATATATATATATACACACACACACACACACACACACACACACACACACACATACATTAAGCATTAAAGACAATAGTACCAACAGCTAACTTTTCAGTTGAAACATGTGGAATACAGAGGTAACACCAGGTGAAATAAACTTCTCTTAAAAGTATGAAAACAGGGATGGCCAAGAAGATGGAATAGTAGCAGGTTTACTGTCAGATGCAGGAGTAGAAGTACAAAATCGGCTCGCTCACTTATTTACTCAGTGTATAAAAAAAAGAAAACATTTCTCAAAACATGGCGAAATGCAATAGCTATATTACTTTACATAAAAAGGGGGCTTAAATGATCTTAGTAACTATCGACCCATTAGCTTATTATAAGTCATTTACAAACTCTTCACTACAGTCATTACGAACAGTATAACAACAAATTTGTAAGAAAACCATCCTCGTGAACAGGCAGGATTCGGAAGCGGGTATTCGACTACTGATCACCTACACACGATGGATCAGCTAATTGAGAAAACTACAGATTATTATAAACCACTGTGCTTAAGTTCCACTGACTGTGAAAATGCTCTCGACTCAGCGGAGAAATAGAAACTATAAACTCATTGCAAGAACAAGGAGTAAATGAGAACAATACAATACTGCTGGAAAGCATATATAAAGAGAGAACTGTTACAGTTAAATTACACACTGACTCAGAAAATTTAAGACTGAGAAGAGCACGCGTCAAGGGATACAGTTTCACCAAAATCATTTACAGGATGCCTAGAAAGTATTTTCAGACACCTAGACTGGGAAAACAAAGGAGTGAACATACAGTAGATGGAGAAACACTAAACCACTTAAGATTGCAGATGACATTGTCCTAATCCCAGAAACAGAGGAGACATTGCAAGAAATGTTAAATGACCTGAACAGAGAAAGTCTCAAAGTAGGGCTAAAGACGAACCGGAGTAAAACTAAAGAAATGTTCAATCCAAATACACTAAAGAGTGACATCAGAATAAGCAAAGAAATTCTTGAAGAAGCCAAGGCGTACAATTACTTGGGGCAAATACTGAAACTAACGAAAGACCATATGAACGAAATAGAAAGACGCATTACAACTGAATAGAAAGCCTTCATTAAACATAGAGACAACATGATGAGTAGCTTGCCAATAGGCAGCTATGAAACGGAAAGTACAGAACGAATGTTTAATTCCAGCTGTGACGTACAGTTGTGAGACCTGGAAACTAAAAAAAACGATGGAAAATCAGCTACTCCGTTCTGAAAGATCACTTGAAAGGTCAGTGTTGGGAATATCTTTTAGAGAAAGAAAAAGATCAACTTGGGTGAGAGAGCAGACTAAAGTCAAAGATATTATAGAGGTTATATAAGAACAGAAATGGAGGTGAGCAGGCCATGTAGCAAGAGTAAAGGATAACCGATGGAGCAAGAGGTTGACTGACTGGACTCCTAGGATTGTAAGCGTAGCAGAAAAAGGTCAGACACGAAGTGAAGAGATGAGATAGAGAGGTTTGCAGAGAAAAAGTGACAGAGATTGGCTCAGCCAAAGAATTTGTGGAGATGGTTGGGGGAGACCTTTGTTATGCAGTGGACTCGCAATGGCTGATGATGATGATGATGTATATAAACAACTGCAGCAGGGAGGGGGATCCACAACAAAGAGAGGATCTAACCTAACCTGACACATCATGACCTCACCTCATCTCACCTCACCTCATGTTGGCTGAACTTATATACATTCCATAGCATGCCTATTCAAAGAATATTTATCTGGGGGGATACGGCTTTACAATTAATTCAGTTAACAATTTATCACATTTAAAAATACAGTCGCTCTCGTGAGGTCAGTCTGGTCAGACGTGCCTGAGACCTGTGGCAGTGTTGTGCTAGTGTGCTTTAGTGATCTGTGATAGTGGTTGTGTTAGTGTGTTGTAGTGATCAGCGATAGTGCTGTGCTAGTGATCCGTGAGAGTGTGTGTTGTGGTGACCCGTAGTGACCCGTGATAGTGCTGTGCTACCTTGTGTGAATTTGTGCGTAATGGCTTCCTCGGCAGAGAGCTGTGTCCCCACTGCAGGTATTGAAAAGGACTACCTTGAATTAAAGGAGGAACTTCTCGAACTGAAGCGGGAGGTACAAATTCTCAGGCAGGAGAAGTCACAGATGAGGGAATTGTTGGAGATGTTGCAGGAGAAAGAGAAAAAGGCTGAAGGTTGGACACTAGTTAACAAGGGTGCAACGAAGTTCACTCTTAAAAAGCAAACGGAAGTTAAGACAACTAATGCATTCGACGCACTACGGGACGAATGTGAAGGGAAGGCAGAGAGGGAAGTAGAGGAGAAGGACGGTGAGAAAACTTCCAGTACAGGTAAGTATAAACAGAACAAGAAAGGTAAGAAAAATGTTGTTGTTGTTGGAGACTCCCAGGTGAGATATCTGAACAAGGCCATGTATACTCCACTCGCTAAACATGTGTGTCTTCCAGGGGCCAGAGTGGCTAATGTGGTAGAAAAAATTCCAAATATCATAAAGGAAAGTGGTGACAAACCTACTGTGTGCCTCAGTGTAGGAGGCAATGATATTAGTAGCCGTAAGAGTGAGGTACTGTGGAAAAGGTACAAGCTGATGTTAGAAAAGGTTAGGGAGAGGGGAGGAACCCCTGTAGTGCTTGGTGTTTTACCAAGGTGGCGGGTTGGAAGGGAATGGTTGAGCAGGGCAATAGGATTTAATTGCCGCCTTGAAAGGTATTGCAAAGATAATGCAATACCTTTCATAGACAGCTGGGACCGGTTTTATGGACGGAGTGCCTTGTATAGTTGGGATGGGACTCATCTTAACAGGCAGGGAGTTACTGTTTTAGCTGGAATGATAGATAGGGAGTTGGAGGGATTTTTTCGAGATTGAGAAGTAGGTGTACAGGAAGATGCAGCAACTACACTCAGAAATCATTATTATCATGTTTGGATAGATGCATCAATACTTGGAAAATTAAGAACAAAAGTTCAACCAATAGTGTAGATACATCCACTCAGGCACCTCAAACTGAGCAGGCGATGATAGATGATAGAACAAGCGATGATAGAAGGGCGATAAGCGATAGTACAAAAAATTGTTATATTAGTAAAGTAAAGAGTTTCCCAGTTAGTAATAAAATAAATAACAGTAAATGCCAAGGTAGAGGCATAACTACTCGTAGTAATCTGAAAGTGTACTACACAAACAGCCGGAGTTTACGTAATAAAATGGATGAACTGAGGGCTTTAATTTGTACAGAGAAAATAGACATTGCCGTTATTAGTGAAACTTGGATGAATACAGACACTCGAGAATTTTCAGCAGAATATCAGATAAAAGGCTATAATATTTTTGTGTCAAACCGTCAGGGTAGAAAGGGGGAAGGGGTAGCTATTTATGTAAATGATTCATTAAACTGTTAAAATAAAGCAGACATTAAAGTAAATAGGGACACAGAAAGTGTTTGGGTTGAAATTAGTAACAATAGGGAGAAATTAGTCTTAGGAGCAATTTACAGATCTCCTAAATTAAGTAGAGCTGATAGTAAATGCCTTTGGGAGGAAATGAGGAAAGCATCACAGTCCAGCTTAGTAATAATTGTAGGGGACCTTAATCTGCCAAGGATAGATTGGAGAAATCAGACAGGAGATGCAGAGTCAGAGGAATTTCTAGAGGTAGTACAGGATAATTTCCTTTATCAGTATATCAGGGAGCCCACCAGAGGTAATAATATACTAGATTTGGTTTTAGCTAATAAAGAAAATATCATTAGCGATATAGAGGTTGGTGGACGACTTGGTACTAGAGATCATGAAGAAATTAAGTTCAAATTTATCTGGGATCTGTTCCACTGAAAATACCTCCACCGTTCCTAATTTTCGTCTAGGAGATTTCGATGGCTTAAGAGCTTATTTTCGAACGGTATTCCACAGGGAGATTAGCTATTTGAGGGAATGTCAGGTCAGTGGGGAACTCCAGGTCATAGGTCAGGCGCAGGAAACACCTGGAGATGTCCGTCAGGTGTCTGTGAGGGGGGAGGTGGTAGATAGGAATGTAGTCCAGGTGACGGAAATTAAGTCAGCTCCAGTACCAAGCAGACGCTCAGCCAGTGAGAAGTATAACGAGTTAATAAATATAATACACGGAGGCCAAGATAGATATATTCCTTCAAAACCGTTCAGAACTAATAATTCAGAACCTAGATGGTTAAACAACAGATTAAAATCTCTCATAGGCCAAAGGAAAGGAATATATAGAAAAATAAAACGTGGAGAAGAACACTTACGTAACCGGTACACAATTTTAAATAGAGAAGTAAAGAGGGAGATAAGAAAAGCAAAGAGAAGTTATGAAATTAAGGTTGCTAGTGAATCAAAAGAAAACCCCAAGGGTTTTTATCAAATGTACCGAACGAAAAATAAAGATAGGATAGGACCACTCAGAACAGAATCAGGTGACATTACCAATGAAGATAAAGAAATGTGCTCCATCCTAAATAATTATTTCATATCAGTATTCACCAAGGAAAATCTAAGCCTGGTCCCTCAAGCAGCAAATATTTACCATAAGAATACGGAAAATATTCTTAGTAAAATAACCATTAGTAAGGAGGACGTATTGAAAGAAATTAATAAGTTAAAACCTCAAAAATCGCCAGGTCCGGACGATATATATGCAAAAATTATAAAGGAAACCAAAGAAGAATTATGTCAGCCACTTTTAACGTTATTTAATGACTCTTTAAGTTCAGGAGAAGTTCCAGAGGCGTGGAAAACCGCAAACGTAGTGCCCATCTTTAAAAAGGGTGATAAATCAGCTGCGTCGAATTATCGTCCGATAAGTCTAACGTCAATAGTAGGAAAAATGTTAGAGTCAATTTTGGCAAATAAGATTAGAGAACACTTAGAAAAATTTAATCTTATAAACGAAAGTCAGCACGGATTCAGGCAAGGACGATCCTGCCTCACAAATTTGTTGTCATTCTACTCGGAGGTCTATGAGGCAGTAGATAGCGATAAAGCTTACGATGTTATTTATCTGGACTTTAGTAAAGCTTTTGATAGGGTCCCACACGAAAGGTTAGTTAGAAAGGTTCGAGCACACGGTATAGACGGCGATATCTTAAAATGGATAGAATCCTGGCTGAAAGGACGAAAGCAGAGAGTATTAATAAACGGAACTAAGTCGGACTGGGGATTAGTAACTAGCGGTGTACCACAGGGTTCAGTACTCGGTCCCTTATTATTTATCATATATATAAATGATCTAGACTTAGGAGTCAATAGCAGCATCAGCAAATTTGCCGACGATACAGAAATAGGGCGTATCATTAACTCTACTGACGATTGCCATAACTTACAAAAAGACCTCGATACATTGTCCAAATGGTCTAAAACTTGGCAAATGGAATTTAACGTTGAAAAATGTAAAGTATTTAACTTAGGCAAGACCATTGGAGATACTAAATACAGCTTAGATAACAAAGAAATTAGCAAATCGGAATGCGAGAGAGATCTAGGAGTTATGATTAGTAACGACCTTAAACCAAGGCAACAGTGCATTAACGCGAGAAATAAAGCAAATAGGGTCCTAGGATTTATTTCGAGAGGCGTGAGCAATAGATCATCTAAAGTAATACTAAAACTTTATCTAGCATTAGTAAGGCCACATTTAGACTACGCAGTACAATTCTGGTGTCCTTACTATAGAATGGATATTAATTCGTTAGAAAATGTACAGAGAAGAATGACTAAAATGATACATGACGTCCGGAACGTGTCATATGAAGACAGACTGAAAAGACTAAGTCTGCATTCGCTAGAGAGGCGTAGAGTAAGGGGAGACTTAATTGAGGTGTTTAAGTGGATGAATGGTATAAATAAGGGAGATATTAGCAAGGTACTTAAAGTGAGCATACAGGATAGAACTAGAAATAATGGTTTCAAACTAGAAAAATTCCGTTTCAGTAAGGAAATAGGTAGAAATTGGTTTGGTAATAGAGTAGTAGACGAATGGAATAAGCTACCTAGTAAAGTAGTTGCTGCCTCTTCCATTGAGAGTTTCAAGCATAGGCTAGATAAGCATATGACAAATAAGGGGTGGATATAGAATAAAGAAATTCTTATAACCAATACTAATTCAAAAAAATTTTCTTTTCAGGTTACACTATGATAGTCTCTATTCTCCTTTCACACTTTCTTGTAAAATGTCCACTCCAGTTTTTCTATACGGCGTGGTGTTCTTTCTGACTTTTTCCTGCCGGCTTCGGCTGGAGGGTTTGGAGGGCGGGGGAGAGCCTTCTTCTTTGCTATCCTTATGTCATTCTAGTAGTTCAGTTACTCTTCTAGGAGCTGCCTAGCATGGGCCAACCGGCCTACTGCAGTTATCCTCTCTTCTTATGTTCTTATGTTCATGTGTGCCAGAAGTTAACCATAATTCAGTTGTATTTCTTTCATCAAGGCGTTTTGACCTTGCTAGTAGCCTATATTAGAACCTGCCCAGTCAAAGGCGTGATCATTGGAAGTCTTGATTTCAAATAAGCCACTACTCTGTTGGACCGTCCTTACATTTTACTTACGCTGTGAGGTCATGGTTTCCAAGTCTTTTCCAGATTGTTCTATTTAAAATTTATTACGGTTTTTGTATGAAATTTTAGACACAACACCTGAATTGCTTGAGGGCCTATTCTTGATGGTGGTTTCCATGACGGTGCTCTCATACTTGAACCTTATATGTTCCAATATGAAAACAATATCAAGATCATTTTCATGGAAAGGCAGGACAATTGCTCTTGGGCAGGTTTAGCCAAAGAACCAATGTGTCTCTCCCTGCTACAGGTGTGTTTATAATTCCTCCACCCTCATGTCTCTGTGTCACTCTGATGATGTAATGTACAAAAATAGTTATGGTACTGTCTCTATTTTCATTTCGTCTTTGGTCAGTTTATATATATATATATATATATATATATATATATATATATATATATATATATATATATATATATATATATATATATATATATATATATATATATATATAATTACAATATTCATTTTTGTGGACAAGAAGACCTCAAAAACTGTGAAAGAGTACGACAGTGGATGAGGTGCTTGGAATGAATCTGACTATATAATGGAGGGAATGTAAGAAAATGTTCTGGATGAAGGCAAGGAGAGTTAAACAGAGTGATAAAGTATTGGGAGAGTGAAAGATTATATGGTAGATTGATAGTGGAAAAAAGAGAAAAGTGAGCAGACGGAGAGAACACGTTATGAAATTGTTAAACTTAGAGAATGAAAGTAACGCGAGATTAATTGGCTGGGGAATTGCTGGGAGAAGGAGGCAGGTGAGAAGGGACGAAGAGATCAGTAGAATGGAAGTACTGGAACCAGTGAAGAGGGTCAAAATGGGGAAAGCCCAAGGAGTTCATAAAGTGTGTGGTGAAATGACGCAGCACGGGGGAGAGACAGTACCAGAATGGTTATGGAAGATGTGCAGATTGGCCTGGGAGGATAGTACAGTCCCGTAGGATTGGAAGTCGGGTATAATTATTTTCCTGTGACAAAGGATTAGTTGAAAATTAAATGTGTGGTAATCATGGGGTATTTATCTTCTCAGTCTAGTGCGAAAAATGTATGTCAAGATACTTACTGACAGAGGTTAGGAAATGACAAAGGAATTAGTCAGAGAAGAACAGGGAGGTTTCAGGAAGAAAAGACGTTGTGTAGACCAGATAATTCATGCTAAGGTGTTTCGTGAAATAAATTCTAGAGAAAGAAAGAAGTTTTATGCGGCTTTCATGGTTTTAGAGAAGGCATGTGGCAGAGCGGATAGACAAGGAATGTGGAAAAAATTAAGATTATGGAGTAAATATGAAGCTGTCGAATGCCATGAAGAGTATGTACGAGGGCGCTTGGACTGCAGTGCATGTGGATGGTGAACTGAGTGAATTTTCCTAAGTGAACAGGGATGTGTCATTTCTCCATGGTTGTTCAATCTGTATATGGATGGGGTTATACAAGAGGTGCAAGGTATGGTAGTGGATGTTGGAGTGGCCCAGATATGAGAGGGCACCGCTTGGAAACTTCCTGTTCTTTTGTTTGCAGATGATACTGTATTGTTAAGTGAAGACAGAGGGGAACTGCAAGGCTTGGTGAATGAGTTTGGGAGAGAGAGTATAAGAAAAGGAATCTAAAGGTGAATGTAGAGAAGCGTAAAGTTGTGCTCTTTCAGAAAAATGAAGTTACTGCATGCACTCTGAGAATGGATGGAGAGGAATTGGGAAATGCAAATGCATTTAAGTGCTTGGGTAGTGTGATGAGTAAGGATGGAAGTTTGGAGGATGAAGTGCTTGAAAGAGTACAACAGGGAAGAAAGGTTGCTGGTTCTTTGAAAGCAGTGATAAGAAATAGGGAAATGAGGATGGAAGTAAAAAAGTAGCAGCATGATAGAATTGTGATACCATCTTTACAGAATGGACGCGATGCATGAACCGTGTTGGGACACAAGTTAAGATTGAGAGCAATGGAAATAAGCTATTTGAAAGGAATATGTGGAGTTACATGAAGAGATAGAATGACAAATGAAGAACTGACGGAGAGTTGTGGCGTGGATGCAGATGTGATAGAAAGCGTCAGGAGAAATAATGGTTTGTCCATATGGAGAGGATGGAGAGTGAGATACTAACGAGGAGAGTGTGAATGAGGTGGAAGGAGGAAGAGCGAGGGGGAGACCGAGGATGAGATGTAGGCAATTGTGACTGACATCACATTGCAGAAACATTAGATATCAATGATGCATGGAATTTTTAATATAAACTCTCAACAATGAAGTCAGGTTATGTATTCCAGTGCGCTACAGAAGGCCTGCCAAAAATTCTAAACCCAAATGGTGGAACTCCGTTATTAAGTATTTTCTGGTAGCAAAAGAACTTGCATATAAAAATTAGAATACCACAAAGTGATAAAAACGAAAACAGTTCTCTTCGACGGAAAGCCAAAAAAATAATTAAACGCAGTAAGAGATATCTTGAGGCAAATAGTGCCAGTACAGTATCAGTAAATCAAACCCCAAAGAATTTTTCAGTTACATCAGAAGCAAATAGGCAATAACTCCAACAATCGGGTCCTTAACCACAGATAACGGAGAGCACACTGATGATGAAACTAAGATGTCAAGAATTCTTAATACTTTCTTCGCGTCCTTATTTACAATAGAAAATATACGCACGATTCCTGTAGTTTGCTCAGTTCCTAAAGAAAAGGGCAACATAATCAATGATATTACAGTCAGTGATCGCGATGTAGTACTTGCAATTAGCAAAAAAAAAAAAAAAAAGAATAAAAGAAAGACCGGACAAAATATCACCACATGTATTAACCCACCCCATCCCAACGTTTTTGGACCTTTTTTTTTTTTTGGCTCAAACATCCGCTTTTGGTGAGAAACATCGAAAATTCAAAGAGAAATCGCTCATCTGAGCTTTAAAATACTCGATTTAGGTACGAGTACTTCCTTACCCGACTGGGTTTTCTAACAGGCTGGCACCAAAGAAAACGAGTTCTATGGGAGGGTAACTATTTTATCCACTCATAAACAGTATTTATTTATTTACTTGGTACGAATTTATATGTAGTACAAGAGTATATTGGTTTTCAAACAGTAATATAGGCATTATAAGCATTGTTTCACACACTAACTCATCACCATTCATGACCTTTTTTTTCCCACATTACCTGATCATCATTTCTGACTGTTTCTTCCTCTAATGCTATGTAAACTTTGTCCTCCACATTGTCATTGATTTAGGTACGAGTACTTCCTGAATGTCTTTATTGGCCAGGTCACTGGTAACAGGTGAATTGCCGAGACAATGGCGTGCAGGGGGGGGAGAGGTTATGCGGTGTAAGGCATTGTTCCTGCTTGGCATCTTGTAGAGGAATAGAGGAAGGTGTCTCGTGTATACGTGCTAAAAATCACTTGCGAAATCACTCGCGAAAATTGAAAATTGTGCAAATTAGGGACCTTGCAATGTTGCCGCGTTAATTCACGTCGCCGGGACGGCGTGGGTTTTAGGAACAACAGAATGAAATATCAAACCATTTATCTGAACTTTTTAACTTATCACTTAACCCGTCACATCCCGAGCTATTTCGCACCTCCGACACCCCCCAATACCCGAGGTATTTTCGAAAAAAAAATTTTTGGCTAAAACCTCCGCTTTTGGTGAGAAACATCGAAAATTCATAGAGAAATCGCTCACCTGAGGTTTAAAATACTCGATCCAGGTAGCAGTACCTCCTTACCTTACTGGGTTTTCTAACAGGCTGGCACCAAAGAAAACGAGTTCTATGGGAGGGTAACTATTTCACACCACTCATAAACGGTATTTATTTATTTACTTGGTACGAATTTATATGTAGTACGAGAGTATATTGGTTTTCAAACAGTAATATAGGCATTATAAGCATTGTTTCACTCACTAACTTATCACCATACCTGACCTTTTTTTGCCACATTACCTGATCATCATTTCTGACTGTTTCTTCCTCTAATGCTATGTAAACTTTGTCCTCCACATTGTCATCGATTGGGGAATCACTCTGGCCCTGAATGTCTTTATTGGCCATGTCACTGGTTACAGGTGAATTGCCGAGACAATGGCATGCAGGGGGAGGGAGGTTATGCAGTGTAAGGCATTGTCCCTGCTTGGCATCTTGTAGAGGAATAAAGGAAGGTGTCCCGTGTATATGTAAGAAAAATCACGTACGAAAATTGAAAATTGTGCAAATTATGAACCTTGCAATTGCGCGATGTACCTGTACGTCGATGGGACTGGCAAATGCAAAATGTTGCAACGTACCCATATGTCAACGGGACGCCTCGGGTTAAGAGCAGTAAGGTGCCACACGAATGGAAGCTTGCAAATGTAACCCCAGTATTCAAAAAGAGCAACAGGGCACAGCCAGAAAACTACCACCGAATTAAGTTAACATCAATGGTTTGCCAGTTGCTTGAAACTATTAACCGAGACAAGTTAGTGAAACACTAAGAAACAAATAATATCAGTGACTCGCAATGTGGTTTTCGGAATAATCGTTCTTGCCTCACGAATCTGTTGGACTTTTTCAACAATATACTGAACATGTATGACGAGACTAAATCTGTAGATGAGGTCTACATCCATTTTCAAAAGTTTTTTGGCAAAGTTCCACACAAGAGACCCCTTCAGAAGCTAAAGGCACATGACTTCAGTGGCAGTGTACTCGGGTGGGTAGAAGATGAGCACACCGGACGATAGCAGAGTTGTAATAAATGGAAAAGAGTCAGACTGGATAAACGTTACAAATGAAGTCCAACAGAGTCCAGTGTTAGGTCATATTCTTTTTTTTTTTTTTTAATACAAAAACAATACTGATGAAGGATTATGTTGTAATATTTAAAAACTTGCTCACGATACTAAAGTACGTAACTGAGCAGACTCAGCACTGCAGAGGCAAGCAATTCAGAGAGATCTTGATCAACTGTTTAACTGTGCACAAACATGGCAAATGGATTTCTTTATTAATAAATGTAAAGTGCTAAACGTTAGCAGTAAACATGTAGGAGCTAGTTATAACACTAGTAATATCCAACTTGATAGGATAAACAATGAAAAAGACTAAAGTTGTATTGGGAATGATCTGAAACCAAGCAAACAATGTAAAGAAGATGTTAAAAAAAAAAGTCAATAAACTGACTGGGTTCATAGGTAGAGCATTTGAATATATTATCGTCCTCACTTTGTATAATTTCTTAGCACGCCTGCACTTGGAGTACTGCGTTCAATTTTGATCACAGTATAAAAAAAGGATATGGAGAAATTTGAAAGAGCACAGCAAAGAATGACAAAGATGATACCTTGATTGAGAAATAAACCATAAGAGGAATGTTTAAAAATCCTAAATCACTTTACCCTAACTAAATGGAGGTTACAAGGAGATTAATACAAGTATTGAAAATATTCAAAGGACACAATAATATCGCCATCGATAAATATTTCACAGTTGATCATTCAAATTATATTAGAAGTAATGGGCACAAAATTATTGGCAAACGATTTCAGTCACATGAAGCTATGCATTTTTTCTTTAACAGGGTTAAAAATATATGGAACAAATTCCCACAAATGTAGTAAACTGTGATACAGTACTAACCTTTAAACATCGCTTGGATAAGTATCTCCCTTCTGACCCCCAGCTAAGTAGTCTATGTTCTCTCCTGAATAACACATTTCTGTGGTGTATGTTATTTTTTCTTTTTCGGAGCCTGGAAGATACAACTGCTGAACAACACTGATAAATATTGCTGACTTAATGTTTCTCTCCCTGTCAGGTAGATAGTGTAGAATTAAATTTCCTTTCCCTCTGTCCTATGAAATTTCAATGACAATTTTTCTATGCCGTATGGTGGTCCTTCTCGCCATTTCCTGCCGGCTTCGGCTGGATTGTTTGGTGGGTGGGGGGGAGCATTCCTCTTTCTGTCCTTGTCTTTAGCTGATAGATTAATTTTGTTAGTTATAACCTTCCCTATACAAAACAGACAAGAAAGGACCAACAGGACTGTTGCTATTTGCTCTCTTTTGTACCCCTTTGTACATGAGAGAGCGGGTGTGAGTTGAGGGGAAGGTAACGTAATGGCAGAGGACAGGGCAATATGGAGGCGATTTCTTTGTGGCTACCCCTTACGGGAGTACGGTGCCTGGCTATAAATAGACAGATTTTTGTATCTCGGTCGGCTAATGCCAGGTATACAAGGACAGCATGTGGTTTCTTCTTATGCTGTATGGGAAGTTTCGAGCTAATATATCACCCCGCCCATATTGGTCATCCTTAAAAGCCCATTTTCATATTCTGATTACACCCATTCTGCCCAACCATCATCCCCATCCATCCACAACACCCTCCATAGCCCATACCACCCAAACCTCATGCTTATAAATCTGTTCCCATCGCCAGCGCCACCCCTCATACAGGGTGATTCATTGGTATGAGGCCCCAGGATAATTTCAATATACTCGTTATTGGTGAACTGATTTAAATGAACTTAGGTAGTGGCTACATTTTAGCCACAGGTACACAAAGTTTTCAAAGCGGTCATCGTCAGTGTATAAACATATTTGAATTCAATGTTCCAAACTAGAGAATTTTCGGAGTACCATATCAACTAAATGGCTGCATAATCCGTAACAATATTTTCTTGTAAGCAGTCGTTTGTGCGAGGCCCTTTTCATATATCATTTTCCCTTAAATTTATCCCGCAGCCAAGAAAATAATTTTAAGTTATCAGGAGAATGAAAAGTACACAGTCATTTATGGAATACAGCGTGGTCACTGGCTCAGTGCAAAAGACCAACTGATACCCACTCAGCACGGTGCCGGTGGGGGAGAATCGTTTCATTCATGGCAACTGTCTTCTCAAATTCAAATGTTAGAGAGTTTTCCATGGTCAGCATAATATTGAGATATATTGTAGATTGTACGTATGAATTTTCATTTAAATCCGTTCAAAATTAACAGATATATCGGTGATGTTCTGGAGTTTCTGGGCAGTGGATCACTCTATATAACGCCCACTTTCACAGGGTGTGCTCGTTCCACCGCTACGGCCAACCCACCATCCAATACCACATTTTTTTCTTTTTATTTCCTATGTGTCCGACTGTGAATAGGCTAAACAATCCGTTCCCTAAGGCCCAGCAGTCTATATTTAATACATTCTAAGGCTGTCCCGTACAGCCCGTATTTAGTTAATATATATGCTAGGGCTGTCTTAAACTGAACTGGTGTATTGGCATCAGAGAGGGTATTTTTACAAGACAGTAGGTTTTACGGTAGATCAGTACCGTCTGTTTTAACGAAAGTCAAATTCTTAAACTGGTCGCTGCCCCAGCTGAAAATCGAATTCTCGTCAGTTGGAAAAAAAATAATAATAATAATCTCTACTGGCTCGGCCATCACCTCCCTGTGCCTCTCCACCGACCGTACTTTTACTCCTACCTCCGACTCTAAATTGCACCTCTATCTGTGCCAGTCCTTGTATGGTGCACTACTGGATCGTACCTTCTTCCCGGAGGGCGAGTGAAAACCAGAATAAAACATTCCTCATGCTAGCGAAGTACGAAGGGGAAAGGCATATCTTCAGGAAGAAGCATTCAGGTGAAAGTGGAAGTGTTGTATTGTTCATGTTTACATTTTTCAGAATTTACACATGTCATCAGCATAACGAACTTTTGAACTTTTACGAAAAATCTGTTGTCACTGTCAACGATGGCCTTCAAATAACGCCCATTTACATGGGGTGTACAATACATGTGGAAATCAATGAGGCTGGCGGGGCACAATGTTAGTTGCAGTGTTTACAGAACATACTTTCTATACATTAACCTCAAAGAAAACATTTTCATAACTTTACCAGAATGTCAAGTTTGTTGTGTTGCCTTGATCATGTGCTGCCGACAGTTGGTAAATGAATCATCTACTGTGTGCAAAGTATCATCCAAACTATTCCTCACATTTAACACCGCTGATATCATCTTGGACACAGAACTGGTGTCCTGATTATAAAGCTTTCTTTTCATTTTATAATTTTAAGGTCTGGCCTGTTACAATTTATCTGGTCAAATTACAGTTAGACCTCTACAAATCTGCGAGTTTTTTTTTTATCCACCATGTACATCATCAGTGTCAACAAACTGTCAATAAAAACATATAATTAGTTCTGCTGAACTTCAAATCGTCCATCGTTCTTTTCAGTGTAATAAGCAACTGGTCATACTTTCACTTCAAGTTTTTACATCTGTGAACGACGGAAGCTCGAGGGGGTAAAGTATCGATAAGCATCCCCTTTCCTCCCCTCCTACTCCCTCCTCCTTTGTCACGTGCATTTTTTTATTCAGGTCATCCTTTGTTGTGTTCCACTCCCTGCTGCAGGTGACCATAAGTTAAGCCGCAGGTAAAAATTCAGGTCATCCATTGTTTTGTGTGCCACTACCTGCTGCGGGTGTACATAAAAGACCTCTACCCTTTACGTTTCTGTCTCACTCTGTCTGAAGATGTAATACACGAAAGTACTCACTGTCGCTCCTTTCATTTCTCCTGTGGTTAGTTTGCATACTTATCTTCACGGTGAAGTGAAGTCTCTGCATATATATATATATATATATATATATATATATATATATATGTATATATATATATATATATATATATATATATATATATATATATATATTAGTGTGTTCAGAAAAATCTAACCTTCAGAAACTTGAAGGGCAAAGTGCTTATTCAGTTCAGCTGCTAGTGGGAACTACATTATACTTTTCAATTTTTCTTTGGTCTTCTCACACCCATGCCTCATTTCACCGTGAGCTGCAAATGCATGTGGTAATTCCCTCCTTGATCACAGCAGGGCTTGACGTTGGGGAACTCACATTGTCTGTCGGATCTCTCCACTTTGTTCAGAAGGGATCAAGGATGGAGATCACTGAAAATATCAAAAAAGAATTCCAGCCACAAACACCCATGATTCTCCATGATGATGGAAAGCTCTTGCCCAACGTCGATGGCAGCGGTCACAGTGATCACCTGGCGATTGTTGTTCCAAGGATTGGTACGAAGAAGATCCTGGCGATCCCTAAGATCCCTGCTGGAATGGGCAAAGCAATGTGAACGGCAGTGCTAAGGATTCTAGATGAATGGCCGGAAGTGAAGCCTTGGATTGCTGGGCTCTGTTTTGATACTACTGTACAGCGTCTAACACCAGGGTTCACAGCGGAGCTTGCTTTGTCACTGAAAGAGGTCTCCAAGTCCCGCTGTTGTTCTTGGCATGTAGGCACATGTGTGAACTCACAGTGGCAAGGATCTTTGACCTCTTTTTCTCCTCTTCTGGTCCGGAAATTTCTCTCTTCGGTCGATTCAAAGAGTTCTGGAGCAAAATTGACACAGTTTCCTTCGATCCCTACGATGATGACCTGGACGAAAAATCTCAGTCGTGGATTGCCAACAGAGCCGAGGACATTGAACACTTCATATTCAGGCACATGGATCGTACCCAACCCCGTGATGACCACCTTGAGCTCCTCCAGCTGTCTTTGGCTTTCCTCAGCAAAAAGCCAGCACGGATGACCTTTCACCGTCCAGGTGCCTATCACAGAGCACGATGGATGGCCAAAGGCCTTTACTGCCTCAAGATCTTCCTTTTCAGAAATCAGCTGAAGGATGCATCCTCCTTCCTCTTCACATGGCATCAGAAGGATGCCATCAAACGCATCTGTGTCTTCCTCATCACCATCTATGTGATGCACTGGTTTTGAAATCCCAAATGCTGTCGACACTCCAGTCGGTGACCTCAACATCCTGAAGAAGATTGAAGAATTCAAAGAGGTGGATCCAGTTGTAGTGAAGAAGGCACTGGACAATGTCAAAAGCCACCTCTGGTACCTCAGTGAGGACCCGGTTCCACTAGCCATGTATTCTGACAGAGTCTCTGCTGAGGAAAAGTAGGAAATGCTGAAAAATATGACCTTAGCACTGCCGAGGAAGAAGGGTCTGTGCCGTTTGAACATGAAGACAATTGATAAGGCAGCAGATCTGAGAATCTCTAAGTTTGTCACCCAGAAGTCGAAAAACCTCTTCCAGTGTTTGAAGCTGGATACTCCGACAAGCATAAATGACCTCTGCCCCATTCCTGATGTCATGGCCCACGTCAAAGTGGATAATGACACTGCTGAGCGGGCAGTCAAACTGGCAATGGACTACAACACTGGTCTGACGAAGAATGAAGAAGAATGACTGCTGATCTTCCATGTTGTGCAGCACCACAGAACCCTCTACGACGCGACCAAAAAATCCCACATGTAATAAACTGATTATGCTTGTTGTATAGCTCAAAAATATTGTTTCTTTTTGTACCACATTGTTTATTTTTACCTTTCTTCACCATACCCTTCACGTACTAAGATCTTTTAGATTTACAGAATGCAGGGGTAGTGAGGCACGACTTTGCTTTGATAAAAAAGCATAAATTTTTGTTTGAATGCTTTGTTTGTAAAGTCGAATCGATTGCATACTTTGCCCACCTAAATATCCAATTTTTTTCTCCTCTATAAGTGATGAACACCTTTATATATATATATGGTAGAGAGGTGGCGTGCGGTCCTAACGGACCCAGGTTCAAATCCCGGCTGGGGCAGGGAACAGTTTAAGGATTTGAATTTCATTAAATCAGGCTTTACTGATCTACCAGAAGACCCGCCGACATGTCGTAAAAATACCCCCACTAATACCAATACACCAGTCCTGTATGAGACAGCCCTAGCATGTATTCAATATGGACGGTGGGTGTTAGCGCCGAAGTGGTGACATGTAGAGGTGTATGGTATGTAGGAGGACTGCTGGGCCTTGATAGCAGGCTGTGAAACCTATGCCCAGAGTCGGACACACACACACAATATATATATATATATATATATATATATATATATATATATATATATATATATATATATATATATATATATATATATATATATATATATATATATATATATATATATATATATATATATATATATATATATATATATATATATATATATATATATATATATATATATATATATATATATATATATATATATATATATATATAAAACGTGTGTGTGTGTGTGTGTGTGTGTGTGTGCTATTCTGTAAGTACATGAACATAGTAACTAAAACGGTTTGGGCTCACTCTGGACACAACTTGGTTAACTATTAGCTTAGTGTTTTGGAGAACAGTACTGTCTGTCAAAGGTCAGGGTCATACAGCAAGGTCAGCTTAAGCGTTTTCGTTTTATTTAGATCACTTTCGGTAGAATGCCTGTGAGTAAGGCAAAGATGGTTTGATTAGTTTAGGTCAAGGTCATACGTTAAGTTCAAAGGTCTGACCATATAACTCAAACATTTTTGTTCCGATCTGAACCAAACCTGGTGAAAGGGTTGAGGATTTTCCCAGGATATAACCTATTATTTCTTAGAATGAAAGGTCAAAGGTCAAGCTCAAACGGAAAGTTCAGCTTAGTTTTCATCCGACTTGGACCGGACATGTTGGATGAGATTTTGTGTCAAAGTTCACAGAAAAAGGTAAAGTTTTTAGTCCTTAGACCAGGGATTCCCTATTGTGAGGGAATTCTCCCCTGGGAGGAAATAAGGACAGTCCAGGGAGGAAAGAACAAAATGGCCAAAGTAGTTTTTCTTTCTTTTTTTTAATGGGTTGTTGTTAAAAACTTGATATATTGTAAGGCCAAATGCACTTTGGCTGCTTATTTGGCCATTTTAGAAGCGAAGTCAGAATTTTGAATCCCAAATAATAATCATGGATAGAAGTACAAATCTCTTAAATATTCTTTGAACTTTGACAAATCTAAATAATGCTACTTGATTTCTTGTTATTACACGTATGAGGGTTTTGCTGAACGGAAGCAAGTAATTCTAGTACTTAAATTTATCAAAATAATAAACTGAATTGTGGTAGGTGGGGGCGCTCACCATCCACTCACTCGATGTAGTGCTGCTGTCGGGTGTCTGCTCTTTCCTCTCCTCCATCCTTCTTTCTTTCCATCCTCTTCTGTCGTCCTTTACTTCATTCTTTCCTTGTCCTTCTGCCTACGGGTAACTATACACTTTCTATTCTGTCTTTCTTTACTTCATTCTTTCCTCTTCCTTCTGCCTGTGGGTGACTCTACTCTGAGTGACAAGCCAAATGGTTTCCTGTACACCAGGAAACCATTTACAACGCTGGGTGGTAACAATATAACCAAATTTTGGCGCCTGGTGGTTTAATGAGTAATTATTGCGCTCCAATTGGATTGAACCGGTGAAGGTTTATATCCAAGGGATGGTTGGGGTTGATTGCTCATGTAATGCCACTCAGGGATGAGTGAAGCTGGTCACTCTCATCTTAAATGCCGGGACCAACTGCTTAGCCCCGGGCTCCTACGCTCCTCATGGGGCAATGTAGGATTGGATGATGGATGGATGGATGGATGAATAAACTGAATCTGTATATGAGTGTGTCTGTCTGTGCGTTAGGTCGTTTCTTTCACGACAAGGGAAAGAGATAGGCCTAATTCTTTTTGCATTAGGGAGGGATAAATGCAGGAAAAGGCAGATAAAAAATGGGGTTCATGCTTGACGCTGTGGCACGACTCGCGAAAATTCATGTCTGTGCCTGTGTTGGTTTCATTCACGAGAACAACAATAAATATCGACCTGATTCTTTTTGTATATATATATATATATATATATATATATATATATATATATATATATATATATATATATATATATATATGTGTGTGTGTGTGTGTGTGTGTGTGTTGCGTGCGTGTGTTGCGTGCCTGTGTGCGTGCGTGCGCGTGTGTGTGTTGCGTGCGTGCGTGCGTGCGTGCGTGTGCGTGCGTACGTGCGTGCTTGTGTGTGTGTGTGTGTGTGTGTGTGTGTGTGTGTGTGTGTGTGTATGCAGGGGTCGGATCCCACTGCAACATGGTGCGTCCCTAGGTGGCGGATAGGGGAAGGCCTTGCAGATATACGTGTTGCCGTCTTAAACAGCTTGGACCATAGGACCCCTTACAGATATACAGGGCTCCTTCAAATATAGTACGTAAGGTGGCACATACATTACGTCTCACAGAAACAACGTGGCAAGAAGGTGAGATTATTTGCCACAATCCCACTAATCAAACATTAATTCTACTGTTAATGATTTTAAGGGGGTTCCTCTTGGATCATCGTCTACTAAAAGTCGAACCGCACTTCCTCCTGTACTTACGGGCAGTGTGCCACAAAAAGTGAGTAGTCATTGTCTCGGCAGATCAGAGATCGGGACATTAAATAACCTGAAATCCATGAAGATCTGCACATATAGTGTGAGAAGCCTCACAGAAGATTACAAACCTGACACCATAATGACTGATTTTGAAAACATTAGTTGGGATATTGTATGTCTGAGTGAGATTCTTTAAAAAGAAAATTTAATTCAGCCCGAAGACAGCAACCACCTATTTTGCTACTGAGGAAGGCAAAATGAAACAGTAGTGGAGTAGGATTTCTAATTAACAGAAATCTGGCAGAGAACATTGTTAAATTCAGCAGTGTATCTGAAAGAATAGCATGGATTGTAATAAGATTAGGCAAAAGATACACACCGAAAGCAATACAGATATATGCACCAACTTCTCAAAGCTCACATGATGAAATAGAAACATTCTATGACGACATCTCCCAAATTATGGAAGAAGAAATGACTGCATATACTATACTATTGGGAAACATCAATGCAAATTTTGTCAAATCGAAATATAGAGAAACAAGTATGGGAAAATTCGGAGTGAGAGAAAGAATGACAGAGATGAAATAATGGTAAATTTTGTTGAAATGTACAATATGGGAATAGTGAGCACATTCTTTCACGATAGAACGAGGAGAAAATGGACCTGAAGAAACCCAATTCAGAAACAAAGATTGAAACAGACTTTATTATAGCAGACAAGAATAATAGGATCACAAATGCCACAGTTATCAACAAAGTGGGTCTAAGATGTGACCACAGACTCGTGGATTCAGTTTCATGAAATGATATGATCAATAAAAGTAGGCAAAAACAACGCAGCCTTTCAGTTGCAAATTACGAATAGATTTCGGACTCTGATGAGTGTGACACTGAAGTGTCGAATGATGGACTAACAAAAGTAATGAGAGAATCAGAGGAGGAAGCAGGGAAAGCTAAAACAACGAAGCCCAGAAAGTATTCAAAAATGACCATCGAGCTCATGAAAACAAGGAACAAGATGAAAGTAAAAACAAAGAAAGATTAAACAGAACGAGCGGAATTAAATAAGCTAATCAAGAAAAGGTAGAGGGAAGAAAAAAAAAAAAAAAGAAACACGGATGAAATCAAAGAAATTATATTTAAAAAAAAAAAAATCTGAAACAGGTCCGAACTAAAATGGCATTAGGAATGCAACAAATTACATCACTGACAGACAACAACGGTGGTGTCATTAAATGCTGAGATTGGATGGTGAAGACACTTGAAAAATTTTACAAAGAACTGTATGCATCAAAGACAGTAATACCAACTTTTCAGCTGACACAGTTGACATACCTGAGGTAACACCAGACGAGGTAAACATCTCTCTGAAGAATAGGAAAAGACGGAAGGATCCTGGAAAAAATGGAACAGTAGCAGATTTGCTGTCGAATGCAGGAGCAGTAGTACAAAACACGCCTGCCCACGTATTTACCCGGTGTACAAAGAAGAAAAAAATCCCAAAACATGGTGTAATGCAATAGTTTTTCATGCTTTATAAAAAAGGTGACTCAAAAGATTTTGTAACTATCGACCCATTAGCTTACCCCCAGTTCTATACAAACTCGCCAATTATCTGCAAACTCTCCACACAGTGAATCAGCGAAATGAGAAAACTACTGAATATATTAAACCACTGTATTTAGACTCTGTTGCTTACGAAAAGGCTCTCGACTCTGTGGAGCACATAGGAGTTAAAAGTTCACTGTGGGAGCAATGAATAACTCTGAACATTGTAAAACTGCCAGAAAACATACATTAAGAGGTAACTGCTACAGTTGAATAACGTAAAGACTCGGAAAAAAATAAGACTGAGAAGGGCGTGCATCAGGGAGATACAATTTCACCAAAACTAGCAATTTACAGCATGCCTACAAAACATTTTCAGAAAGCTAGACTGGGAAAACAAATGAGTAAATATTGATGGAGAAAACCTTATCCATTTAAGATTTGCAGATGACACTGTCATGTTCTCAGAAACAGCTGAGACATTACAAGTAATGCTGAATGACCTAGAAAAGTCTCTAAGTAGGGCTCAGTAAGAGCAGGAGTAAACCAAAAGTAATGTTTAATTCAAATACACCGAAGAACGTAATCAGAATAAGCAAAGACATTCTTGAAGAAGCTGAGGAGTACAATTACTTGGAGCAAATTATAACAAATAACCAAAGGCCATGATGGTGAAAGGAAAAGACGCATTTCAGTTGAATGGAAATTTTTCGGTAAACATAGGCCTACATAGGGACATCATGAAAAATAGCTTGTCAATATGTATGAAACGAAAAGTTTAATTATAACGAATGTATATTCCCAGCTATGAAGTGCGGTAGTGAGACTTGGAAACTGACAATATCGATGGGAAATCAATCAAGCCGTTCTCGAAGAGCAATGGAAAGGTCAGTGTTGGGTATATTTCTAGGACAGAGGAAAAGATCAACTTCAGTGAGAGAGCAGAGTAAAGTCAAAGACATTATTGAAGTTATAAAAGTGCAGAAATGGAGGTGGGCAGGTCATGTAGCAAGAATAAGTGATAACCAACAGAGCAAGGGTCTGGCTGACTAGACTCCAAGTTGTTGTAACTGTAGGTGAAAAAGGCCAGACAGGAGGCGGTGAGATGAGACAGAGAAGTCTGGAGACAAAACGTGGCAGGGATTCGCTCGATCAAGGAAGTCGTGGTAAAGGCTGGGGAAGGGCTTTGTTTGGCATTAGAGCTGCAATGGTTGATTATATATATATATATATATATATATATATATTTATATATATATATATATATATATATATATATATAGATAGATAGATAGATAGATATAGATATATAGATAGATATATATATATATATATATATATAGATAGATATAGATATATAGATAGATAGAGAATATATATATATATATATATATAAGTAAAGAAAGAGATGTCACAAAACATAGAGTTATCAACAGTATCAGTTACTCGCTGAAATAAGGGCCATAGTCATCTACACATCAATAATAGATTAGTATGCAGTATTTTGATTTTTGAAATTTATTTAGTGCAAGCATGACATATGCAGTATTTTGGAAAATTAAAACCATTGTTACTGTTGATAATATATCAGAAACATGTATATCGCTTCCACGACCACGATCGATCTGGAGATCTCTACATTATTCATACCAGCCCGAGATCATCGCATGTTTATCATAGTAAAGATGTGTCTTAAAAGATACCATTGGCCAGCGGGCAGGGCATAGGCTGTTAATCGGATAGACTTCACAAGCCATGATAACGATATAACAATAAGCAAGTTTCATTAACCGGTGTCTAATCAAGTTTAATTACTAGATATATTGATCGATGTTATCCATTATTTAATGTGTTTATGATAGGTACTGGAAAGCAAATGCTAACTCTTTCTTTTCCTTCACTTTCAGGTGAGTGTTGAGCCTAACGGAGATGGTAAACGTGTAATTCAACCAGCTGTGAGTAACCAGTACTCAGTATTACGATATCTTGCCGACGTATTTTCTAGGTGTGAGACATGCTGTCCAGCCAAGGATGACTAAGACAGTTGTGATAAATGATTTTACACTTACTTTACATCAGTGCCACATCCACAGGCGGAGGTTGGGGCAGGGGAGTTAAGAGCACGTCCGTCATGTCCCAGCTCTGGTCCTTTGTCACAGGCAAGATGCTCATAATCCTCATGCACCCCCTTGAAATTTCTTCGTAAAGGTCCATTAAGCCACACTACTCTTTTTTTTTTTTTTTTTTTTTTCCGAAATTCGGGTACGGATATCTTTTCATGGCTGAATGATGGTATCAGAGCCATTTTAGCTGATAACTCGCAGTTTCATGTCATTGCCTGATATCTTCCTTACTCTTAACAATTGTTGGGGTCTAGGAGTCACTGTCTATGGTACCATATAATGTCTGATAAGTTAGTTCTTACGGAGTTATCATTCATTTTCCCTCAGTGAGGGCTGTACGAGCTGCAGTACTTTCCACGAACATGTCCGGGCTGCAAATGTCCAAAGTGCTGGCGAGTTTGGCAATTTTTCTTTGCCAGAAGGACACAGACTGAACTAAGTTGGATGCTTGGGTAGGATAACAGATTATGATGTTAGATTATGGCGATAAATCAGGATGTTAGTTTAAAATATTACTTTAGGATGTTAGGCTACAGTGATGAGCCAGGACGTTAAAATGTAAAGTGAAGTAAGAATAGATTACGTTATGTTTTATAAAATTAAGATAGGGCTTCATAAAATATGTCCGATTTTCCGAGTATGGGAAAACTTAAGCTCACAAAGTTGAAATAGGTTGCAGTACTGAAATAAGAGACCTGGTAGCTTAGATCTGTTCAGAGACCCACCTGCCAAATCTGAGGATGTGGAGGAAAGGGACCAGGGGAGTACATATGAGGGTCATAGGTGTACATGAAGGGAGAAGCACTAGTCTAGTATATGGTAAGAAGTGGGCACCAGAATTATATGGAAGGATGAGGATCACTAGAGTATGTTGGGGTAGGTGAGTAACAGGAGGCTATACTAAGAGAGGAAGACCCCTGGAATATAATGCATTCTTCAATTATTGGCTGATCCGTAAAATCCGCTGGTCGAGGACGTTTGCCTCTGATGGGTCACCAGTGCAACAAGTGAATCATGTAGTCTTTCTCTGTGTTGTTCCAAACCAACACACAGCATAATCCAGCTAGTGCTGGTTTATCAGTAAGCTGTTCTTTTCAGTCTCCGGACATTATTACACCAACTCTTGTTTACCGTTGCGGGTATGTCGTTTGTTAGGCGTGTGTGTGTGTGTGTGTGTGTGTGTGTGTGTGTGTGTGTGTGTGTGTGTGTGTGTGTGTGTGTGTGTGTGTGTGTGTGTGTGTGTGTGTGTGTGTGTGTGTGTGAGAGAGAGAGAGAGAGAGAGAGAGAGAGAGAGAGAGAAGAAACCATATCAAAGTTTTGAAAACCAAACTTGATGGAAGTGAGTGAGTGAGAGAGAGAGAGAGAGAGAGAGAGAGAGAGAGAGAGAGAGAGAGAGAGAGAGAGAGAGAGAGAGAGAGAGAGAGAGAGAGAGAGAGAGACCATATCTCAGTTTTGAAAACCAATCTTGGTGGAAGGGTCCAGGGTCAGCTCGGGTTATGCCCGGCTGTTTCTGAGAACAGTTGGACAAAAATCAGGGTCACAGTACAAGTTCACCTTCAATAACTTTGATTAAATTAAGACAATACGTAACAAAGGCGTTGCGAATTAGGAAACGAGGAATTCATGACACTTTTCAGAAAATCAAACAAAGGCCAAGGTCACATGGCATATGTAAATGTTCTATCCTATAACGCAAACAGTTTCGTTCGACCCGGACTAAATATGATGGACTAGTTGAAGGTCAGGAAAGGAAGAAGATATTCAGTCTGTTAAAAAGTACGTCATAGATCAAGCACAATGGGAACGGTTAACTCTGTTTTGATCCGAATAAGATAACTTGATGGAAGTGCTGAGGGTCATGCAAGGACGAAGTACATTCGATTTTGAGATCAATCGGTTTAAGGACAAGGTCACAGGGCAAAGTCACATGTTTGGCTCAGGACCAAATATATGGACGGATGTTGCACTCCACGGGTGCTTCTTGTTTCGGATGTTTTTGCCTTGACATGTTTTCTTTTATACTGCACCTTGTTAATTCCACTGAGATATCGCTTGTTTACTTGAAGTTTGATTAGAATATTAAAAATATTGCATTTTAGCGTAGAAATATGGGATAATATACATTATGTGTATATATATATATATATATATATATATATATATATATATATATATATATATATATATATATATATATACTGTACATTAATATTCATCATTTTATCAGATTCAGTCTATCAGTCTATCTGTGTGTGTGTGTGTGTGTGTGTGTGTGTGTGTGTGTGTGTGTGTGTGTGTGTGTGTGTGTGTGTGTGTGCAAGGAGTTGACGTATAAACTTCAGGAGGTGATTGCTGACGCCATTTTTAGACAAAAATGTTCTATGGATATATATCGGATTCGCAACGGTTATGGAGTATAAGACATTTAAATTTCAGCAGTAATAATGAGAGAAATTTTTAGTCTTCGCCCTTCCCCCTGTTATCCCTATACGATGCATCACTCTATTTTCTTGGTTTGACTTTCAAATGGCATTTATTGTTTATGGCTTAGGTTATTCTCAGTAAAAATAAAGAAATGTATAATATAGAAGTTGGTAACAAGAAGTGGAGGTTGAAAATATCTCCCATTATCACCATTTGAACTTCTCTGCTTCTTTCTACATCGCCCTTTGCAAATCCGACATATAATCCTGGAAGATTTATGTCTTAGTATGACCTCAGAATTCACCTCTTGAAGGCAGTACACCAGCTCTTTCATCCAGTTCTTTATTGTCCCACCAGCAGCTTTGAGTCTCAGGCTAGGCTACTTTATTGTACTTTTAAGGTGATAGTAGCCATTTTTTTTTTTTTATGAGTGGCATTACGTGAACAGTCAAACCCCAACCACCCACCGGCTGCAAACCCTTATGAACTACACTTAGTCAGAGCGCCTTAACGCACTAGACCACGGGGCGTACATTTAATCATATGCTTACAACCCAGTTTAACAAATAGTTTCTAGGACTTCCAGAAACCAACTGGCATTTCACTCAGCGCTGAGTCACTCGAAGTTAAGAGTACAGTTAGTAACTGGATGGTGGGCGCCCCCAACAACCACTTTATACATTGATTCATTAACCAGCATATTGTTCGCCATACTGTGGATAATTAAATGCCATTTTCATCCATAAACTTTACAAGAAAGTCCAGCAGATCATATGAAGGTATTAACAGCAAGTGATAAGTGCTCTGAGGGATATTTTTAATCTTCAGCATTTATGGCATAACAATATTATGTTTAACAAGGAATCATGTTCAGTTATAAATACTTCTGTATTTCATAATGCATTTTAGCCGCCTGAGTCAGGCAATGTCTTTCAACTTACCGTAATTTATTTTTGTTTCTTCCAACCGATTCTACTCTCTTTCAGATACATTTTGAATTGTAGAGGTTAGATACAATCATCATTAACTACAATTATACTAAGGAGCTATCCTAAATTGAAGAAAATACGCCTGATTGCGGCAAGCATGTGCTACAAATCTACATCATCGCATAAGAAGGGTTAAGTGAGAAAGCGTATCATATGTGCAGTTATCCAGTTTGGCTGTGACTGATGATACAAAAATTAATTTAGTGCAGCATGACCCACCTTCCTTCCCGGCCCCCAAGTTAGCCTCATTAGGCCGCACAGTGTAATCTCCCGCTCGGGTATTAAAACAAGCACTCCAATTTGCCCTCCGAACTCTCATATTTCAGCAACAATTTAGAGCTGCCGGCATAATCGGCGTCTGTCTTGCTGGCTAAGACTTCAATAATTGCCCACTGCCTCGTTGGTCCAGGAGATTTACCTTTGTTGTTATATTTATTTTTATATGACGTGAACTACTTCCCCCTATCCCAGCCTATTAAATGCACACTAATGAGTTGCTCTTAACAAATTTATCGCCCCATGCATTTAATAGCTGGCGTTTCACAAGATATTCTGAGAAATATACCAGGATTACTGTGAATATATGTTAGTGCATTAAACTCCTTCAATATGATGATGCATGCCCAGTTTTACTGCTCTTACTCTGATTTGGCCAAGTCTTTTCCTTTCCCAGCTTGTTTCACGTAACACTGTGGCAGGAGACATTACCATGGTTTTATATACTTTCCATTGCACTTCTTTGTGACTAGCATCATAATCTAGTATTAGTAAATTCTAACAATTTAGAATTCAAGATGGAGTGATGGGATATTTTCGTCAATCTAGAGTAAATAGGGCGTAGCACTGGTACCTACAGACGATAAGATTCTGCTTAGGAATGGTTTCTGATATTGATAGCGGCAGGAACTGTCTCTCAATTCCTTTACTGGGGGAAATCCTTCTTAAGCAGAATGAAATTGCCCAACGATAAGATTCATACAGTTAAAAAGAGGTGCTTGAGCTGAAGAGTCAAAGATCCGTTCCCCTACCTACTGTACAGTACATCATCACATCAGCTCAAGCCCTAATTGTCCTGCTCTGCCTATCTCCATCCACAGCCATATTCTCCTTGGCTTAGTAGACTTCGTACCACTTCTTCCTCAGCGACTGATTTTGCGTATTATATCCGTACCATGTATGATACGTGTGCAAAATAAGTCGATATTAAAATGTCATTAAGAGCAAGCGTTAGAAGATGCGGATGTAATATGTAAAATAATTCTCCACGAAACCATACAGTTTCCAGTGTTAAAAATGCTACAGGCACTTCTATAACTCCAAGATGTAGAGTTCCTGTTGTTCCTTTTCTCAGGTTCTGATGATTCGGGCACTCAACACTTTTTCTGTTAGGTAATTTCAGTGATTATATTGTAGCTAACACCAGACAACCTAATTCAGCTGTGAGTGCGTCATAGGAGCCTTAGAGAGTCAATACTGCCACCCTTAATCATTTCCTGTTAAGGACACTTCTGATAATTAGCCTACATTCCAGCCAACGCCATACGATTTTTATCGACCGAGATGGAGTCATAGGTGTCTAAGAGTAAAAAAAGAAGTCGAGTGAGAGCAAAAATAAAATACAAAATGACGTCATTCAAAGGAAGATGCCAGTGGAGATTCTTCCCATCCCTTTCCTTGCAATAAGACTTCCAAAAGCTCAATAAAAATAGTTAAAGACCTAAACAAAAAAGATGACAGAATACACAACGAGTTAATGGATATTACACTCACCCCCTCGTCAAGAGACATCTCCCCCAAGCTGAATAAAACCATTAGGTGACAGCAAGAACAGCATGAAAATAAAGGCCCTTATTTGGAGGTGGTTCAAGGAGAGCTATTTTAACAGTTCAGCGTCAAGAGATACACTGAACAAAGAAAGACAGAGAAAAGAAGAACATGAAGAGAGGAAGAAGGAGGAGGAGGAGGAGGCTACTACTACTACTACTACTACTACTACTACTATTACTACTACTACTGATTAATAGTAATAATAATAATGACAATAACAATATCAGTAATTATAAGGGGGAGAAGGAGGAGGATACTGCTGCTACAACTACTACTACTGTTTAATAGTAATAATAATAATGATAATAATAATATTAGTAATTATAATGATGGTGATGATGAAACAAAAGCATTCGTTGGCCGAATGCTAATCGCCCGCTAAATTATGTTGTTTTATTACTACCTACAAGCCACATGTGAAGAAAATTTGCTTTACACAACGGAATTCAGTCACTGCGTTTCACAAAAAGCCAGTCCATATTTAAAAACATATTGTGGCTGGCATTCGGACGTGTTTGATCAAATCCTAACCAAAAGTAACAGACTTCTGCAGATATATATTTTTGTTCTTTCCTGAAGGTGTGGCGAAAATTCGTTCACAACTTTTCGAGATATTTTGGCACACACACACACACACACACACACACACACACACACACACACACACACACACACACACACACACACACACACACACACACACACACACACACACACACACACACACCAATAAAAACTATATTGCCTTGCCTTGATAAAGGTTAGGTATAATAATCTATCGTCTGTATAATAACGATCCATTTTCTGTATGTTTGTTTGTTTGCCCATTTGTTACCGCAACACAGCAGGATCGGCGCACTGAAGGGCAATTTTTGTCACAGCAACTTTAAGAATAAAATAATTTTCAGTCCAATCGGGTCACCAGTTCCCGAGATATGACTCATTTCTGGCCTTTTGGCGTCGAGAGGCTTCGGCGGCCTTCAAGCGGATCACTTTCTGTGTGGACATTGAAGTTATCATGTCATTTTGATATCGAGCGAAAAGGCCGTCTTCAGTGGCCTTTAAGCGAGTAATAATAATAATAATAATAATAATAATAATAATAATAATAATAACAGTAATAATAATAATAATAATAATAATAATAATAATAATAATAGTAATAATAATAATAATAATAATAATAATAATAATAATAATAGTAATAATAATAATAATAATAATAATAATAATAATAATAATTAATGATCACGTAAATACTGATCACAAAGAACTACCTTTAACACCTTTACTACGATGATTTTTCTTATGTTCGCTGTTTTTACCTTCAGTAGTCAATAGTCAAATTAGAAAGATTTTCGACCTAGAGATCATAAGCCATCATTAATTTATGCAACACTAGTGGCCTTTAAGGAGTCGAATTAAACAGTTAGAAGGTAGGAAGAAAAAAAAAATGAATAAGCCGGAATCATACTGAAGCGGGGTTTCAGCCTGTCTGCACAATGATTTCCCCATATGTTTATTCTCTCTGCAATTAGACGATTGCCTTAACATTACTAAAGACTTGTCGCAACTAATCATTTTACTCTGAGGACGTAATTAATCACAGTTAATCAGCTTAGGAGAAATGTAATGTGGTGAAAGTATTAATGAAGGCTGAATCTAACTTTTTCTGGTTCAAAAGTATATCCAGCACTAATAAATTTGTAATGTTGCAATGATTTAAAAAATCGGAGTGAAATTGCTAAAGAGTCAGTGGATATTGGTTCAAACCGTTTGTGTACGATGGGTCTGTCCTAAACTGGAGATATTCAGTAGATAGCAAAAATAATATAACGCGTTACAGTATTGAAGTTAAATATCCCTTCACTATAATGTCGTCATTTTAGCAATATTTTGTTACAGTAACCAGAGCGTCCATTCTGTTTAGGAGAGCATACTGTGGCCTGAGAGTGCGTCATGGGAGCTGGGAGAGTTAAGGCCTTACTGCCAAGCCACTTACTGAATGCATTCATCTCGGGAAGCTTCCACATGAGGAACTTTCCTACCATGACAGATTCGTTCATGTATTAATCTTGTTATCTTCAGACAATTTTTCATCTTATGAGGAACTAGAAGGGTTAGGTATAGCCTTCATTAACCCCTTTGCCACATCCTGTCTCTGTTTTATTCAATAAAATCATCTGGTAGTGGTAAAATTTAAATGAAAGTGTGTCTTCGTACGAAAGGGATTAAGATAAAAACATGAGGTCAGTAATTTTCATGCATTGTATTTTCTCTTTAATCTCACATGGACAGTAATTCCATTTTAATGCCCTGGACGACTCGACGAAAAAATTTGTTTGGGACAGTATTAAAGGAAATGGTGACATTGCACTGCATCTTCTGAGACCAGTATATAATTTACATAATTCATTCATTCAGATAACGTCATTTTTCTATTATATTATTGATGCCTCAAGATTATTTTTATGAAGCTTAGGAGAGATCACGAATTGGAGGTGATGAATATAGCCTCCATTACTACTACTTCACTACAAGACGTGGTCCCTATTTGAAATCATCTGGTAGCAACAGGAATAACATGAAAAACATGGCATCGTATGGTACAACAGCGATTTGCATCTCACTATCCCAGTGCGAGCGGAAATTCCTGAGCAGGTTAAAGTGGTCTGGTGGTGTAATTTGTTATCACCTGAGTAACATCATAACCCTCTTTCAGCTTTGTCTGTGGGCAAATGTAGTTAAATGGTAGCCAAGAAGACTCATGCATACCTCACAAAGAAGGCTAATCGAATTTCATGCAGCCAGAATTTAGCATTAAAGTTGCGAGCCAACCAGTTCCCTCAAATGAAAACAAACCATATAAAGTGAGATATTATGCGAATAATTCTGTCACTGTAGTGAAGGGGTGCATGGAGTCCCCCTTTTAACCGTTCCATAATAGAAGTCTTTGAACTGACGTAATTCGTCCGAATTTAGCTAGAATTAAATAACACAAGGCGTCACTATAAGGCTTAATATTTGTTACCATCCTAAGGCAACTTGTGTCAGTACTGGGTGTTCATGCCAGCTAAGGAGGTTACCATACACTTCTTTCTTTTTAATAAATCTAAGCATATGACAAGGTCATATTGTCGGTATTATATTTGTTGCAAACTGTTTCGGCATTAAATTGGTATGAAATAGATGGCAGAGAATTTTAAAGAGTAATATTCAAAATAAATCACTAAAGAAACGGTCCTAAAAACCCTACTAAGATAACGAGAATAAGACCTGAATACAAAAAGAAAAAAAAGAAGACAAATCCCTGAGGAGAAAAGAAGTCTCTCGTCTTCTGTCAGACACGGCAGCCGTAACGCAAATGGCCCAACATTTATAATCTCATTAAGGATGAGAAACTTCATTTTAAGTGCTTTTTTTATGCGTAGATTTTTTTAATGGTTGTCGGAAATGAATAATGACAGTGTTATTATTATTATTATTATTATTATTATTTAGGCCTTGAATACAAGGACCTCTTATTTGCCTTACTATCGTTAGCATCAAGTGATCTTTTCTAGTTAAGGTATGTTCTTCGGACTGGACAGGTTAGATATAGCCCTCACTGACACCAAAATTAAAAGGAGTCTTCCTTAGACTACATAAACTTACATTATGACAAACTGGAAAAAGAAGTTATCGTGCTGACTAGGGACACTGTTACTCGTATAGCTGGCATAGGAGATTTAGTAAGACTTCATCCCTAAGTAATGAATTCTGCTTCTTACACCTTATTAGTCTCTTGTTTTATTCCTGTGTCTGTTTTTATGAAGGTAATGTTTGCATAAGTAACATGCAGCTAGATATCAACACTCAAGTTTTTATGGCCAAAATCGTCAAGTGAATAAAACCACCTGGTGACAGCTAGATAGATTACTAAACTTATTCCGACCATGACTGGGTTGATGGTGATCATTTAAACTCTCAGACTCCTATGACTCACAGTGTTATATTTCAGTGTTAGCTGAAGTATAATAATATAGCTGTACCATTACTGAAAGGGTTAACGTACTACACTCAGAAAAAAACTGCTAAGAGAGGTAGTCACAAACCCTCCTAAGTCAACGAGAAATAGAGCCATTTTGGTACGGGATGTAAAGAAGCAGTTCCATGACCAAGGTCTGGGTCACAGGGTGGTATTATTACCCCCATTAATCCAATGATATATTTCTGTGTTTCGTGCTGCCAGGCGATTTTACTAAACTTGCTAGGGAACTAGTAATGACGAGGCTCATTAACAATATATGTATCCCCTCCAGATCGAAAATTCTCACCTATAATGAGTAAAATTACATTGAGTTGGGAAGAATAAACTAGAATATACGTCACCGGGCTCAAGAGTTAAAGCATGATGCGTAAAGATGTAGATAAGCCCCAGCATCTGACAGTCATTTATGAAACATGATGACAATAAAGCGTATCTTGCTTGCCGTCTTCTTTGTTAAATGTGTTACGTAACATAGCATGTAAGCTAACCATACCCAATGTGTATCGCTGTTCAGTTAACAATAGTCAGAAATAGATGAATTCTTATTTAGTAATACGGTTAATGATCCCTTCATATGTAGCCCAAACACATAAGTCCCCGACAAGGTTAATTATGACACAGACCAACACGATCAGTTTCTCAGTTGTTCTGTTGATCTGCCAGCTCCCAACCTTACTGCCAAAATCCAGTATCGATGCTTACCGGCAGATGCACGAAACCTAGTGTGAAATATAAACTGAGACAGGAGCGGATATTTGTCTGAATGGAGCGAATAGTTCCCACTCGCAGCTGGAAAAACCGAGTTCAATTATCAGCCCAATAAGACTCTTGCACAATGGTTCTATCTTCGGAGTTCCTGTTCACCCAGCAGTAGAGCTTGGTGCATGAATGTATCGCCGACTATTGTGGATTATTTTCTGTGAGATGACTGGGACGTAGCAAAAACTGATAGTCTGTATTAATGACTGATGCTGTCGGTGTGTATAAATCTAAGTTTACTTTTAGCTTCCACTGGAATAGGCTTCCTCAAACTCCTAACATTTCCATAATTTTCTATACCTCTGCTTAACCTTATTAACAACAACTTCCACACGGTTACGCGTCTGTCAGTGTTTGTGTTGTGATATGTATTGTGGTGTGTTTTGCTATTTGACCAAATGCACTGATTTAATCAGAGCGTGTGAATCAGAAGATTATGTATTGGCATTTGTTTCTCAGGTGAAAGAAGTACATACCTGGGTGGTGGAAATAATCCCGTCTCAGTGGCCATACGTGATCTGCTGTTCAGAGTGACGCGAGCTGGTGTAGGCAACACATTGATGATCTTAATCAGTCAAAATCTATATTTTTTATCATCTACAGTTTTCAACAACATATAAAAAACTTGGGCTGATACCATCACATCAATTCTCCATGAGGCAACCCTAGCATGTATTCAGTCTGAACAGCTGGTATCACTGTCGAAGCGATAGCTTTTGAAGAAGCTGGGAGAACATGGGAGGATTGCTGGCCCTCAAATATTGGTTTAAATAGTCAGTGCTTTGAGTGGGATACATGGAAAGTTGATTTGCTGATTAGCTGTCAGCTACAGTTGGGTATCTACTGTACTTGTCTATTAGTCCATTTTTCATAATAACCGCTGTTGCGGGAGTCTTAGGCTTGTTTAAAATGAAGAAGCAACCATCTTGAAAATCAGTATTCTGAAAATCATTTGTTGAAGGCATCGTTGTTGGAACTCCGCAGTTGGAGTAACAACCTCGCCGTGTGAACGTGTTTGAAGCTCAAAAGAAGAATGGAGGTTTTCAGTCATGCAAAGCCATCAAGGGAGTTTGCTGGCCATCAACCGTTAATTGCTTGCATCGAGCGACGTGTTGTATTTGTTGTTTTTGCTACCACATGGCAATTATACTCAATTTAGGGAAACATATGTAGTTGGAGGAGTCAAACAAAATTTTCTTTAGCACCCTCCATAATTAGAATCGTCTGGCGGTAGCAACAACATAATATTAATGAAACTTTTGGTTGAAAAGTTACATGTGTTGGACTACACAAGACGAACCTGATTCCCCTACACCACTGCGGTCTAGTACTGAAATGTCCTTTTATACAATCCACATGAATCTGGGGCCATAATTGCATCTACAACACTGTGTGAAATTGATAAAAACTAATTTCATAATTAAGTACAATAATGCAGCTTTTATAAGAAGTAATTAGCTTGAAATAGTACAGTATCATTTTATTACGTCTTTACACTATCTTCTGGGAAGAGTTTTGACATTGTACTAAATGTACTTATTAAACTACTAATCTACATCATAGAAAATATCTGCGTGAGTTGCAATGGAATTAAATAGTTGTCCGGCCACGAAAGGTCCACATACTCCTCTACATACGAATGTTCAGTGTGCTCAAAAGCCGAATTTCATCTCTATATAAACGAGAATCTGTTAGCGCAGTTTGCAGTACGAGCTTTCTTCATTAAGCTATTTAATTCCTCCAGTTCACCCATTCCAACATTGATTATAACCATCTGATGGTAGCAGGTTTGCATGAAAAGGACACCAGCACAGAGAAGAGGTCAACAAGGAAATAATGAAATTTTTTTTGTTCCAATGCATTGTAATATATCATAACCCACACAGTGCGGATGACATTAACTTATGTCTGATTTTCATGTCGTCTCACACTAGAAGGTCTGCAAGCCACTGTACAGTAAGTGCGTGTTCAACCTGTTTTTGAAATACAGCTGAGTTAACTCATACCAGAAGCTACGTTATGTAACGTACTGTAAGTGGCGTACTTCCTTCTGATGTGAACTGCCTCACTGAATGACCTCAGTTGTAATTCAAAAACACATTACAATTGTAAATAGTGTGGATCAAGTCGCTTCTGGTGTAAAAAGGTCTTAAATTATAATCAGCACATTTTCTCTCTGTTACCTACCGTTGCCCCCTTGAAAGTCAGGGTTGATCCCAAACGTCCACACGGGTTTTAGACTGCTTTACTGTAGACTAGATTATTACAGATACGCCCTTCCTGAGTTCTGATGCTGAACTGAGGCGGTTAGCTGGTGCATTCCGTCTCCCTTTCAATTTAGACGATCTGCTTCAGCAGAATTGACTGGCGCTGCATAACTCAGCATGCATTCTCTCATGCAGGTCTTTTGTGGCTATACATGGCTTTACTGGGTTATATCTTATACATTATTATACGTACACTAATATTTACATAACGTTTTAGTTTATCATGGCTAATAATATTTACATGATGTTAGTTTATAATGGCTAGTTTATAAGAAATCATCAAATCATCTGTAACATATCATCAAATCATTTGTAACACTATTATAATTATTATTAAACCTTTTTAAATTTTCTTAGACATCTATATATAATGTAGAAGTACCAGGAAAATGTAAAATAAATGTGACCATCCTAAGACGAACGCCTTAACTTCGTCAGTCAAATAACCTATTGGTAAAATTTTGTTCTTGCTATGTTCATGATATTTTGTTCATTTAATGACGCTTTTCGAGGTGATAGAGTTGAATTCAGTCTTATTAGCCGATCCAGTACCGTAGACCTTTTTCAGGCTGAATGCAGTCGTCTGAAATAGCCAGAAAAACTATTGAAAATGACGTTGTAGGGGTGAATAGGTAAATCACTTCACTCGGCTCATGGATTTATAAATAGTTCTTCCCACTTTCAGCTGATTTTACTCACGCCTTTACGAAAATCCAGTATGGAAGGAGTATACTTAGGCTATATCTAATCCTTCTGCTGGATATGTCCCTTTTAAGTTGAATAATATTATCTTTCTTTTATTTTTCACGCAAGGAAGAAGGAACCAAAGGCCAGGGGCCTGCAAATCGCTCCCTCCAGGAAAAAACAAAAACAAGATAACAGAGAGCCAAATTCAAGATCCATTCATTTTGAGGTGCCTGGCCACAATGCGTTTGAAAGACTGGAGATGTAGACAGTAGGTAAAACAGACAGAGGGTGACAATTCCAGAGCTGACCTGTTGCATACATGAAGGACTGGGAGTAGCGGTTTAACTTTTGCATAAAAGAGTTAGACAGAAAAGGGATGAGAGTTTGGTGCTAGACGGGTGCTACACGCCCGCCGTAGTGGTGGAGGGATGCAAGCAGCCAGTTCAGAGGAGCAGTGACCACTGAAGTAGCGACAATAAAGAGATAAAGATGCAACAGTGCGGCAGAGAGACAGATGTTGAAGGGAGCCGGTAGGAGGAGGAAAGTTAAGGATGGATTAATGTGGTTAAGGTTGATCTAGGCTGTGTTTAGGTTAGGCGGGGAATGAATGCTAAATTATGTTAAGCATTCAAATAAATTAACCTTACCTAACCCAACCTAACTAACCTAGCCTAACTTAACCTAGATTATCCCTGCCTAACGTAACCACAGCCCAAATTAACCTAACACACATGAATCAATCCCAGTTTAAACTCATTTCACTGATTCTCTAGGGATTTCATGAAATCCCTGCTTATATTAATTCCCTACTATACTGTATATATATATATATATATATATATATATATATATATATATATATATATATATATATATATATAACGGTGTTTCACAGTAATAATAATAATGATAATTTTCACTCTTATTAATTGTTACAATTATATACATGAACCAAAAACATTCACAACAAATAAATACTGTATCTAAATATTTAGGAGTCCCGCAAATAAAGTAGTTAATTCACTCCTATACAAAAACACAGAAACTAAGGCATGCTTTAAAGTTCTTTTCGTTCTAACATTTCTGCTTTCGTCTTCTTCTATATCATTTCCGTGCTTGAACACGGCGTTCAGGAGATACTGCTCGTGTTCTTCATTTGTAGTAATTGAAGAGTTGAACTTTGCAATCAGCGCAATCCCCCTTTCGGTGCAGTCGTTGACAACCGCCAGGCGTGAGACGAGTTTCAGCCCGAGTTCTAAATTAGGGTCATCCTTCCAAGCCACTTGAGACTTCTCCAAGAACGATGAATCAATATCCATTGCTGTGAAGAGATCCTTGGTGTCTGTTGTAACAAAGGCTCCGAGTCTCTTGTCCTTGAAAGAATCCAGACCTTTCATCTTGAGGCACTTCATTCCCATTTTTGAGCCCGGCTTCATGAGACTGTAACACATACTTTTAAGGTCCTCTGATTTTAGCCCTCTGTCAAAAAAAGCTAGTCCAATCAGGGTAGCTGATAGACACCAAAGGTGGCGTTTAAAGGCTGTGGTCCCCTGCTTAGTTGAGTCGCGGAGAGTTCCTTCTTCTTCAAGCACCTCCAGATACTGCAGAACTCCACATCCACACGAGGAGCTAACTGAGCAGTAGGTACATGAGCCCAAGCCTTGGCATATGTCAGGGCAACAAAGAGACAGATGTTGGTGATGCCTTTGAGCTCACGTGGTGTCATGTTGAACTGATCTGATGTTGAAAAGAAAAATGTTGAGCACGAAGATAGCTTTTCCCATCCACCTGGCCCGTGGTAGGCTCCGGTTTTCGGCTTGGAGCCATTTCAACAGACCTTGGTCACAGAAGCAGGAGAACCAGCTGTAAAATCTCCTTGGAGTCATCAGGTGGCTGGTTTGTTAGGAGCGACTCCTGTACGACTTGAACAGTTTGTTCACAAAGAGCAGCCAACGTTGTACAAACGACATTGCTCTCTGGGGTGTCCAGTGCAGTAGTTACAAGGGAGCAATCAATATGATTCGAGCGCTTCCGAAATCGCTTAAAAATCGCTATATCTGGTCTCGATGACAGCCCTCTTCTGCCTCAAACAAACGAGCAAGCACAGAGTCATAAAAATGATGTCTGTATGCTAGATGGAGCAACTTTCGGCCCAGAACGTCTTCAGTCTTTGCACAGGCACCGGCCAGAAATCCGGTGTTACATGCTGTGGTGTCAAAAGAAAGACCAACGATACTTCCTCCCAGGCTATTGCAACACACACTAGCGGAGCAAGTGAAGCGAGCAAGTGTAGTGAAGCGATGTTTACATTCAGCTGAGAAATGAGCGGCACAACACGGCACGACCGCGATGGTTTTCAGAGGCTAATACCTTTTCTTCTGTGTGAGGTAGAGAAGAGATTCTTTCAGCAGATAGTAGGTATATTCAGTAAGTTATGTTTTTAGCTATATGTTTATTCACAAAACAAAAGAAACACCTGGGAATCCCAGCTTTCTGAAGGAATGTACCGAGGGCTTCAATTGACAAGCTGCACTATGAAATCGAATGAAAAAATGATTTCACTGTTGTACCACTATGTGTTCTTGCATGAATTCTAATAATGAACCATCGGATATTTTACTCATAATTTTACATGAACTTTGTGTGTGTGTGTGTGTGTGTGTGTGTGTGTGTGTGTGTGTGTGTGTGTGTGTGTGTGTGTGTTTAGGGGATGAAATCAGCAAGGGTAATCGCCCCATTACTGGGTTTAATCATTCGATCAACAGCCAAGCGTTTACCGAAGCAGTTCGTTAACATGGTAAGTCGGGAACAGAGAACTGAACATTGCACGTGTGACAAATGCTACGGCGCTTCGCTATATCCACATCCAGAGAGAAAACGTAAGAGAGAGAAAAAACTTGTGAAAGTAAATATTTTAGCTCAATTATTTATCTGTTACTGTTCAACTACCTCACCAGAAGTGCTGGAAGTTTACACCAAGATGAAATTATGATGATAGGCTTATGTACGAACGCTCGCTCGCTCGACACGCTCTCACAAAGCCCACTTTACTGGTTAGTACCATAATGTCAGTATTAATCGCTGTGATAAGTCCTCTTGCTCCAAGCCTGACAAATTTCCGAAAATATTATTATGAGGAGATGCAGCTGAAGGGTAATAGTCAAGTGTAATAACCATTTCAACGGATGACATTGATATATATATATATATATATAAGTAAGGTCAGAGATGACACAAAAGTTAGTTATCAACATTAGCCTATCAGTTACTCGCTGAAATGAGGGACACAGTCATCTATACATCAGTAATAGATTACTATGAAGTATTTAATTCATAAAATTTATTTCACGGAAGCATGGCACATGCAGTATTTTGGAAAATTAAAGCCATTGTTACTGTTGATAATAATTTAGGAGCGTGTATATGGCTACCACGAACACAATCGATCTGTAGAACTGTACGTTATTCACACCAGCCCAAGATCATCGCATGTTTATCATAGTAAAGATGTGTCTTAAAAGATACCAATGGCCAGCAGGCAGGGCACAGGCTAGTAATGACCGGGTAGACTTCACGAGCCATGATAACGATATAACAATAAGCAAGTTTCATTAACCAATGTCTAATCAAGTTTAATTACAGGATATACTGATTGATGTTGTCCATTATTTAATGTGTTAGTGTTAGGTACTGGAAAGCAAATCTTAACTCTTTTCTTTCTTTTCCTTTACTTTCAGGTGAGTGTCGAGCCTAACGGGGATGGTAAACGTGTAAATCAACCAGCTGTGAGTAACCAGTGTTCATTATTACGAAATCTAGCGGACTTATTATCTAGGTGTGGGGCATGCTGTCCAGTCAAGGATGACTAGGACAGTTGTGATAAAAGATTTTACACATACTTTACATCAGTGCCACATCCACAGGCGGAGGTTGGGGCAGGGGAGTTAAGAGCACTTCCGTCATGTCCCTGCTCTGGTCCTTTGTCACAGGCAAGATACTCATAATCCTCATGCACCCTCTTAAAATTTCTTCGCTAAGGGTTCAGTAAGCCACACTACTCTTTTTTTTTTTTTCCCCGAAATTCGGGCACAGATATCTCTTCATGACTATGATATCAGAGCCATTTTCGCTGATACACGCAGTTTCATGTCATTGCCTGATATCTTCCTTACTATTAACAATTGCTGGGGTCTAGGAGTCACTGTCCATGGTACCATTCAGTGTCGGATAAGTTAGGTGTTACGGAGTTATCATTCGGTTTCCCTCAGTGAGGGCTGTACGAGCTGCAGTACTTTCCACGAACGAGTTGTGGTAGCAAATTTCCAAACTGCTGGCGAGTTTGGGAGTTTTTCTTGTCCAGAAGGGCACAAGCTGAATTAAGTTAGGATGCCTGGGTAGGATGACACATTATGATGTTGGATTATGGCGATGAATCAGGATGATAATTTAAGATGTTCCTTTAGGATGTTAGGCTTCAATGATGAGCCAGGATGATAAAATGTAATGCGAGGTAAAAATAGATTAGGTTATGTTTTATAAAATTACGATACGGCTTAATAAAATATGTACGATCGTCAGAGTAAGAGAAATGTTAATTTCACAAATTTGGAATAGTTTGCGGTACGGAAATAAGAGACCTGGTAGCTTAGATCTGCTCAGAGACCCACCTGCTAAACTTGAGAATATGGAGGAAAGGGACCAGGAGAGTATGAGGGTCATAAGTGTACATGAAGGGAGAAGCACTAGTGTAGTATTGGTAAGAAGAGGCCACCAAAACTATATGGATGGATGAGGATCACTAGAGTACTCGTATATGGGGGTAGGAGAGTAACAGGAGGCTATACTAAGGGAGGAAGACGCCTGGAATATAACTTAGTCTTCAATTATTGGCTGATCAGTATAATCCGCTGGTCGAGGACGTTTGCCACTAATGGGCCACTAGTGGAACAAGTGATTTATCCATAATTCACTGAGTGGTATGATTCTCTGTGCTGTTCCAAACCAATACACAGCATAATCCAGTTAGTGCTGGTTTATCAGTAAGCTGTTCTTTTCAGTCTCCGGACATTATTACACCAACTCTTGTTTACCGTTGCTTGTATGTCATTTGTTAGGTGTGTGTGTGTGTGTGTGTGTGTGTGTGTGTGTGTGTGTGTGTGTGTGTGTGTGTGTGTGTGTGTGTGTGTGTGTGTGTGTGTGTGTGTGTGTGTGTGTGTGTGTGTGTGTGTGTGTGTGTGTGTGTGTGTGTGTGTGTGTGTGTGTGTGAGAGAGAGAGAGAGAGAGAGAGAGAGAGAGAAACCATATCTCAAACAGTTTTGAAAACCAATCTTGGTGGAAGGGTCCAGGGTTAGCTCGGTTTATGCCCAGCGTTTCTAAGAACAGTTGGACTAAAGTCAGGGTCACAGTACAAGTTCAGCTTGAATAGCTTTGATTAGATTAAGTCCATACTTAACAAAGGTGTTGCGAATTAAGACAGGACGAATTTATTAGACGTAGGAAAAGAAAGGCCAAGGTCACAGAGCATATGCAAAAGTTCTATCGTATTACTCAAACAGTTTCGTTCGACCCGAACTAAACATGATAGACTAGTTGAAGGTCAGGGAAGGAAGAGGATATTCAGTCTGTTAAAAAGTACGTCATAGATCAAGCACAATAGGAACGGTTAACTCTGTTTTGATCCAGTTAAGACAACTTTATGGAAGTGATGAGGGTCATGCAAGGACGAAGTACATTCAATTTTGAGATCAATCGGTTGAAGGACAAGGTCACAGGGCAAAGTCAAATGTTTGGCTCAGGGACCAAATATATGGACGGATGTTGCACTCCACGGGTGCTTCTTGTTTCAGATGTTTTTGCTTTGACAAGTTTTCTTTCATACCTTGTTAATTCCACTCAGAAATCGCTTTTTTATTTGAAGTTTGAATAGAATATTAAATGTATTGCATTTTACCTTAGAAATATGGGATATAAATATATACATTAATGTTGATCATTTTATCAAATTCAGTCTTTCAATCTATCTGTGTGTGTGTGTGTGTGTGTGTGTGTGTGTGTGTGCATGGAGTATGCTAGGGGTTGACCTATTAACTTTAGGAGGTGATTGCTGACCCCATTTTTAGACAAAAATGTTCTATTGATATATATCGGATTCGCAACGGTTATGGAGCCAAAGACATTTAAATTTCAGTAGTCTCCGCCGTCCGCCATGTTACCAATCCCTATACGATGCATCACTGTATTTTCTTGTTTTGACTTTCAAATGGTATTTATTGTTTATGGTTTAGGTTATTCTCAGTAAAATAAAGAAATGTATAATATAGAAGTTGGTAACAAGAAGTGAAGGTTGAAAAATTCTCCCATTATCACAATTTGAACTTCCGTGCATCTTTCTACATCGCCGTTGCAAATCCGATATATAATCCTGGTAGATTTATGTCTTAGTATGACCTCAGAATTCACCTGTTGAAGGTAGTACACCAACTCTCTCATCGAGTTCTTTGTTGTACCATCAGTAGCATTGAATCTCAGGCTAGGCTACTTTATTGTACTTTTATGGTGATAGTAGCATTTTTTTTTTTTTTTTTGTCATGTTTGGCATTACGCCAAGTTAAACCGGCTGCAAACCCTTATGAGCTACACCTTGTCAGAGCGCCTTAACGCACTAGACCACGGGGCGTATACCTTTAATCGTATGCTTATAACCCAGTTTAACAAATAGTTTCTAGGACTACCAGAAACCAACTGGCATTTCACTCAGCACTGAGTCACTCAAAGTTAAGAGTACAGTTAGTAACTGGATGGTGGGCGCCCCCAACAACCACTTTATACATTGATTCATTAAGCAGCATATTTTTCGCCATACTGTGGATAATTAAATGCCATTTTCATCCATAAACTTTGCAAGAAAGTCCAGCAGAGCATGTGACGGTATTAACAGGAAGTGATAAATGCTCTGAGGGATGTTTTTAACTCTTCAGGATTTATGGCATAACAAACAACTTAATGTATATGTGTAACAAGGAATCATGTTCAATTATAAATACTTCAGTATTTCATAATGCATTTAGCTGCCTGAGTCAGGCAACGTCTTTCAGCTTACCGTAATTTATTTTTGTTTCTTCCAATCGATTCTACTCTCTTTCAGATACATTTCGAATTGCAGGGGTTAGATACAATCATGATTAACTACTATTATACTCAGGAGCTATCCTAAATTGAAGGAAACATGCCTGATTGCGGCAAGAATGTGCTATAAATCTACATCATTGCATAGGAAGGGTTAAATGAGAAAGCGTATCATATGTGCAGTTATCCAGTTTGGCTGTGACTGATGATACAAAAATTAAGCTGGTGCAGCATGGCCCACCTTCCTTCCCGGCTCTCAGGTTAGCCTCATGAGGCAGCACAGTGTAATCTCCTGCTCGGGCATTTAAACAAGCACTCCAATTTGCCCTCCGAACTCTCATACTTCAGCAACAATTTAGAGCTGCCGGCATAATCGGCGTCTGTCTTGCTGGCTAAGACTTCAATAATTGCCCAGTGCCTTGTTGGTCCAGGAGATTTACCTTTGTTGTTAGATTTATTTTTATATGACGTGAACTACTTCCCCCTATCCCAGCTTATTAAATGCACACTAATGAGTTGCTCTTAACAAATTTATCGCCCCATGCATTTAATAGCTGTCGTTTTACAAGATAATCTAAGTAATATACCAGCATTACTATGAATATATGTTACTGCATTAAACTCCTTCAATATGATGATGCATGACCAGTTTTACTGCTTTTACTCTGATTTGGCCAAGAGTCTTTTCCTTTCCCAGCTTGTTTCACGTAACACTGTGGCGGGAGATATTACCATGGTTTTATATACTTTCCATTGCACTTCTTTGTGACTAGCATCATCATCTAGTATTAGTAAATTCTAACAATTTAGAATTCAAGATGGAGTGATGGGATATTTTCGTCATTCTAGAGTAAATAGAGCTTAACACTGGTACCTACAGACGATAAGATTCAGCTTGGGAATGGTCTCTGATATAGATAGCAGCAGAAACTGTCTCTCAATTCATTTACTGGGGGCAATCCTTCTTAACCCCTTAACCGCGGGGAGTCACTTTCGTGACGCTTGGGAGCAAGGGATCATACCGCGGGGAGTCACTTTTGTGATTCTGTGTTATTTTCAATTCACCCAGGCTTTCAAGTGGTGGCTTGTATCATTTATCAGTACTGTCAATGTCCAACACTAGTCAGCACTCCTAATCTCATCTGTACTTCCATCCATTGTTGACAATTTAGCCATTTCTCCCCGTTCTTGACTCCCCTCCCTACCCCCCCTCCATTACCCTATCCTCTCGCTTACCCAGCCGTGCTACGCTAAGTAAATCTTCCCTGGAATTTTTCACTGATCTCATCCATTGAAATAAGCCCTATGCCGTATTCTTATACCAAATAATATATACAAAAAAGAAATAAGGTAAGTGATAGTGCCATACACCTGGAATTGGCTAATTATCACCTGACAACACCTCACGTGCACTCGTTTGCTAATTTTCGCTGTTTATTTCCCCTTGAAATATGCCATATAATCTATTTTCGTAATATACATATAAGGAGGGAAGGGAGAAGCTTAAGTGATATTTACATTCACCTGGAACTACCTAATTTATAATGTATTGTCTAGATTTCCTGCCAATCATTTCACTGCTATATATTAGCTGCTGTCAAGAGGCTAACGTTGGCAGTAATGCATTTCCCTAGGTAGGCCACCACCCCGGCCCACCCTAATCAGTTCACTCTCATCTTCCAATGTGAGGGTACGTCTGCTTGCTCCTGCTAATTTCAGGCACTTTTCACCCCCATGCAAAGGGCCCTGTGACCTTTACCCCCTACTAAACCTCATGTGGAAAGAGGTAAAGGGCTGACAATTGATAAAAGAGTGACTACGATCTTTCTATTGAGTAAAACAGTGGAAGTGGAATTGTAAATAATGTGTAAATAATGTGTAAACAGCAAGTGAAAGTAATGAATATAAATATATGTGAACAGTGGAAAATAGTTTTATAAGTTACTTCAAGTGACAGTGCATAACATAGTGTAAATAAAATAAAAATGTAAATAACGTAAATAAAACAGAGAACGTAAATAGAAATGTAAATGAGTAGTATTATAAGAATACGAGTATATATACTAGGAGTAATGAAAGTGAAAGTTTCACTCTAGCATGTATGAATACTATGAGTTATGAGAGTGAAGGTGAAAGTGACATTCACTCTCAGTGCTAGTATACAGGACGAGAAAGTGAATGCTACGTATTTTACTGAAAGAAATTGAATCCCTACAGTGACAATAAACTATTACTACTGAAGGAAACTTATGGATAAAGACTGTATATATATATAAGTGTTATATAGTAATAGAAATATAAAGTGTGAGGGGTTTTATGAATAATAAATGACAGAATAGCAACAGCGAACTAGCGCAAGTGGGAAGGCCATACTCGCTCTAATTTTCATTGCTTTCACAGTGGTTTTTATTTGGAGTATGGATCCCAAACTACTTGATAATCATAGAGTAGTGTTTATAGTGTTAATATCTGGCTGTGGTAATCATATTACGGGTTGTCGGGAAGTGTAAAGTGGAGACTTCGTTACCCAAATTCAGAGGTCTCCACAAGTCCTACGGTAATTGACGAAGGCTCAACAAACATCCCAGGAGAAAGCTGAAGGTATGTGCCATAAGCATATATAATTTTAATATTCTAGGACTAATAACTGATTTTTGGCAAATATTTTTTGAGAGTCTGTCGGAGCCCGAATAACCCGGGGGACATGCAAAACATTGGGAAACATGCCCGCAGTGTAAGGGTTTAGCGAAATGAAATTGCCCAACGGTAAGATTCATACAGTTAAAAAGAGGTGCTTGAGCTGAAGAGTCAAAGATCCGTTCCCCTACCTACATTATCACATCAGCTCAAGCTCCAGCTGTCCTGCTCTGCCTATCTCCATTCACAGCCATATTCTCCTTGGCTTAGTAGACTTCGTACCACTTCTTCTTCAGAGACTGATTTTGCATATTCCATCAGTACCAGGTATGATACTTGTGCAAAATAAGTCGATATTAAAATGACATTAAGAACAACAAATAAATTGTGAAGATGTAATATGTAAAATAATTCTCCACGAAGACGTAGTTTCCAGTGTTAAATATGCTATAGCCAGTTCTATGTGTCCATGGATTAGTTCCTGTTGTTCCTTTTCTCAGGTTCTGATGATTCGGGCACTCAGCACTTTCTCTGTTACGTCTCTTCAGTGATTATATTGTAGCTAACACCGGACAGCCTAATTCAGCTGTGAGTGAGTCACAGGAGCCTTAGGGAGTCAATACTGCCACCCCTAACCATTTCTTGTTAACGGCACTTCTGATATTACATTCCAGCCAACGCCAGGCGATTTTTATCGACCGAAAATGAGGCATAGGTGTCTAAGAGTAAATAAACGAAATCCGGTGAAAGAAAAAATAAAATACAAAATGACCTCATTCAAAGAAAGATTCTTCAAAGAAAGAGATTCTTCCCTTCCCTTTCCTTGCAATAAGACTTCCAAAAGGCTGAATTAAAAAGTTACTTGGCTGAAAGACCTAAACAAAAAAGATGACAGAATACACAATGAGTTAATGGATATTACATGCACCCCCTCGTCAAGAGACATCTCCCCCAAGCTGAATAAAACTATTAGGTGACAGCAAGAACAGCAGGAAAATAAAGGTCCCTATTTGGAGGTGGTTCAAGGAGAGCTATTTTAACAGTTCAGCGTCAAGAGTTACACTAGATAAAGAAAGAAAGAAAAAGAAGAAGAAGAACAGGGGGAGAAGGAGGAGGATACCACTACTACTACCATTATTACTACTACTACCATTATTACTACTACTACTACTTCTACTTCTACTACTACTACTACTACTACTTATAATAGTAATAATAAAAGTAATAATAACAACAATAATAATAATAATATAATAATAATAATAATAATAATAATAATGATAATGAAGCAAAAGCATTCGGGGGCCGAATGCTAATCGCCCGCTAAATAATGTTTGATTACTACCTACAAGCCACATGTGAAGAAAATTTGCATAACTCAACGAAATTCGGTTACCGCGTTTCACAAAAAGCCAGTCCATATTTAAAAACATATTTTGGCTGGCACTCGGACGTGTTTGATCAAATCCTAACCATAAGTAGTATACTTCAGCAGGTCTATATAGTTGTTCTTTCCTGAAGGTGTAGTGAAAGTTCGTTCACAACTTTTCGATATATTTTGGCAACACACACACACACACACACACACACACAGAGGGAGTCAATCGAGGCAGACGTGCGACATCGACGCTCTGTACAGAACCAACACGGCCAGTGGCATTACCTAAATTAGTATCTTTGTATGAGTCAAGCTCTATACGAGGTTAGACTAAATGATTTTTCATTATTAAAAGAAAAAAAAAAAGTTTAAACAAGACTTGTTCAAACAGAAAAGAGAACCAAGACAAAAGAATGCGCTGAATCAGCTGAGGTTTGGTTAGACTACAGCAACACTGGGAATTTAAGTACATACTCTGTACTTTTAGTATTGCAAAATGGATACATACTTTAGTAATGCAAATTTGGAAAAGAAAAAGGATAAAGGTAGAAAGCAAAATGATGATTTCTACCAAGAACTGGTTGAAGTAGAGACCCACAATAGACTGGTTGAACGTGTACACAAACTAGAAATGGCTTTCAAAAATTAAATGGATGAAATAAAGAAGCAGATGCACTTACAAAAGGAAGAAATTGAAAAACTAAGAAGGGAGGCCAACAAGAAAGACACAACCATCAGTGAACTAACAGTGGAATTGAGTACACTTAGGAAGAAAATAAGTGAAATGGCAAGTACAGTAGTCAATCACGAGAGTGTTATGGAAGAGTTAAAAAATGACACAGAGACAATTAGGCAAGTAAGCAGTTTTATAGACCAGAGCAGTGATACTGAGGAGAAGATAACACAGGTGAATGAAGCTGTGCAAAGCTACAAAAATGATGTGGAAACCACGTATGCTGAAATGGTGAAAGTAAAGAAAGACTTAGAAACAAGGGTGGAGGAAAAAAAAAAAACATTAAAAAGGAAGTGAAAAGAATAATCCAAAACAATCCAAAGTTAGTCAGAGATTCAGTAGATATAAACAAATCTATAGTAATCACTGGTATAGAAGAGGAAGAAGTAAAAAACAAGATCACAAGAGACAAAAAGAATATGGCAAATGTAATGAGCTTACTGAAAGAAGTATCAGAGGAAATCTGTAGTAAAGACAGAGAGGAACACAAAAGGTTAGGGAAATATGAGAAAAGCAAGACAAGACCTCTAAAGGTGACTTTCCAGAGTGTTAACACTGTGGAAGAGATACTAAAAATGCAAAGAATCTTATGGAAAAAGAGGAGTTCAAAAATGTATGAATCAAAAGATGCCTAACACAAGAGGAACTGGAATTACTGAAAGAGAAAAGGGAGGAAGCAAAAACAAAAAATGAGGGAAGATCAGAAGAGAAGAAATTTTTTTTACAAAGTAATAGGATTGCAGGTGCGAAAGTGGTACACAAACAGGATGGAATAAAAAGGAGGAAGGTAGTAAAACCACGTCATGGCAAGTATATAAACAAGATGATAAAATTGATGTACTCAAATGTGGATGGAATGGTATCTAAATTACTAGAGATGAATGATTATGTCAGAGAAAATGAACCACAAGCAATATGCCTAACTGAAACAAAATTAACACCAAGGATATCCAATGACATACTAAACTTAGAGGAATACAATATATGGAGAAGAGACAGAAATTTAAAAGAAAGAGGAGGAATTATAATATTTACTAAGAAAAATCTAAAAGTCAATGAAATTAAACTAGATATACCGTCACAAGTAGAACTGATTGCAGTAGAGATCAACACATCTGAAGGGAAAGTAATTGTAGCCAATTTGTATATGCCACACAGATCAAACACACGGGAAAGAGATGAATATGAGGACCTGGCAGAGAGTACAATTCAGAGTTTAAGATCATTACTACATAAAATGGAAGAGAAATCGGAAAGAATTATACTAACTGGGGATTTTAATACAAATATAAATTGGAATACTCTAGATATAATTAGCCAAGAATGCTGTTGGGACCAAAAGCTCCTGGATCTCGTGCAAGAGTTTTTCCTAACGCAACATGTAAGGGAAACCACCAGAAAAAGAGGACTTGATGTACCTTCAGTGCTAGATCTAATATTTACTAGGCAAGAAAATGATATTGACAGTTTAATATATCACCCTCCACTCGACAAAAGCGATCATGCAGTACTAAATTATAACTTCAGAATAGCATATGACATAGTTAACAGCAATGACAGTTACGAAAAGAGCTTAAACTATAAAAAGGGAAATTATCAAAACCTAAAGAAGTATTTCATACAAGTTGATTAGGAAAATGAGCTTAGAGGACAAGATTTAAATGCTGTATATAAAAAATTCTGTGAATTTTATGAAATAGGAGTCCAGAAGTACATCCCACAGCACAAAGAAGCAGATAAGAAAATACAGAAATGGTTCAATACAGAATGTAAAAAATAAAAAGAAAGAAGAGATTTGTTGTGGAATAGATACAGAAGACACAATAGTGAAAGGGCGTATAATAATTACAAAGGCAAGAAACGATTATACAAGAATAAGGAGGGAAGCCCAAAAACAGTTTACAGAGGATATAATAAATAAAAGTAATGATCAACCAAAGCAGTTTTACATCTACATCAGAAGTAAAATCAAAGTAAAAGATCTAATACAATCCAATACGGACGAGGGAATCACTTATACACAAGAGAAAGATATTTGTGAAGCACTAAATAAGAATTTCCAATTAGTTTTTACAGAAGAAAAAAATTTTGAGAGGGACTATGTGGAACATGCATGTCCACACATATTACCAGATATACAAATAGCAGAAAAAGTAATACAGGAGGAGTTAAGTAGATTAGACAGAGGAAAGGCAAGTGGTCCTGATGAAATTTCATGTTGGGTACCACGAGAATGTGCAAAGGAGTTAAGTAAACCATTATTTTTAATTTTCAAGAAATCCTTGAGCCAAGGTAAACTACCTGATATTTGGAAAAATGCAAATATTGTCCCCTTATTCAAGAAAGGAAATAGACAAAATCCACTCAACTACCGACCAGTATCACTGAGCAGTGTTGTAAGCAAGGTATTAGAAATGCTTATAAGAAAAGCCATCTAGAAGAACACAGTATGATAACAGAAAGACAGTTTGGTTTCAGAAAAGGAAAATCATGTATTACTAATCTGTTGAGCTACTATGACAGAGTAACAAACACAATACAGGAAAGGGAAAGATGGGTGGACAGTATCTATTTAGATTTCAAGAAAGCTTTTGACACAGTACCACACAAAGACTTTTATGGAAACTGTACCATCATGGAGGAATTCGAGGCAAACTGTTTTGTTGGATGCAAGACTTTCTCATAAAAAGAGAAATGAGAACAGTGCTAAGAGGAAACTACTCATCATGGAAAGAAGTGACTAGTGGAGTACCACAGGGTTCAGTGCTGGCACCAATCATGTGTTTAGTGTATATAAATGATATAAACAGTAACACTGGAAATGAGAGCTATCTGAATATGTTTGCAGATGATGCAAAAATACAAAGGAGAATTACTAACACAGACTCTTGTAAAGAGCTACAAGAAGAATTAAACTTCATGAATGGAGTAGTACATGGCAAATGGAATTCAATGTGGACAAGTGTCTTGTAATCAAGTTTGGTTAAAGTGGAAAAAGACCTAATTGGGATTATAAGTTAGGAAATAAAACCCTAAACACATCAGAAAGAGAGAAAGACCTAGGTGTGATTATCAATAACAGAGTATCTCCGGCTGACCACACCAGCGAGAAGGTACAGAACATGTATACACTGATTGCAAATACGAGAATAGCATTCACATACATAAATGAAGACATGCTAAGAAGGATAATAACATCATTCATTAGACCAACCCTGGAATATGCATCAGTAGTCTGAAGTCCTCATATAAAAAAACACATAGACAAGATTGAAAAAGTTCAAAGGGCCGCTACAAGATGGATACCAAGCTTAACCCGCCCCGTCCCGACGATGTATGGGTACGTCACCACGATTTACATTTGCCAGTCCCGGCGACGTACCAGTACGTCGTGCAATTGCAATGTGCATAATTTCGACAATTTTCAAATTTCGCGCTTGATTTGCGGTACGTACCCTCGCCTGACCTTCCCCTACCTGCCACCAGGCGGGGACACTCGGCGACCCCGCGCGACCCACGCTAGCCCGCCACTCGTCCACTCACCTGGTAGCCACGGTCCTGCTCAGACATGGCTAAGAGAGGTCTCTCAGAGAGCGAAATTCAAGTCGCCCTGGACACCTTTACCGGCGACAGTGATTCCCCACTGGATGACGAGGATATGAACAAGGATTATGTGCAGCCAGATGAGGAAGAAACCACCAGCAGTGACGAGGAAGTTCCGTCACCAAGGAAGCGGCAGTACGTGACTTACCGTGCTGCTAGAGAGGGGCAGGAGGCAAAGAAGGCATGTGGTATGTCATATCCCTATCCCCAGCGTGCCTTGGAAGCAGAATTCGAGGTCGAGGACGAGGACGGAGACGTGGGACGTGCTGCCACGTGGTATGGGCGGGAGGTGATTACGCATCGTGGCCCAGAGTGCACACCACGTCGTCTAAGCAGGTATGGGCCTAGCATTCTGTTTGGGGCGGTAGGAAGTGAAGTGGAGGGAGTGGGGAGTGAAATGGACGTTCCTGGGATTAGGGAAAGTGAGAGTGAGGTGTGTGAGTCATTGCTCTCCCTACGCAGTGTGAGGCGGCAGAGTGGATCACGTGGGCCAGTGCGGGTGCGTTCCTTATCACGTGGGGTAATGAGGGAGGGGGAAGGTGGGGAGGAACCACTCCAAAGCACGTCTTATGCTCCCCAATATCCCCTAACACGTGGTCGAGCAAGGTTGTGTGAGAGAGCACGTGGTGTGGTAATGGAAGGGGAAGGTGGGGAGGAACCACTCCCCAGCACGTCTTCTGCTCCCCAATATTCAACTATTTCATCCCCACAGCCCCCTAATGTTCCTCAAGGCCGTAAGGGTAAGGGAAAGGGAAAGGGTAAAGGCAGAGGGAAGAGGAGTGACAGTGGGGAAGCCCTCCGTACTCCTTCTCCCCAACCTCCCCAACCAGGATCTCCTCCCCACCCAGACGAAGGCGGTGATGGGGACGAGGGATTTGTGTCGTGGGATTGGGAGGATGGGAGTGATTTTCTCCCTCATTCACCCCTTCACTGAGCAGGGGCGATCTGGCTGCATTGCACCAGGTATTCACTGTAATTCAAGCAGGTTGGATTTTTTCCACCTGTTTTTCAATGAGGCCTTCGTAGATCAGATCGTGTTTCAAACAAACCTGTTTGCAAGCGGCCAGCGGCTAGAAAGTGAAAGATTGGGAACAAGGAGTAGGCATTCAATGATTTATGATTACCCTGTCTCCATTCCAGAAATGTTCTTATTTTTTGCCCTTGTCCTTTTGATGGGTATAATAAGAAAAAATAGAATTCCTGCTTACTGGACTACGGACCCTGTTATGTTTACCCCCATATTTGGTCAAGTGATGAGCCGTAATCGGTTTCAACAAATTCTAAGTCGCCTCCATTTTTATGATGCTAATGACCCTGCAAATGCAAACAACACGGACAAAATGAGGCGAATTCGGTTGGTCTTTGATCACCTCAGGCAAACCTTTCGATCCTCATTCTATCCCTATAGAGATCTCGTCATAGACGAGAGTCTCGTGTTGTGGAGAGGCAATATTTCATTCAGACAGTATATACCCAGCAAAAGGCACCGTTTTGGGTTCAAGATCTTTGTTATGTGTGACTGTAGGACTGGATACGTGCAAGACATAGTCTTGTACACCGGTGCACAGACAGACATAATAGAAGATCGAAGTATAGGACTTTCGGGAGCAGTGGTAAAGACGATGATACAAGACTACCTTCATCGTGGTCACGTTCTCTATCTCGACAACTGGTACACTAGCCCTCTTCTCGCTCGTTATCTTCACAGACATGAAACGGGAGTCTGTGGAACCGTAAAGGTGAACCGGCGTCACATGGTCAAGGTAGGGCAGAAACTTGCAAGGAGTGAGGTTGTCTTCTTCAAAGCAAACAACATCCTTGCAACAATGTGGAACCACAACAGAGAAGTAAGCCTCTTGTCCACGGTTCACCGCCCCTTGATGCACCGTACTGATTCTGTTGATTACCATAGCGAGAGCAGGCGTCGTGTTTGGAAACCTGAATGTGTCATGGACTATAATATAAACATGCGCCTCGTGGACCAGTCAGACTCCATGATATCGACGGTAGAGTGTGCCAGGACCACGATGAAGTGGTATAAAAAACTGTTCTTTCACTTGCTAGATATCACTGCTCTGAATTGCCACCACCTTCACGCCATGACCACAGGAGTTCAGGAAACCTTTGAAGGGTTTGTGAGGGAGCTTACACGAGAAATCTTTGCAAAGTATGCTGTTGAAAGGCCCCAACAGCGCCCCCGCACTGCCCATATTACCCACACTCCCCAGAGAATATCCGCCCGCCATTTCCCCACTCCTATCCTGCCCCAGCCCAACAGACCTAGGCCCCAGCGCAGGTGTCACGTGTGCAGTCATTCCCAGGTGAGACTCACGACACAGAGGAAGGGCACCCGCTATGAGTGCGTGCAGTGTGACGTGGGTATGTGTATTCACCCATGTTTTAGTGAATATCACACGTTGCTGCACTTTTAGCATGGTGTGAATGCGAAAGGACGCTGAAATTATGAGGTAAATGCGACAGACAGACGCTCTGTGAAAATATCAGTCATGTGGATCGCCAAATATTAGTATAAAGTGCCTACGGGTAGAACATAAGTGAAAACATTGGGTGTAAGTATATAAATTTGCCCTAAGTTGAAACTTACATAGAGAGGGTTGTTTGATTCGATATTCTGTCGCTCAGTGCAATAAATACGGCCCCTTATTATATATTTCTTATTATGTGACATTATTACGGATATAATATAAGTTCAAATTATTGTATATGATGATGTATATTCTAAGTCAAATATTCATAGCGTGTCTATAAAGATAAGATTTCCTGACGCTTAGTCGAATGAATAAGGCACGTATTAGTCAAAATAAAAGTCAGCAAGTGATAAAGTGAATAATTAGTATATAAGTGTGTGAGTGAATTAGTATATAAGTGTGTGAGTATTATGTATGACGAAACATTCCTTGCGAGGGTATTTTCAGGCGATATTCTCACGCTCACTTGAATAAATAATGGCAGTAAGTATGTACAGTGCATTCTAGGGGTGTAAACTTGTGCAATGTAAGTGGGAAAATATATTTTGAGTGAATAAATAAAGTAGATGATGAAACACGAGTGTCTGAGATCGTGGTTGCTACGTGAATAGGCGCTAGCATATCGCTAAATGCCCTCGTAATGAATGATAATTGAAAACCTTCACAGAGGTGGAGGAAAGGTTCTATGTAAATGGGAAAATAATTGGAAAGTGATAAAACAATCTGGTACGTTGAAATACGAGTCATAGCGAGTGCGCTTACTAAGCTGATGTGCGCTAAACTTATACTGCATGTCATCATAATGAATGAAAACATCTGAAAACACTTACAAACAGTTGTAATTGGTAAAATGTCATTGAAACAGAAGTATACAAGTAGAAAAAATGATAGGTTGACTCATACCAGAAACTTAGCATATAGCATGTTACGACTCGGACCTAACTCGCTATGCTCGCGTGATGGTACAATGCTTATTTTTCCTATATATGTGTCTGAAATCCATTATATTGTTACTGTTATTGTTTATTAGTTCAAATTCAATAAATGTAGAGGTGTTGTGTGTTGTTTGCCCCATTATTCCTTACCATAGAAAACGTAAACGCATATCCAGCCCATTACAGAATACGATACCTGCGGGGGGAAACCGCACCTGTAAAGACCACTTATAGAACGCAGAGACCACTTTTTTCAGGATTTTCAACCGTTTCTCGACCTAAGCGGAAGTTTTAGAAGAAAAATTTTTTTTCCAAAAAGGCTCGGGACTGGGGGATGTCATAGGTGCGGAAAGGCTCGGGACGTGACGGGTTAAGGGACCTAAGCTACGAAGAAAGACTAAATAAACTGAATCTACCAACACTACAGGAGAGAAGGAAAAGAGGTGACATGATAATGCTATATAAGTGCATATCAGGGAAGGAGAAAATAGACATAAATGATTACTTAACGTATGGAGAAGCATCAGCAAGAGGACACTGCAAAAAACTGCACAAGAAGAGAGGTGGTAAAGACGTAAGGAAATTCAGTTTCCAAACAGAGCAATTGATCAATGGAATGCACTACCGAATGAAATAGTGTGTGCCAAAACAATTCACAAATTTAAGGATATGTACGATAAATATGGTTTACGACACGGGACAGTACGAGCTTGACTCATTCCTGTAAAGATACAATTAGGTAAGAACGATTAGGTAAGAACACACACACACACACACACACACACACACACACACACACACACACACACACTGATAAAAACTACACAGCCTTGCCTTGATAAAGGTGGGCTATAATAAGCTGTCTACTATATTATAATGATCCATATTCTGTATGTTTGTTTGTTTGCCCATTTGTTACCGTAAAACAGCAGGATCGGCGCACTGTAGCGCAATTTTTGTCAGAGCAAGGTACCACTAAATGCTCTAACTTTAAGAATGAACAATTTCCAGTCCAGTAGGGTCACAGGTTCCCGAGTTATGACTCATTTCTGGCCTTTTGACATCGAGCGGCTTCGGCGTCCTTCAGTGGACTTGAAGTTATCGTAACAGCCTTTTTGATATTGAGCGGAAAGGCCTCCTTCAGCGGCCTTTAAGCGAATAATAATAATAATAATAATAATAATAATAATATACACATCAGAAAGAGAGAAAGACCTAGGTGTGATTATCAATAACAGAGTATCTCCGGCTGACCACATCAGCGAGAAGGTACAGAACATGTATACACTGATTGCAAATACGAGAATAGCATTCACATACATAAATGAAGACATGGTAAGAAGGATAATAACATCATTCATTAGACCAACCCTGGAATATGCATCAGTAGTCTGAAGTCCTCATATCAAAAAACACATAGACAAGATTGGAAAAGTTCAAAGGGCCGCTACAAGATGGATACCAAGCTTAAGGGACCTAAGCTACGAAGAAAGACTAAATAAACTGAATCTACCAACACTACAGGAGAGAAGGAAAAGAGGTGACATGATAATGCTATATAAGTGCATATCAGGGAAGGAGAGAAAATAGACATAAATGATTACTTAACGTATGGAGAAGCATCAGCAAGAGGACACTGCAAAAAACTGCACAAGAAGAGAGGTGATAAAGACGTAAGGAAATTCAGTTTCCCAAACAGAGCAATTGATCAATGGAATGCACTACCGAATGAAAGTGTGTGCCAAAACAATTCACAAATTTAAGGATATGTACGATAAATATGGTTTACGACACGGGACAGTACGAGCTTGACTCATTCCTGTAAAGATACAATTAGGTAAGAACGATTAGGTAAGAACACACACACACACACACACACACACACACACACACACACACACACACACACACACACACACACACACACTGATAAAAACTACACAGCCTTGCCTTGATAAAGGTGGGCTATAATAAGCTGTCTACTATATTATAATGATCCATATTCTGTATGTTTGTTTGTTTGCCCATTTGTTACCGTAAAACAGCAGGATCGGCGCACTGTAGCGCAATTTTTGTCAGAGCAAGGTACCACTAAATGCTCTAACTTTAAGAATGAACAATTTCCAGTCCAGTAGGGTCACAGGTTCCCGAGTTATGACTCATTTCTGGCCTTTTGACATCGAGCGGCTTCGCCGTCCTTCAGTGGACTTGAAGTTATCGCAACAGCCATTTTGATATTGAGCGGAAAGGCCTCCTCCAGCGGCCTTTAAGCGAATAATAATAATAATAATAATAATAATAATAATAATAATAATAAGAATTAATAATGACCTTAATAATGATCACAAAGAACTACCATTAACACCTTTACTACGATGATTTTCCTTATGTTCGCTGTTTTTACCTTCAGTAGTCAATAGTCAAGTTAGAAAGATTTTCGACCTAGAGAACATGAGCCATCATTAAATCCTGGAACACTAGTGGCCTTTAAGGAGTCGAATTAAATATTTAGAAGGTAGCGAGAAAAAACTTAAAAATGCCACCATCATACTGAAGCGGCTAATATCCAAGGCGCTTCAGCCTGTCTGCACGATGATTTCCCCATTTGTTTATTCTTAGACGATTGCCTTATCATTACTAAAGACTTGTCGCAACTAATCATTTTACTCTGAGAACCAAATTAGTCACAGTTAATCAGCTTGGGAGAAATGTAGTGTAGTGAAATTATTAATGAAGGATGAATCTATATTTTTCTGGTTCATAAGTATATCCAGCACTAATAAATTTGTAATGCTGGAATGATTAAAATAATCGGAGTGAAGTTGTTAAAGTAGATATTGATTCAAACCTCTTGTGTACGATGGGTCTATCCTAAACTGGACATATTCAGCAGATAGCAATAATAATATAACGCGTTACTCTACTGAAGTTAAATATCCCTTCACTATAATGTCGTCATTTTAGCAATATTTTGTTACTCTAACCAGATGCGTCTATTCTGTTTAGGGGAGCGTACTGTGGTCATAGGAGCTGGGAAAGTCAATGCCTTACTGCCATGTCACTTACTGAAAGCATTCATTACGGGAAGCTTTCACATGAGGAACCCATTCTTGCCATGACAGATTTATTCATGTATTAGTCTTGTTATATTCAGACAAGTTTTCGTCTTATGAGGAACTGGGATGGTTATATATAACCGTCATTAACTCCTTTCCCACAACGTGTCCTACTCATTTGTTCAATAAAATCATCTGGTAGTGGTAAAAATTTAATGAAAGTGTGTCTTCGTGCAAAAGGGATTATGATAAAAACATGAGGTCCGTAATTTTCATGCATTATATTTTCTCTTTAAAAAATGTCTCGCAAGGACAGTAATTCTATTTTAATGCCTATGGACTGACACGGGGTTTTTAAAGTATATGAAATATTAAAGGATAATTATTCAATAATACTGAGAACAGGACAATGAATTATCTTGTGAAAATCAAGCAATGATTACTTTATCTCGGCTTACTTCGCCGATACTCTAAGGACGAGAATTTATAAACTTTCTCAACAGTACTCAGCAGAGACTAATTCCTCACAATTGCTGTTTGTTAGTACTGTTAGCCTCTGGAGAAATTGACTTCACCCCTGACAATCAATAACTAATGCTATTAATGATAACAGGTTCTTGCTGATGCATTAACTCCTGGTTGCACAACGGACTTTAAGCTTAGTACAAAAGGACTGGCCTAAGTACCAGTTATGAATAGCGAAGTGTTTATGCAAACTCGGAGCTATAAGTGAAATAAGCTTAATATGGAAAATAAAACACGAGTTTACATTACATTGAGCTCAAGAAAAAGAACTGTTAAATTTATTGATTACACTAAAATAAATTTACGTTACATTTCAAAATGAATTCAAAATAAGGAGATCACACTCACTCGCTCACTCAAAAGCTAACTATATAAACCTAGGGAAAAAATGAAAAGAAATTACTGGTCAGAAAAGTGGACAAAGTGGATGACTGGGCGTTGTTACTGGAAGGGCACTGCACACGCTGAGTCTCTCGCCAATCACGCTAGGTGGGAATACTGCGGCGGTGGGAACTAGGCGTCACTGAGGAAGAACACTGCCACACCTACTACCTGCTTCCGCAGCGTACAAATCTTGACTGACTTCAAATCATGAGAAAGAGGCAAGTGTCGAACCACATCGCTATTGGCTAGAATGAGCAAAACACACCCACAATAAATTGCTCAGCAGAAGAGCTAATGTCTCGCACAAAGACAATCATTTATGACACATTGAAAAATTGTTCTGAAAACACTCCCGACCAGATCAATACATAGTGGATGACTGAGTGATAAATACTGGGATTCCACTAGAATTCGCGGTTTCATACCAAAGTTGATGTCATGAGTTTATTCAATTACGTAATCGCGCCAGCTCGTGACATTACGCCCCATAAAAATAAAAATAAAATTTTCTTCAGAAAAAAAAATTTCAATATACATACATATAAATCCTAACACAGTCACACAAGATTCACTCTGTGGTGTGTGTGTGCTATCCTGCTACAGGAGAAAGTCACAGTCACCAGTGAGCGAAAAAACCTCATATTTACATTAATAGAAGCAAGCTTGAGGGAGAAACTGCATGACAACAGTGAAAAATCCTGTACTCACGTCAAAGTGAGCAAAAAGTTCGCTACATTTACATTAACAACTAATTGTTTTATAGTGTAATGTATATAATACACGGTGTAGGTGTGACAGTTGTGGTGTAACTGTACCTACGTGTAAAATTACATAATGCAAATCAATAGTAAATGAAGACGACGAGGCAGAAGAGAAGAGGTGGCAGCATGCGTCAGGGATGATCAGCTGTTTTGCACAGCAATGCTGCACCCGCCAGCTGCACCTGCGAAAACAATCAAGGTGGAGCATCAAAAGTGTCATTTCTCTCTCTCTGCCTAGCAATCACTACTTATGTTACAAAAGGTACACTATTTACATTATTAACCAGGAAACGTAGTCAAGGCGTTTCTGCAGGACATCAAACGCTGACCCAGTTTACTGGTTAAACCCTATACCTAATTAGCGAAAAGACTGGGTGTTTGTGCAGGATATCAAACGCTGCAATTCGCTAAATTAACCAGGGAACGTGGTCATAAGCGAAAAGACTGGGCATCTGTGCAGGACATCAAACGCTGCGATTCGCTAATGGAACCTGGTTTACTAGTTAAACCCTAATCTTATTTAGCGAAAAGACTGGGCGTTTGTGCAGGACATCAAAAGCTGCAATTCGCTAAATTAACCAGGGAACGTGGTCACGAGTGGAAAGACTGGGCGTCTGTGCAGGACATCAAACGCTGCGATTCGCTAATGGAACCTAGTTTACTGGTTAAACCTTATACCTAATTAGCGAAAAGACTGGGCATTTGTGCAGGACATCAAATGCTGCAATTTCTCTAATGGGACCTGTGTTAGTTATCAGTTAGCAGGCGAGACATCAGGTCTGCGCTTACATTGTCAATTCCCTTGATGTATCTCACAACAAGGTTAAACTTGTGCAAATACAGTGTACAGCGTGTCAATCTTGCATTAGCCGTCTTGGTCATGTTGAGACTAGTGAGTGGCATATGATCAGTTTCCAGAGTGAATGGTGCCCCATATAAATAATAATAATATTTTTTAACCCTATCAACCACAGCCAAGAGTTCCTTCTCAACAGTACTGTAATTCCTCTCGGTGGGTTTTAGCTTACGGCTGTGGTATGTCACTGGGAAGATTCCACCTTCCGATTCCTGCATCAATACGGCACCTACTCCATCTTGTGAAGCATCAGTGCGCAGTATGAAAGGTTTGTTGGAATCAGGCAACTGCAAGATAGGCTCCTTGCACAACATGTTCTTAAGGGCAGTAAAAGATCTCTCTTGTGCTTCTCTCCATTCAGTGGTGTTTGGAGCATAGTTCCTTAGCACCTCGTACAACGGTTGGGCAATGAGAGCAAATTTGGGGATAAAACTCCTATAATACCCCACTAGGCCAAGGAATGCCCTAACCTGTTTCTTGGTCACGGGTCTCGGGGCTTCTCTAACCTTCCTGATCTTGTCACCCTGACACCTGCAGTGATTGTTGCCAACAATATGTCTGAGGAACTCCACCTCACTGTGAGCAATCTTACATTTGCTAGCCTTCACAGTCATGTTGAAAATCTGGAGTCTACTGAAGACAATTTCCAAGAGTCTGAGGTGCTCCTCCAACGTGGCGGAATGAATGAGGACATCATCAACGAACATCTCTACTCCTACGATACCATGGAGCACTTGTCTCATGGCACGATTGAATACTGCTGGGGAATTGGTAAGTCCAAATGGGAGGACTTTATGCTGATACAACCCCCTAGGAGTAGCAGACGCAGTGAACTGACGGCTCTCGGGGTGAAGGGGAATCTGGAAGAATCCCTTCGCCAAATCGAGCTTCGTGAAATATTGTGACCCTGCCAGCTTAGAGAAGATGGCAATGTGGTCACCCATCGGCTCAGCATCCACTTTGGTGATTGCATTGAGCCTCCTATAGTCGCCACAAATCCTGACTTTACCATCTTTCTTGCGAACTACTACCATTGGACTGCAGTAAGGAGATGAGGACTTTTCAATAATACCTGCCATCTCCATGTCAGCAATTTTGTTGTCTACTGCACCCAGTAGTCGCATGGGAATTGGATATGGCTTAACCTTTACGGGAGTATTGCTGGTCAACTCAATCTTGTGACAATCAACCTTTGCAAGTCTAGGATGGTCAGAGAAGACATCAGCATACTGACAGAGCAGTGACCTTATGGCATTCTGATCACCTAATGCTAAGTCAGTGTTAAGTAAAACATCTCCGACAGTCTCTTCCTGACAGGACTGAGCGGTTAAGGGCTCGTCATCATGGTCATCAGCTGGGATCACCACCGCTGCCCCGGTTTCTTCCAGTGGCTGGTCACTATCATCAGCTACTCGTAAGCCAGTCTCCTCGGGGTCTGACTCATGATAAGCCTTCAACATGTTAATGTGGAACCTTTTGCGAAGATTCCCCATCTGAATTATGTAGTTGAGGTCTGAAATGCACTCTACTACATCAAATGGACCCTTCCACTGTGCCAACAACTTGTTCTGGGCAGTGGGGAGTAACACCAAGCACTTATCGCCTGGACTAAACTTCCGAAGTTTTGCCTTCTTATCATAATAGGCTTTCTGAACTTCGCTTGCCTTGATCAATTCTTCCTTAGCTAACTCACACGTCGACTGGAGGCAGTCAGCTAGATCAAGGATGTAGGTGTAAGTGGTCTTGACTTCAGGGTCGGGTTCTTCATCGTCCCATAACTCGCGAAGGACTTGAAGTGGTCCACGGACCGATCTTCCATACACCAGTTCAAAGGGTGAGAACTTCAAGGAGTGCTGTGGGGCTTCTCGATAAGCAAACAGAAGAGGAGCAATGAACCGCGGCCATTCCTTTGGCTGTTCGGCGGCCATGCACTTTAACATCTTCTTCAGAGTCCCATTGAACCTCTCACACAATCCGTTACATATGGGATGATAAGGTGTAGTTTGCAGTCTTCGGATGAACAACCTAAATGCTTCATTCATCATTGCAAAGGTGAACTGCGAACCCTGGTCACTTAAGACCTCTTTGGGGATACCTACGTGACAGAACACTTCAATCAATGCCTCAGCAACAGTGACAGCCTCTATAATCTTAAGGGCCACGGCTTCAGGCCACCGTGTGCTGAAATCAACAATAGTGAGGATATACCTTGATTCGTCACTTGCCCTAGGAGAGATTGGCCCAACAATGTCAACTGCTACTCTCCTTCAATGGCGCAGGATGGGCATGTCCCCGGTCAGTGGTATGTTGACACACGTCGCAGGAACGCACAAGCCTTTTTATTTCCTGTCCCATTCCTGGCCAGAAAAAGTCAGCATGGATGTGGTCAGAGGTTTTCTTTTGGCCCATGTGACCTCCCATGACTGAACAATGACCTAATTCGAACACTGCCAGGCGATACTTCGTGGGAACGACAAACTGCAGTCGAACCTTGCCCTGGGGTGTTTGTGACTCACGGTATAGCCGTCCTCGCTTGCGAAGGAACCTTGCTTGACCTCCCCGTGAATACTTAATCACTTTACCCTCCAGCTTCTTACGCACTGAGGCAAGTGTCGGGTCAGACTGTTATTCTTGGACAATGTCTTGACTATGAATCAAATCTTGCGGCGTTGCGACAGTCAATGGGGTGACACGATTCGGAGCCTTGGCCATGGCTCGTGTTACTGCAACAGCCAAAGTCTGAGTAGCAACATCTATGGTGCAACTGTTCTTGACGCCCGGTATGTTGCCGATAATGAGGTCAAACAAGGGGTCTGGCATGACGACAGTAGCTGTCAAACCAGTGTAGAAAGGGAGATGCCACCTGGATATGTGCCTCAGGGTACAATCTCACTGACCCATCAATAAGTCTAACTTGGATCTGCTTACCCATGTACTCGTCAGGCCGAACTAAACTTTGCTTGACAGAGCAACCTGAGGAACCATTATCTCTCAGGACATTTACAGAAACACCTCCCACAAACCTTGGCTGAACAAGAAAGGCAATGTTACTGGTGAAAGGGTCTGAGGAGGTAGCAGCCAGTCATTGGTAAGACTGCGGAACAAACGATGCAGCAAATGTGGTGCCCTGAGAACTTGATACCTGTAGGGTCATGCTCACCATCTGAGGAGCTGGAGCATTGACCACCTGTGGAGGAGGGTTCACTGTCGCTGGGGAACTAGTGAACTACGGGGAAGTACCTGTACTGGTGGGGTTGGCATCACTGTACGCTTGTTGTGGCATAAGGGCTGCATTTGCATCCTGCCTCCGATACACTAAAGTCGATTGTCCTGACTGAGGGTTACGTGGTTTGTCCTTGCCCTGCTGCTGCTTGAAATACCGGTACTGCTGCTGGTTAGGGTTCTGCTTATCGTACCGCTTCCACTCAGGTTTCTGAGTGTTTTGCTCCTGGTCCTTCTTCTGTGGTTTTGGACCCTGGCCATTATTCTGAGAACGGCCTTGTTGCTGGGGTTCAGTCTGAAACGGTTTCTCAGATTTATCAGGTTTCCTGTTCCGGGTATGCTGCTTGCGAGTTTGATACCGATTGCAGTAAAGAATGCGTCAGCCTTCTCCACCATTTGGCTGGCATCCTTTACCTGGCAGATCTTAAGCTGAGCCATAAGTTCAGTGGGCCACGACTTTTCTATGCTGTGTGCACAGCATAAGGTCGATTATCCCCTCACACGTGGAAGGAGTTTCATCTTTCTCCATCCACTCACCTAAGTAAGCAGTAAGCCGGTCAAGAAATTGAACAACAGTCTCTTTTTTCTGTAAACGTGCCCTCATGAACTGACTCTCGGCGTCGTCAACTGTGAGACCGTACGCTTTGACGAGTGCGGCCTTCATCATCTCATACGTGAGATTGTCTCCACGAATTCTGTGGTGAATATCGAGGGCAGGGCCCTCAAACAGGCTAAGAAACTGAAACCTCTTAGCTGCATCATCCAGCTGGTAAAGTTGAGCCATGTCTTCAAAACGAGCTATGTATGGCTCGATTCGCTCACCTTCCTTGTATGGGGGAAGCTTGATGTATGGGGTCGCCATAACATGTGCAGGGAGAGCGCTCATGGAGCTTGGGCCAGTTGCACCAGATGTGTCTGAAGCCAAGGAATCTTGCTTGAGCTTCAGCACTTCAAGTTCATGTTTTTCGCGTTCTTCTCGCTCGGCACGTTTGTGTTCTCGTTCTCTCTCTTGTTGTTCACGCTCGTATTCGCGTTGTTCTCGCTCGTGTACTAACTCGAGTTCGTGTTGTTTTCGCTCGTGCTCACGTTCTCTCTCACATTCCTCACATTGTTTTCGCTCGTGTTCACGTTCTCTTTCGCGTTCTTCACGAGCATCTTTCTCACGTTGTTGCTTGTAATTGAACCGTGAGAGGATGTAGCTTTAGATTTTTTCTGGGTCAGTAAGGCCCATATCTTTAGCTTCCTGCACATAGACGTTGGCAGCCATGATACTAACTCAATCTAAATAAACTAGCGACTTAGTACTGACTGCGATTTTTGCAAAGATCTCAATAATCAAGAATAAAGAATATAGGCATAGGTTACTGATGACCAGTTTTTATCTAATTAAACTGGTAAAGAAAATTAAACAAACAACTGACTGTCAACTATTACGTAAATAGAACTGAATCAATAATCACTAGTAAGATAGTGCCTATAGACTTTAATGATAAATACCTAAGTATGAGTGAGTGAGTATTATCTCGTGAATAGCTTTAGAGCTGGAAGTTAAAATCCTGGAATGAGGTCGCCAATTGTCATGGGGTTTTTAATGTATATGAAATATTAAAGGATAATTATTCAATACTACTGAGAACAGGACAATGAATTGTCTTGTGAAAATCAAGTAATGATTACTTTATGCCGGCTTACTTCGCCGATTCTCTAAGGACGAGAATTTATAAACTTTCTCAACAGTACACAGCAGAGACTAATTCCTCAAAACTGTTTGTTAGTACTGTTAGCCACTGGAGAAAGTGACTTCACCCCTGACAATCAATAACTAATGCTATTAATGATAACAGGTTCATGCTGAATCATCAACTCCTGGTTGCACAACGGATTTTAAGCTTAGTACAAAAGGACTGGCCTAAGTACCAGTTATGAATAGCAAAGCGTTTATGCAAACTAGGAGCTATAAGTGAACTCGTATTTTTTTTCCATATTCTAATATGGAAAATAAAACACGAGTTTACATTACATTGAGCTCAAGAAAAAGAACTGTTAAATTTATTGATTACAATAAAATAAATTTACGTTACATTTCAAAATGAATTCAAAATAAGGAGATCGCACTCACTCGCTCACTCAAAAGCTAACTCTTAAACCTAGGAAAAAAAACGAAAAGAAAATACTGGTCAGAAAAGTGGACAAAGTGGGTGACTGGGCGTTGTTACTGGAAGGACACTGCACACGCTGAGTCTCTCGCCAGTCACGCTAGGTGGGAATACTGTGGCGGTGGGAACTAGGCGTCACTGAGGAAGAACACTGCCACACCTACTACCTGCTTCCGCAGCGTACAAATCTTGACTGACTTCAAATCGTGAGAAAGAGGCGAGTGTCGAACCGCATCGCTATTGGCTAGAATGAGCGAAACACGCCCATAATAAATCGTTCAGTGGAAGTGCTAATGTCTCGCACAAAGACAATCATTTATGACACAGTGAAGAATTGTTCTGAAAACACTCCCAACCGGGTGAATACATAACGGTTGACTGAGTGATAAATACTGGGATTCCATTAGAACTCGCAGTTTCCCACCAAAGTTGATGTCACGAGTTTATTCAATTACATAATCGTGCCGACTCGTGACATGGACACCCCGACGAAAAAATTAGGTTTAGGTCACTTTTAATGGAAATGGTGACACTGGACTGCACCTTCTGAGATCAGTATATAATTTACATAAGTCATTCATTCGGATAACGTCTTTTTTCTATTATATTATTGCTTTCTCAAGATTATTTTTATAAAGCTTAGGAAAGATCTCGAACTGGAGGTGATGAATATAACCTCCATTACTACTCCAGTACAAGACGTGGTCCTTATATGAAATCATCTGGTTGCAACAGGAATAAAATGAAAAATATGGGATCGTATGGTACAACAGTTATTAGCATCTCTGTCCCAGTGCGAGTGGAACTTCCTGAGCATGTTAAAGTGGTCTGGTGGTGTAATTTGTTATCACCTGAGCAACATCATAACCCCCTTTCAGCTTTGTCTGTGGGCAAATGTAGTTAAATGGTAGCCAAGAAGACTCATGAATGCCTCATAAAGAAGGCTAATCGAATTTCATGCAGCCAGTTGCGAGCCAACCAGTTCCCTCAAATGAAAACAAACCATATATAGTGAGATATTATGCGAATAATTTCGTCATCGTTGTGAAGAGGTGCATAGAGTCCCCCATTTTACCGTTTCATAATAAAAGTCTCTAAAATGACGTAACTGGTCCGAATTTAGCAAGAATCAACTTACACAATGAGTCATTAAAAGGCCTAATTTTGTTACCATTCTAAGGTAACTTGTGCCAGTACTGGGCATTTTTGTCAGCTAAGGAGGTTTCCATACGCTTCTTTCTTTTCAGTAAATTTAAGCATATGACAAGGTCATATTGTCTGGTATTATATTTTCTGCAAACCATGTCGGCATTAAATTGGTATGAAATAGGTAGATGAGACTTTTAAAGAGTAATATTCAAAATTAATCACTAAGGAAACGGTCCTGAAAACCCTACTAAGATAACGAGAATAAGACCCGAATACAAAAAGAAAAAGAAAAAAACAGAAGACATAAATCACGCAAGAGAAAAGAAGAGTCTCTTGTCGTCTCTCAGACACGGCAGCCGTAACGCAAATGACCCAACATTTACAATCTCATTAAGGATGAGAAGTTTCATTTTAAAGTCGTTTTTTTTTTTAACGCATAGATTTTTTTAACAGTTGTCCGAAATGAATACTGACAGTGTTATCCTTTTTTTTTTTTTTTTTTTTTTTAGTCCTTGAATACAGCGACTTTTTTTTTTTTCTTCTAGTTAAGTCAGGTTCTTACTGGAGGGGTTAGATAAAGCCCTCACTGACTCCCAGAATTAAAAGGAGTCTTCCCCAGACTAAATAAACTTACCTTATAACAAACTGGAAAAAGATGTTATCGTGCTGACTAGGAAGACTGTATTACTCGTATAGCTGGCATAGGAGATTTAATAAGATTTCTTCCTAAGTAATAAATTCTGCTTATTACACCTTATTAGTCTCTTGTTTTATTCCTGTGTCTGTTTTTATGAAGGTAAAGTTTGCATAAATGACATGCAGCTAGATATCAACACTCATGTTTAGTGTGATGAGTAAGGATGGAACTTTGGGGGATGAAGTACGTGAAAGAGTACAGCAGGGAAGAAAGGTTGTTGGTACACTGAAAGCAGTGATGAGAAATAGGGACGTGAGTATGGAAGTTAAGAAGTCACTGCATGATGGTATTGTGATCCCTACCCTGACGTATGGAAGCGAGGCGTGGACCTTGCAAGAGGGGAACAAGTCAAGAGTGAGAGCAGTGGAAATGAGATACTTGAGAGGAGCATGTGGAGTGACGTGGAGGGACAGGTTGACGAATGAAGAAGTGAAGGAACGTTGTGGGGTAGATGTGGATGTGGTTGAAAAGATTAGGAGAAATACACTGAGGTGGTTTGGACATGTGGAGAGAATGGAGGATGAAAGACTGACTAAGAGGGTGTATGTAGGTGAGGTGGAGGGAGGGAGAGGGAGGGGTAGACCGAGGATGAGGTGGAGGGATGGAGATGAGAGGTATATGAGGAAGGGGGGGGTGAGTTGGGGGGAGGGGAGTCAAATGGTGGGTGACAGAGTGACTTGGAGGCGTTTTGTCTGCGGCCACCCTTTGTGGGATTAGGGCATCGGGCTATAGATAGATAGATAGATGTTTTTACGGCCAAAATCGTCAAGTGAATAACACCATCTGGCGACATCTGCATAAATTACTAAAGTTTTTCCGACCATGACTGGGTTGATGGTGACAGGTTAAACTCTGAGACTCCTATGACTCACAGTCAGCTAAATATGGTCACTTTGTGTTAGCTGAAATATAATAATATAGTTGTAACAAGCCTGAAAGCGTTAATGTGCTACACTCAGAAATAAACTTTTTAAGAGAGGTGTCACCAAACCTAAGTCAACGAGAAATAGAGCCATTTTGGTACGGGCTGTAAATAAGCAGTTCCATGACCAATGTCTGGGTCACAGGGCCGTATTATTACCCTCACAGTTCTGTGTTTCGTGCTGCCAGGCGACTTTATTAAATTCACTAGGGAACTGATACTGAACGGGCTCATTAGCGATATATATATCCTCTCCAGACCGAAAATTCTCACCTAAAATGAGTAAAACTACATTGAGTTGGGAAGAATAAACTAGAATATACATCACCGGGTTCAAGGGTTAAAGCATGCTGCATAAAGGTGTAGATAAGCCCCCATTTTTGGCAGTCATTATGAAACATGATGATATTAATGCGTATCTTGCATACCCTCTTCTTTGTTGAATGCGTTACATAACGTAACATGTAGGCTAACCACATCCGATGTTTATCGCTTTCTATAAACAACAGCCAGAAAAAGAAGAATTTTAATACAGTAATACTGTCACGGGGTTTTTATGAATATGCGATATTAAAGTATAATATTCAATAATACTTGAGAACAGGACAAAGAATTGACTTGTGAAAATCGAGCAATGTTTACTTTATACCTCCTTACTTCGCCGATTCTCTAAGGACGAGAATTTATAAACTTTCTCAACAGTACACAACATAGACTAATTATTCACACGTGCTGTTTATTAGTACTGTTGGCCTCTGGAGAAAGTGACTCCACCCCTGACAATCAATAACTAACTATTAATGATAAACAGGTTCTTGCTGGTGCAATTAACTCCTGGTTGCACAACGGATTTTAAGCTTAATACAAAAGGACTGGCCTAATTACCAGTTGTGAATAATGCAAAGCATTTGTGCAAACTAGGAGCTATAACTAAAATAAGCTTAATGGAAAAATAAAACATGAATTTACATTACATTAAGCTCAAGAAAAAGAACCGTTAAATTTATTGATTACAATGAAATATATTTACGTTACATGTTTCAAATGATTTCAAAATAAGAACACACTCACTCGCTCACTCAAAAGCTAAACTCTTAAACCTAGGAAAACGAAAAGAAATACTGGTCAGAGAGTGGACTAAGCGGAAGACTGGGCTTCGTTGCTAAGGAAGGACACTGCACACCCTGAGCCTCTCACCAAATGATGCTAGCTGGGCATTCAGGAACTGGACAATGGTGGCGGCAGGAACTGTGCATCAACTGAGGAAGGACGCTGCCACACACACGCTGCTAACCTGCTTCCACGTCGCTCAAATCATGACTGAGTTCAAATCGTGAGAGAGAGGCGAGTGTCGAGCCGCACTTGCTAACAGCTAGAATGAGCGAAACACGCCCATAACAAATCACTCAGTTGAGGTGCTAATGTCGCAGACAACGACGATCACTTATGACCCAGTGAAAAATGGTTCTGAAAACACTCCCGATCGGGTGAATACGTGGCGGTTGACTGAGTGATACATACTGGGATTCCACTAGAATTCGTGGTTTCCCACCAAAATTTAATGTAACGAGTTTATTTAAACATATGATCTCACCAAGTATATGAGAGAGGGGTGTGTGAGTTGGGAGCAGGGAAGTGAAATGGCGGGGGACAGGGCGACTTGGAGGCGATTTGTTTGTGGCCACCCCAAACGGGATTAAGGCGTCTGGAAATAGATAGATAGATAGATCTCACCAACTCGTGACATTACACCCCATCAAAAATGATTTTTTTTTTCTCAGAAAAAAAAAAAAAATCAGTATACAAACATATAAATCCTACTCAGTCACACAAGATTCACACTGTGGTGTGTGTGTGCTATCCTGCTACAGGAGAAAGTCACAGTCGCCAGTGAGCAAAAAACACTCCTATTCGTTAATAGAAGCAAGCTTGAGGGAAAAACTCCGTGACGACAGTGAAAAATCCTGTACTCAGGTCAAACTGAGCGAAATGTTCGCTACATTTACATTAACAACTAATTGTTATGTAGCACGTTGTATGTAATACACGGTGTAAGTGTGACAGTTGTGGTGTAACTGTACCTAGGTGTAAAATTACATAATGCAAATCAATAGTAAATGATGACGATGAGGCAGAAGAGAAGAGGCGGCAGCATGCGTCAGGGACGATCAGCTGTTCTGCACGGCAGTGCTGCACCCGCCAGCTGCACCTGCGAAATGAAGCAAGGTGGAGCATCAAAAGTGTAATTTCTCTCTCTCTGCCTAGCAATCAGTACTTATGTTATAATTAACCAGGAAACGTAGTCTTTGGATTTACAAATCTCTTAGAACCCTTGTAGTTTACTGGTTAATGCTTATTAACTAGGAAACGTGCCAGTTCTTGAATTCACAAATTTCTTAGAACAAGCAGTTTACTAGTTAACATAACATTATTAACCAGGAAACGTGCCAGTTCTTGAATTCACAAATTTCTTAGAACAAGCAGTTTACTGGTTAACCTAACACTACACTTACGATTAATTACAGGAAGCTGATAATCCCTACATAATCTCGGGCAGGTCACTTTTCACCCACCATGGGTGTGAACACTCATGTGGATAATCTGCATTCTCCGGGAATCCTGATAGAGGCCCACAGCTCGAGACGTTCCACAAAGTAATTCATACACAGCCTTGGACTGTTTCTGCAGGGTTCTCAAACTTCCCCCTTAACTTATAGTATACATGTATATACAGGTCCTGGACGTAATGTGTCCTGTGGGACCAACGGGCGAGATGTCAACAATTACTGGTACACTTTTAACTGGGAACCAGGCTGGTCCTTGGATTACTCAAATCTCTGAGAACGCCTATCTTACGGAACCCAGCATACAACAGTTGTCCGTGTAAGTCAGCAGTTAGCAGGCGAGACATCAGGTCTGCACCTATGTTATCACTTCCCTTGATGTATCTCACAACAAGGTTAAATGGCTGTAAATGCAGTGTCCAGCGTGTCAATCTTGCCTTAGCCGTTTTGGTCGTGCTGAGACTAGTGAGTGGCATATGATCAGTTTCCAGAGTGAATGGTGCTCCATATAAATAATAATAATATTTCTTAACACCATCAACCATGGCCAAGATTTCCTTCTCAACAGTACTGCAATTCCTCTCGGCAGGTTTTAGCTTATGGCTGTGGTATGCCACTGGGAAGATTCCACCTTCCGATTCCTGCATCAATATGGCACCTACTCCATCTTGTGAAGCATCAATGCACAGTACGAAAGGTTTGCTGGAATCAGGCAACTGCAAGGTAGGCTCCTTGCACAACATGTTCTTAAGGACGGCAAATAATCTCTTGTGCATTTCTCCCCATTCAATGGTGTTCGGAGCATATTTCCGTAGCACCTCGTACAATGGTTGGGCAATGGGAGCAAATTTGGGGATAAAACTCCTATAATACCCCACTAGGCCAAGGAATGCCCTAACCTGTTTCTTCGTCACGGGTCTCGGGGCTTCTCTAACCTTCCTGATTTTGTCACTCTGACACCTGCAGCAATTGTTACCAACAATATGTCCAAGGAACTCCACCTCACTGTGAGCAATTTTACACTTGCTAGGCTTCACAGTCATGTTGAAACTCTGGACTCTACTGAAGACAATTTCCAAGAGTCTGAAGTGCTCCTCCAACGTGGCAGAATGAATGAGGACATCATCAACGAACATCTCTACTCCCATGATACCATGGAGCACTTGTCTCATGGCAAGATTAAATACTGCTGGGGAATAGGTAGGTCCAAATGGGAGGAGTTTATACTGATACAACCCCCTAGGAGTAGCAAAGGCAGTGAACTGATGGCTCTCGGGTGAAAGGCAATCTGCAAGAATTCTTTTGCCAAATTGAGCTTCGTGAAATATCGTGATCCTGCCAGCTTGGAGAAGATGGCAATGTGGTCACCCATCGGCTCAGCATCCACTTTGATGATTGCATTGAGCCTCCTATAGTCACCACAAATCCTGACTCCACCATCCTTCTTGCGGACTACTATCATTGGACTGCTGTAAGGAGATGAGGACTTTTCAATAATACCTGCAATCTCCATGTCAGCAATTTCGTTATCTACTGCACCCAGTAGTCGCATGGGAATTGGATATGGTTTAACCATTACGGGAGTATCACTGGTCAACTCAATCTTGTGACAATCAACCATTGCAAGTCTAGGTTGGTCAGAGAAGACATCAGCATACTGACAGAGCAGTGACCTTTTGGCATTCTGATCACCTAATGCTAAGTCAGCATTAAGTAAAACATTTCCGACAGTCTCTTCCTGACAGGACTGAGCAGTTAAGGGCTCGTCATCATGGTCATCAGTTGGGATCACCGCGGCTGCCCCGGATTCTTCCAGTGGCTGGTCACTATCATCAGCTACTCGTAGGCCAGTCTCCTCGGGGTTTGACTCATGATAAGCCTTCAACATGTTAATGTGGAACCTTTTGCGAAGATTCCCCATCTGAATTATGTAGTTGAGGTCTGAAATGCGCTCTACTACATCAAATGGACCCTTCCACTGCGCCAACAACTTGTTCTGGGCAGTGAGGAGTAAAACCAAGCACTTATTGCCTGGACTAAACTTCCGAAGTTTTGCCTTCTTATTATAATAGGCTTTCTGAACTTAGTGTGCCTTGATCAATTCTTCCTTAGCTAACCCGCACGTCGACTGGAGACAGTCAGCTAGATCAAGGACGTAGGTGTAGGTGGTCTTGACTTCAGGGTCGGGTTCTTCAACGTCCCATGACTCGCGAAGGACTTGAAGTGGTCCACGGACCGACCTTCCATACACCAGTTCAAAGGGTGAGAACTTCAAGGAGTGCTGTGGGGCTTCTCGATAAGCAAACAGAAGAGGAGCAATGAACCGCGGCCATTCCTTTGGCTGTTCCTGCGGCCATCCACTTTAACATCTTCTTGAGAGTCCCATTGAACCTCTCACACAGCCTGTTACACATGGGATGATAATGCTTAGTTCGCAGGCCTCGGATGGACAACAACCTGAATGCTTCGTTCATCATTCCAGAGGTAAACTGCGAACCCCAGTTGCTTAAGACCTCTTTGGGGATAACTACGCAACAGAACACTTCGATCAATGCCTCAGCAACAGTGACGGCCTATATAATCTTAAGGGCCATGGCTTCAGGCCACCGTGTGCTGAAATCAACAATAGTGAGGATATACCTTGATCCATCACTTGCCCTGGGAGAGATTGGCCCAACAATGTCAACTGCTACTATCTCGAACGGTTCAGAGATTACAGGCATTGGTTTCAATGGCACAGGACGGACACGTCCCCGGTCAGTGGTACACTGACACACATCACAGGAAAGCACAAGAATTTTTATTTCCTGTCCCATTCCTGGCCAGAAAAAGTCAGCATGGATGTGGTCAGAGGTTTTCTTTTGGCCCATGTGACCTCCCATCACTGAACAATGACTTAATTCGATCACTGCCCGGCGATACTTTGCAGGAACGACGAACTGCAGTCGAACCTCGCCCTGGGGTGTTTGTGACTCAAGGTATAGCCATCCTCGCTTGTGAAGGAACCTGGCTTGACCTCCCCATGAATACTTAATCACTTTACCCTCCAGCTTCTTATGCACTGAGGCAAGTGTCAGGTCAGACTGTTGTTCTTGGACAACATCTTGACTACAAATCAAATCTTGCAGCGCTGCAACGGTCAACGGGGTGACACGATTCGGAGCCTTGGCCATGGCTCGTGTTACTGCAACAGCCAAAGTCTGAATAGCAATATCTACGGCGCAACTGTTTTTGACGCCCGGTATGTTGCCGATAATGAGGTCAAACAAGGGGTCTGGCATGACAACAGTAGCTGTCAAGCCAGTATAGAAAGGAGATGCCAACTGGATACGTGCCTCAGGGAACGATCTCACTGATCCATCAATAAGTCTAACTTGGATCTGCTTACCCGTGTACTCGTCGGGCCGAACTAAACTTTGCTTGACGGAGCAACCTGAGGAACCGTTATCTCTCAGGACATTTACAGAAACACCTCCCACAAACCCTGGCTGAACAAGAAAAGCAGTGTTACTGGTGGAAGTGTATGAGGAGGTAGCAGCCAGTCATTGGTGAGACTGCAGAACAAACGATGCAGCCAATGTGGCGCCCTGAGAACTTGATACCTGAGGGGTCGTGCTCACCATCTGAGGAGCTGGAGCACTGGCCACCTGTGGAGGAGGGTTCACTGTTCCTGGGGAACTAGTGAACTGTGAAGTACCTGTACTGGTGGGGCTGGCACCATTGTACACTTTTTGTTGCATAAGGGCTGCATTTGCATCCTGCCTCCGATACACTAAAGTTGATTGTCCTGACTGAGGGTTACGTGGTTTGTCTTTGCCCTGCTGCTGCTTGAAATACCGGTACTGCTGCTGGTTAGGGTTCTGCTTATCGTACCGCTTCCACTCAGGTTTCTGAGTGTTTTGCCCCTGGTCCTTCTGCAGTTTTGGACCTTGGCCATTATTCTGAGAACGGCCTTGTTGCTGATGTTCAGTCTGAGATGGTTTCCCAGATTTATCAGGTTTCCTGTTCTGGGTATGCTGCTTGCGAGTTTGATAGCCGTATGTAGTGAAGAATGCGTCAGCCTTCTCCACCATTTGGCTGGCATCCTTTACCTGGCAGATCTTAACCTGAGCCGTAAGTTCAGTAAGCCATGACTTTTCTAGCTGCGTGCGCAGCATAAGGTCGATTAACCCCTCACACGTGGAAGGAGTTTCATCTTTCTCCATTCACTCACCTAAGTAAGCAGTAAGCCAGTCAAGAAACTGAACGGCAGTCTCTTTTTCCTGTTAACGTGCCCTCATGAACTGACTCTTGGCGTCATCAACGTGAGACCATACGCTTTGACGAGTGCGGCCTTCATCATCTCATACGTGAGATTGTCTCCACGAATTCTGTGGAGAATATCGAGGGCAGGGCCCTCAAACAGGCTAAGAAACTGAAGCAGCTTAGCTGCATCATCCAGCTGGTAACATTGAGCCATGTCTTCAAAACGAGCTATGTATGGCTCGATTCACTCGCCTTCCTTGTATGGGGGAGGCTTGATGTGTGGGGTCGCCCTAATATGTGCAGGGATAGCGCTCATGGAGCTTGGGCCTGCTGCACCAGATGTGTCTGAAGCAAGGAATCTTGCTTGAGCTTCAACATTTCAAGTTCATGTCTTTCGCGTGCTTCTCGCTCGGCACGTTCATGTTCTCGTTCTCTGTCTCGTTGTTCACGCTCGTATTCGCGTTGTTCTCGCTCTTGTACTAACTCGAGTTCGCGTTGTTTTTGCTCGTATTCGCGTTGTTCTCGCTCGTGTTCACGTTCTCTTTCGCTTTCTTCACGAGCATCTTTCTCAAGTTGTTGCTCGTAATTAAACCGTGAGAGGACGTAGTTTGAATTTTTTCGGGGTCACTAAGCCCCATATCTCTAGCTTCCTGTACATAGACGTTGGCAGCCATGATGCTAACTCAATCTAAGTGAACTAGCAACTCTGTACTGACTGCAAATTTTCAGAGAACGATGCCAATAATCGAGAATAAAGAATATAGCCACAGGTTAATGGTGACCAGTTTTATCTAATTAAACTGGTAAAAAAGAAAATTAAAGAAACAACTGGCTGTGAAAACTATTATATAAAATTAATAGAACTGAATCAATAATCACCAGTAAGACAGTGCCTATAGACTTTATTGATAAATACCTAAGTATGAGTGAGTGAGTATTATCTCGTGAATAACTTTAGAGCTAGGAAATAATATCCTGGAATGAGGTCGCCAAATGTCACGGGGTTTTTAAGAGTATGCGATATCAAAGTATAATATTCAATAATACTTGAGAACAGGACAAAGAATTGACTTGTGAAAATCAAGCAATGTTTACTTTATGCTGGCTTACTTTGCCGATTCTCTAAGGATGAGAATTTATAAACTTTCTCAACAGTACACAGTAGAGACTAATTATTCATATGTGCTGTTTATTAGTACTGTTGGCCTTTGGAGAAAGTGACTCCACCCCTGACAATCAATAACTAATGCTATTAATGATAAACAGGTTCTTGCTGGTGTAATTAACTCCTGGTTGCACAACGGATTTTAAGCTTAATACAAAAGGACTGGCCTAAGTACCAATTGTAAATAATGCAAAGCGTTTATGCAAACTAGGAGCTATAACTAAAATAAGCTTAATGGAGAAATAAAACATGAATTTACATTACATTAAGCTCAAGAAAAAGAACCGTTAAATTTATTGATTACAATGAAATAAATTTACGTTACATGTTTCAAATAATTACAAAATAAGAACACACCCACTTGCTCACTCAAAAACTAAACTCTTAAACCTAGGAAAAGGAAAAGAAATACTGGTCAGAGAGTGGACTAAACGGAAGACTGGGCTTCGTTGCTGAGGAAGTACGCTGCACACGCTGAGCCTCTCGTCAAATCATGCTAGGTGGGAATTCAGAAACTGGACAACGGCGGCAGCGGGAACTAGGCATTGGCTGAGGAAGAACGCTGCCACACACAAGCTGCTAACCTGCTTCCATGGCGCTCAAATCATGACTGAGTTAAAATCGTGAGAGAGAGGTGAGTGTCGAGCCACAGTTGCTAATGGCTAGAATGAGCGAAACACGCCTATAACAAATCACTCAGCAGAGGTGCTAATGTCGTGCACAAAGACGGTCACTTATGACACAGTGACAAGTGGTTCTGAAAACACTCCCGATCGGGTGAATACGTGGCGGTTGACTGAGTGATACATACTGGGATTCCACTAGAATTCGCGGTTTCCCACCGAAGTTTAGTGTAAAGAGATTATTTAAATATATGATCGCACCAACTCGTGACAAATACGATTAATGATCCCTTCTTGTGTAGCCCAAACACATAATTCCCCGACACGGTTAATTCTGACACAGACCATCATGATCAGTTTCTCAGTTATAGTTTCATTGACTTGCCAGCTTCTAACCTAATTCCCATAATCCAGTATCGATGCTTACCAGCAGCGGCACGAAAACTAGTGAGAAACAGAAACTGAGACAGGAGCGGGTATTTATCTGAATGGAACGAATACTTCCCACTCGCAGCTGGAAAAACCGAGTTCGATTATGAGGCCAGTAAGACTTGCACAAAGGTTATTTCTTCGGAGTCCCTGTTTGCCCAGCAGTAGAACTTGGTGCCTGAATGTATCACCGACCACTGTGGATTTTTTTCTGTGAGATGACTGGGACTTAAAAACTGATAGCCAGCCTTAATGACTTGTGATGTCGGTGAGTACAAATCTAAGCTTTCTTTTAGCTTCTACTGGAATAGGCCGCCTAAACTCCTAACATTTCCACAGTTCTCTATTCTTCTGCTGAATCTCGGTAACAGAACAACTTCCACATGGTTTCGCGTCTGTCGGTGTTAGTGTTGTGATATGTATTGTGGTGTGTTTTGCTAGTTGACCAAAGGCACTACTTTAATCAAACTATGTAAATAAAGAAGATTTATGCATTGGCATTTGTTTTTCAGGTGACAGAAACACATATCTGGGTGGCGAAAATAATCCCGTCTCAGCGGCCATGTGGTAAGGCACGTGATCTGCTGTTCTGGTGTAGGCAACAGACTGATGATCTTAATCATGACATATACATTTTTTTAACATCTACAGTTTCCAACAATATATTATAAAAACACTTGGGCTAATATGAACACGTTAATTCTCCAAGAGGCAGCCCTAGCATTTATTCAGTTTGAACAGCTGGTATCAATTTCGAAGCGATGGCTTGTGAAGAAGGTGGCAGAACATGGGAGAATTGTTGCCCCCCAAATAATGGCTTATTTAGTCCATGCTTTGAGTGTGATACATGAAAAGTTGATTTGCTGATTAGCTGTCAGCCACTGCTGGGTATCTACTAGACTTGTCTATCAGTCCATCTTTCATTACAACCACTGTTGCGGGAGTCTTATGCCTCTTTAGAATGAAGAAGCAACCATTTTGAAAACTAGTATTCCGAAAATCATTTGCTGAAGGCATCGTTGTTGGAACGCAACAATTGTAATAACAACATTGCCATGTTCACGTGTTCGAACCCCCAGAGGAGACTAGAGGTTTTCAGTCACGTAAAGACATCAAGAGAGTTAGCTGGCCATCTACCGATTTAGGGGAACCATACTGTACGTAGATGGAGGAGTCACACGAAATTTCATTTGCTCCCTCCCTAATATAAAATCGCCTGGCGATAACAACAACATAATATGAATGGCACTTTCGACTGAAAAGGTTGCATATGTTCGACACGAGATGAACCTGGTTCCTCTACACCTCTGCGGTATACTACTGAAATGACCATTGATACAGTCCGGATGAATCTGGGACCATAACCACATCTACATTACTCTGGGAAATTGATACAAACTTTTGTCATAAGTACAATAATACAGCTTCTAACTTCTGGTGAGAGTTTTGAAATTAAACTATATAAATTATACTTACCAAACTACTAATCTACACAACAGAAAATATCTGCGTTAGTTGGAATGGGATTATATAGTTGTCCTGGCCATGAAAGGTAAATATTCTCTACATACGAATGATCAATGTGCTCAAAAGCCGCATTTCATCTCTACATATACGAGAATCATTCAGCGCATTTCGCAATACTAGGTTTCTTCATTAAGCTATTTAATTCCTCCAGTTCATTCATTCCTACGTTGAATATGACCATCTGATGGTAGCAGGTTTACATGAAAAGGACATCAGCATAGGGAAGACATAAACAAGGAAATAATGAACATTTTCAATTTTTTTTGCTCCCATGCATTGTAACATATCATAGCCCACACAATGCGGATGACATTAATTTATGTTTGATTTTCATGTCGTCTCACACTAGAAGGTACGCAAGCAATCTAAGAGCGTGTTCAACGTGTTTTTGAAATACAACTGAGTAAACTCATACCAGAGAAATGTTGCAAATGTAAATAGTGTGGATCAAGTCGCTTCTGGTGTACGATGATCTTAAATTACAATCAGCACACTTTCTCTCTGTTACCTGCTGTTGCTCTCCTGAAAATCATGGTTTATCCCAAACGTCCACTTGGGTTTTAGACTGTTTTATTGTGGACCAGATTATTACAGATGTGCCCTTCCTGAGGTCTGACGCTGAACCGAGACTTTTAGCCGGCACGCTCCATCAAATCATCTGTAACATTATCATAATGATTTAACCTTTTCAGTATTCTCAGACATGTACAGTATATATAATGTAGAAGTACCAGGGAAATATAAAATAAATGTGACCATCCTAAGACGAACACCTTAACATTTTCATTCATATAATGTATCTGTAAAATTTTGTTCTTGCTATGATCATAATACAGGTATTTTGTTCATCCAGTGAAACTTTTCGAGCTGATAGAGTACAATTCAGCCTTATTAGCCGATTGGGTACGGTAGATCTTTACTAGGCTGCTTACAGTCGTGTGAAATAACCATAGAAACCATTGAAAAAGACGCCGGGGTGAATAAGCTGATCACTCGGCTGACGAATTTCATATATAGTTCTTTGCACTTTCAGGTGATTTTATTCACGGCTTTATTCAGGTCCAGTATAAAAGGAGCATATTTAGGGTGTATCTAATCCTCCTGCTCGATATGCCCCTTTTATGTTCAGTTATATTATTTGGTGGCAGCAAGAACAAAGCAAAAGCACGCGACCATAGTGAAGGTACTAAGAGATGGCAGAGGTGAGGTGGGCCAAGCGTGCTCCCCAGCACAGACCAAACGGCGGTAAAGCATCTAAAGTTTGTTCACTACAGCCACTTCATCCCTGTTACGTAATTTGTATTCATTTTATTTTAGGCGATATCTTACCTTAGCACTTCAAGCTCTCCTAACATGAATTAACTCGTCCAGACACAACCAGAATAAAACTTTAATAAATAAATACATCATCAAGGTTGAAGGAATCAGTTTGACATACTGGTACCGTCATTTTCCAGCTTACTTCCTATAGTTTAGTGGCAGAAGAGCGTTTTACGGCTCAGCATCTTTCCACGATACTTCTCCAAAACCATCATCGCATTCAGAAGTTAATTTCTTGCTACAATTCAACCTGAATGGGTTGCTGGCAGTTTACTTGCATGTAAACCCTATAATGGTAGGAGGAATTTCAGTCATGTATTCCAGCTAACGCCAGACGATTATTCTCAACTGAGAGTTAGTTACCGGAACCTGAGATGTAACACTCCTGCTGCTAAATCTTTCTTGGTCGGAACAAGAGCGTTCGTTGACCGCGTAACAGGCATCAGACCATGCAACCACCAGATGGGGGGGGTTTAAAAAAAAAAAAAAAAGGTAGAGATGAACAAAGAAGTAGTGGGGAGGGCTGGAAATTGTGTGGACGATGGGGCTGCACAGGAAAGTATACCCTGCAAAGATTAGTGTTGTAGAATTAATCGTCTATAGTCTACGAACCCTTATTTCAAAATATCCGACAAGAATAAAAGTGTCGGGAGCCGAGGGTAAAATAAATGGGCGTGGTAAGCAAAGTAATGGGTGGGATGGGCTGGGAATTTGTTAGGCGGTGGTGCTCGCAGTGGAGAGTATACTTTGCGGAATTGTGTTGTACAACTAGATGTTTAAGTGTATCAAAGGCTTTTATCACAATATCCTGGAGTAATGAATGCGTCATGGCGGCAAAGGAATGGGCGTGGGTAACAAAGATATTTCTTGAGCAGGATGTGTGTTGGAGTTTGGAGAGCTACGAGAGTATACCCGTGAAAATGTGTGTTGTAGGATTTCTGGGCAACTGAGAGAAGTAAAGGTTTCTTCCAAATTTTTGACAAGAACAAGTACAAAAACAGGAAAAGCTTAGAGTGCCCTCTAATAGTCAGTTCCGAGCCAAGCCAGATGATTTTGATGAAGAGAGAGTGAGTTACAGGTAACAGAGAAAGGTAACACAGCAGGGTATGGTTCATTTTGTGCCAGGGTTCCGATAAGTGGCTTCTCATCCACGGCAAACCAGTGCGAACTGTTAAATGTTTTTGTACTTTGGAATTTTCCTCACGTGCATTAAATCAGCTGCATCAGCGAGATTAAAAATAGTTATGTTGGCCTGGTGTAGTAACAGGGCATATTCCTGCCCTTTACAAAGCGAATGAAACAGGCACAGTGGAACAGGTACACACACACACACACACACACACACACACACACACACACACACACACACACACACACACACACACACACACACACACACACACACACACACACACACACACACACACACACACACACACACACACACACACACACACACACACCGCTCGCTGGCGCAGTGGTAGCGTTCTCGCTTGCCATCTGGTAGACGGGAGTTCGCGCCTCGCTCAGGTTGCGAAAAGTTTCACTGACGAAGTGGGTGGTTACTGTCCCCCTTGAGCAAGGGGACGGGTGTGTGCGTGTGTGAAGGTCACAGCCTTGCCCTTAGATCGGACTATATGAGCTCTCAGCTCCCTTCCGGGAGGGTAAGAGCTGACGATCACGACCATCAAGTGATCACGACCATCAAGTGATCCTGACCGACCCGGTGAATTACACACACACACACACACACACGCACACACACGCACACACACACACCTTGTTGCCTTTCTCATAGCAAGCATCTTGGTTAGTATATTGCAAAGCTCGTTGAGGTAACTTTGGCAGGTACAGTACGCATGTACGGTACAACAGCTTACATGTACACACACACACACATACACACACACACACACACACACACACATCATCACATATATATATATATATATATATATATATATATATATATATATATATATATCCCATTGGAGCCCAGTGTCCCCAGTATTGGACAAAACTGGGATTTTTCAGGTCTTCATAAAGTAGGGAACCCCCGGGTAGGGACCTATGAGATTCACGACTATGAGTCGATAGGCGGAGGGCGGAACGCTTAGTACCCACCCAGTGCGATGTCTCGCCCAGCACCCCTGGGATCCAATGGGATTTCTCTCTCTCTCTCTCTCTCTCTCTCTCTCTCTCTCTATATATATATATATATATATATATATATATATATATATATATAGATAGATAGATAGATAGATAGATAGATAGATAGATAGATATATACTAGCCTGCTTGTATCTGACAGAGGTGGCTGATTTTACTATTCACTTTCAAGCAGTTTGAGTGCACTGACCTGGAAATCATATTAAAGCAATATAATTACCCCTATTCACTGAGACGCAAAATCGTTTTCTCCGTGGCTTACTCACAGCCAGGTAAGCAATACAGACTTGCAAGATGGCCATCAAAGAAAAACTGGGAGAATGAGAGGGACTTTTAATTTTGTGAAGGTCATTCTCAAAATGTTGCGCAATTATTACCGATGCCATGGCAGACGAGACTCATTCTCTTTGTGAAAAAATGGGTCTCAGGTCATAAACAGCTTGATTCGCTAGATCACTGTTGTTGGGTTCTGCCACAGCACTGGATTACGTTAGACGTCATGCTGCAACTTTCTCTGCAGAGGTTATCGCAAACTCCTTGTTACTCATTACAGTACCTAGGATTTCCCTAGCTCCACTTCCCCTGGAGATTCATTCCACAAATTTCACGTTAATATTTCTAATGTGCTGTATGGGTATTAAACTTTATCTTAACATCAAATACTTAGCATAAATCATTCGATGCGCGGGCACAGTAAACAGGAATGTACAACGGGATGTGGCTTATCCAAAGAACGCTTTCAAATCGTGTATGATGGGATTAAGTAAGGACGTTATCTTCGCCCTTCACCCCCTTCTCACCCCTTGCCTTGCCTGCTTATACTCTTCAGTCAGAGGACGTATTATTTACTCTCTTGTCACATTCAGAGAGCTTATTCCGCTTAGGGTGAGACATCAGGTATGAAGGGTTTAATGGAGACTTTCTAACTCCGTCACTACAAACTCTCTTCAAAGTTACACACTGCACTCTCTTTGATTCTTCAAGGACAGAGGAGAAGGATACTGCTGAAATTACCGCCGGAGATGAACTGAACCAATTTGCATGCTGCTGGAAAGGGTGATTACACAGTTCCACTATTTTTACCGCATCAGTCTGAGAAGATATTTTATATTTTATTCCTCCTATTTTCAGCCGTTTCTCTTCATCTTACACTTTTCACACTCGAAGGGTTAGATATAGCCTAACCTTCGTTCATGAGTACAGTACAGGAGAACTAAACTGAATGAAGTAGTATGACGGCGTCTAGAATATGTGAAGAAATACGTCATCATATTAACGGGGTTAAAAACTACTCATTGATCACTTGGCTCAAGGACTGTATGGGTAAGATTGAAAGCTGGACTACAAATGTGGGCGATTGTGTGCGTGGCTAAGCGCCAACGCAAGATCGTGCAAACGGAGTGAGAGAAAAGTCCTGGACAAATGTGCAAACGTGCATAGAAAATCCGAAAGGAATGAGAGTGTTTTTGATTGGAGATATGAATGGAAAAGTAGGGAATGTGAAGGTGGTTGGAATATTTGGTAAGTGGAGTGTGCCTGCAGAGATGGATGAGAATGGCAGTGTTTTAGTGGACATTTGTGTCGGGAAGGAGTTGGTGATAGCCAATACCCTCTTCAGGGACAAAATGATCCATGGGTATACGTGGCGAGTGATGAGAAGGGTGGGTGGTGAACTGAATGACCGGAAGGCAAAAGTTGATTATGTGTGTGTGGATGAAAGGATGATAAGGTATGTAATGGATGCAGGAGTATATAGCGGTTGGGGGAGTGGACTTTCTGACCACCAGTTGGTGGTGGTCAGAATCAAGGTCCAAATGAAATGGGAAAATAGAAGAAGGGAAGGACAGGAGGAAGTAGTTCAACAAGGAGGGTCGAAAGGTTACAAGGGAATGGAAGACAGGCAGAATATAAGAGAGAAATGGAGGAGCGATTGAGTAAATATGGATTGGAGCAGATGGGGGACGTGGAAGGTGTGTGTGAGATATTCACAGAAGAAATCTGTGCAGCATGTGATGTGGTGTGTGGGGTGAAGAGATTACAAAAGGGGATGCAAGGAACAGCATGGTGGAATGAAGAGGTGGGAGAGGCTGTGGCACAAAAGAAGAAAGCATATATTGAGGGGCTGAGAAACAGGGGCGTGGAACAAGTTGAGAGATGGAAAAGAGTGTTATACTGTATATCGACAGGAAGAGAGTGGTGAGAAGATTGGTAAGAGAGAATAAGAGGAGAAGATGAGGAATTTGGACGGAATTAGAGTGTAAAGTGGAGGGAATATAAGAAAATGTTCTGGAAAGAGGTAAAGAGAGTAAGACAGGGTGCCGAAGAATGGATGTGGGAGATATGCAGATTGGCCTGGGAGGTGGAAGTCAGGTATAATCATTCCCTTGTACAAAGGAAAAGGGAAAAAGAAGTTAAGAAGTATCTGGTAATCATAGGGGCACTTGTCTTCTTAGTGTAATAGGAAAAGTATATGGTAGGATACTAATTGACAGTGTTAGGAAAATAACAGGGGAATTAGTTGGAGAAGAACAGGGAGGTTTTAGGAAGGAAAGACATTGTGTAGATCAGATATTCATTCTTAGATCTTTAGTGGAAAGATCTAGAGAAGGGAAAGAAGTTGTGTGCAGCCTTTATGGATTTGGAGAAAGCATATGACAGGGTGAACAGATGCGGATTGTGAAAAGTATTAAGAATATAAGGAGTAGATGGGAAGCTGTTGAATGCCGTGAAGAGTATGTATGAGGGTGCTAAGGCTGCAGTGTGCGGTTACTGTGAAATGAGTGAAATTATTCTATTTGAAGGTTAGATTGAAACGGATTTGTCATGTCTCCATGGTTGTTCAATCTGTATATGGAGAGGGTTATAAAAGAGATACATGAAGGGCAGTGAATGTTGGAGTGGCCCTAATGTGAGAGGGCAGTGTTTGGAAACTCCCTGTACTGTTGTTTGCAGATGATACTGTGTTGTTAAGACGCAGGGGAGCTGCAAGGCTTGGTGGATGAGTTTGGGAGAGTGTGTAAGAAACAGAATCTAAAGGTGACTGTAGGGAAGAGATAGTTATGGTCTTTGAGAGAAGTGAAATCAGTGAGTGTACAGTGAGGTTGGATGAGGAGGAAATGGAAAATGTGAGTGCGTTTAGGTACTTGGGCAGTGTGATGAGTAAGGATGAAAGTTTGGAGGATGAAGTGCTTGAAAGGGTACAGCAGGGAAGAAAGGTTGCTGGTTCCTTGAAGGCAGGGATAAGAAACAGGGAAGTGAGCATGGAAGTGAAAAAGTTACTACATGACAGTATTGTGATACCATCTTAAACGTATGGAGGTGAAGCTTGGACCTTGTTCGAGGGACAAAAGTTAAGAGTGAGAGCAGTGGAAATGAGATATTTGAGAGGAGGATGTGGAGTCACATGGAGAGAGGGACTGACAAATAAGGAAGTGAAGGAGCGTTATGGTGTGGGTGTGGAGGTGATAGGAAGGGTTAGGGAAACACATTGAGGTGGCTGGGCCATGTGGGGAGGATTGAGAGTGAAAGACTGACTAGGAGAGTGTATGTGAGTGAGTTGGAGGGGGGAGAGGGAGGGGGAGGCCAAGGATGAGATAGAGGGATGGAGTTGAGAGGTATATGAGAGAGGGGAGTGCGAGCTGGGAGCTGGACATTGAAATGGCAGGGGACGGGCGACATGTTGGCGATTTGTTTATGGCCACCCCTTACGGGATTAAGGCGTCGGGCAATGGATAGATAGATAGATAGAAAACCACTCGATTACACAATGATAGTAAAGACCTATTTCCACAAACACTGTATTACCCGAGGTGGTTTTGCGACCATTAACAACATGTAAGATATATAATAAACAATCCTCTCTGTCTGTGTGTCTGTCTGTCTGTGTGTCTGTCTGTCTGTCTGACTGTCTGTCTCTCTCTGTCTCTGTCTCTGTCTGTCTGTCTGTCTCTGTCTCTGTCTGTCTGTCTGTCTGTCTGTCTCTCTCTCTCTCTCTCTCTCTCTCTCTCTCTCTCTCTCTCTCCTGTAATTTCATTTCTGACCAGTAATAAGATAGGTCACGCCCACTCTTCCTTGGGTTCCCATGGCCTCCCAACTCTTTGTGCTTTGACTCTGGCTTCGTTTTGTGCATTTTGGCAGAATAACAATAGATGTTTGTGTCGACGATGCGTCGACTGATTGTACTTTATGATAAAAGTTGCCAATCATTTTGAAAACTTCAATGATGATTAATTACTTTATGTATGAAAGCAAAAATAAAATATCGGAAACCTGCAGAAGTTCTCCCTTTCGAAGTGAACTAAACAAGAGAAAGCTAAAATCAGTCAGAAAAGACTGACGCCTTACTTTCAAAAGGCCGGAGATTGTGAACGAGGAAGTCAGTGTGAGGATGAAATTTTCACGGTCAATCAGCTGCGTCCAGAATTTTGGTCACTCTTGAATTAAGACGGGGGACAGAAAAAAGGTGATACTTTATATAAATACTGTATCTATATATCCATCTCTCTCTCTCTCTCTCTCTCTCTCTCTCTCTCTCTCTATGTATATATATATATATATATATATATATATATATATATATATATATATATATGTATATATATAAGTTGGTTTGGCAGGAGGGGACAGACTGATATGGAGGTGTTGGTGCGATGGTTGCGGAGAAATGGGTGGAATATGTTATGAATGTTTTGAGAGTAGGCGATAGGATATTGGTAGTGAAAATTCTGTTGGGTAGAAAGATAGCTGCGATTATATCGGCATATGCTCCACAGGCAGGATTGGATGAAGCAGAGAAAGATAGATTTTGGGATGATTTAATACGTGTAGTGGGTGGTATGCGGGATGATGAAATAGTGATTTTGGGAGGGGACTTTAATGGTCATGTAGGTGAAGCAGCACCAAGTTATGAAGGAGGATGTGCGTATAGTATAAGGAATGCAGAAGGGGAAAGGATACTCGAGTTTGGGGAGGCAACGGATATGATTGTGTGCAACACATATTTTAGGAAAAGAGACAGTAGGTTAATTACGTATGAGTCTGGGGGAAATAGCAGTCAGATAGATTATTTTCTGCTTAGGAGGGCCGATAGGAGGTTAGTAAGGGATGTTAAAGTTATAGGAAGTGAGGAGCGTGTGCAGCAGCACAAACTATTGATTTGTGATATGGTGCTTAAAGAACAAGTGATGAAAAAGAGGGGTTATGTACCTAGGAGGAAAATATGGAAGCTGAAAAACCAAGTAGTAAGGGATGCCTTCTATAGCGAGTTGAGGAGAGTGGTGGCTGAACAGGGAGCTGTAGACAGAGGCGTTAATGAACAGTACAGAGCCCTCAAGAACAATTTCTTGAGAGTTACTGATGTAACATGTGGTTGGACAAGAGGACCACCAAGACATAAAGTAACTTGGTGGTGGGATGAGGGTGTAGAAGCTGCAGTTAAGGAGAAAAGAAGGCTTTTCCGGGAATGGAAGAAGGGTGGTAGCAAAGAGGAATATTTGGCTGCCAAGTGGAGGGCTAGAAGAGAGGTATACAGGGCAAAGTCTGAGTCACAAAGACTATTACTTGATAACCTAAATCATGGGTAAAGGAAAAATATGATATTTAGGGTGGCAGGTCAGGTGAAGAGGGATAATCGGGATATTATAGGTGAGCAGTGTGTGAAGAATGATGAAGGAAGGGTAGTGGTGAACAGAGAGGATATTAAAGATGCATGGAGAGAGCATTATAACCGGTTGTTGAATGAGGAGTTTGACTGGGACAGGGAAGGCTTGGAGCCAGCAGACCCAGAGTCTGGCCCTTGGCCTTTGATTGATGCTGCTACTGTGAGTGAGGCAATAGGCAGGATGAAGGAGGGGAAGGCAGCAGGTGTGTCTGAGTTGACTGCCGAAATGTTGAAGGCCTCAGGCGATATAGGGGTGAGTTTAGTCACTGACCTGATAAATAGGATTATTTATGAGTGTGTTGTCCCAGATGATTGGCTGAAAAGTGTAATTGTAAATGTTTATAAAGGGAAGGGTGATGCCCTGGAAAGAGGAAATTATAGAGATATAAAGCTTTTAGATCAGATAATGAAGGTAATGGAGAGAGTTTTAGAAGGTATGATTAGAGAAAGAGTGAATATTGATGAGATGCAGTTTGGGTTTATGCCAGGTAGGGGGACCACTGATGCTATATTCATTGTTCGACAGCTTCAGGAAAAATATATTGGTAGGAGAAGGGATCTTTATTTTGTTTTTGTTGATTTGGAAAAGGCCTTTGACAGAGTCCCTAGAGAGGTGGAGAAGTGGGCGATCAGAAAGCTTGGCTTGGAGGAGTGGCTGGTTAGGGTGGTTATGGCTATGTATGTGAGTGCTTACACCCAGGTAAGAGTGAATGGAGATTTGAGTGATGAGTTTTCCGTGAATGTTGGTGTGCATCAGGGGTCAGTCTTGAGTCCCATGTTGTTTATCATGGTACTTGAAGCCCTTTCACGTGACTTTAGAAACGGACTCCCGTGGGAGTTGTTGTATGCTGATGATTTGGTGTTGATTGCAGAGAACGAAAGGGAGGCGGAGGAAAGGTTTAGGAAGTGGAGAGATGGTATGGGGCACAAGGGTCTAAGGGTAAATGCAGATAAAACAAAAGTGATGATATCTAGGGTTGGTGGCGGTACTGTCAAAGACGAGGGAGAGTGGCCATGTGCAGTTTGCCACAAGGGCGTGGGAAGTAATTCCATCTTGTGTGGTGTGTGTGATAAATGGGTGCATAAGAGATGTAGTGGTATCAGAGGTAGACTGCGAGATAATGCTGACTTTATGTGTATGGCGTGTCGGGGTGAGCAGGTGGAGATTGTCAGACGCGAAAGGATTGAACTTGCTGGTGAATCTCTTGAGTATGTGGAAGAGTTTTGTTATTTGGGAGACATGTTGTGTGC